>NW_020631041.1:9365738-9733585 GCF_003573695.1 Papaver somniferum
TCTTCCTCTTCTTCTTTGGCTCCTCTTCATCCTCCTCCAGCTCCCCAAACTTTGCACCAGCTTCTACATCTTCAAGACTGTTCAATTCATCAATCAGTTTTTCATTGGCCTTAACATTTTTCCCTTCCCTGATATGTAGCTTTGCTTGGGTTATCAATTACCCGACTCGGCTTCTCTGTTTCCATTTTAAACAACAAACATTCAACAAAAAAAGCTAATAACATTAACAAAATCGTAATTGAGTAACAATACGCACCAGGCATTCGAGAGTCGTATCTTTGTCTTCTATCTTGGGCCTCTCATCTACTCATATCACTCGAGTATGCGACAGATTTAGGTACCACGGCATGTAACCCGGAATTGCATCATCATCTGTTCGAGATCGACCATCCAGAAGATATGTGTGAAACGCTCTGTCTTCCCAATAATCACATGATGGTAAAGGCTTGTGAACAATGTCAATATCATTATCATATGATTTGGTTTTTTTCTCATTGATCTTGAACATCTTGTGATCCTTTGGGATTTTTTGTACGTAACCGCATTGTCTTGCGACTCTCGTCGGGTTGTACATTACATATCCTCTTGGGTGAAATAAAGGTCCAAAATAATCACTTTTCTCTTCTCACCCAACCTTCTTTCCTTTTCTTTTAGCCAAATCCTCTTTGTAAGGATCAAAGACAACATCTTTCGTCGTCAAGTTGTCCAACTGGCATCTCAACTTCAGATAATCCTTTTTTTGGTTCTTCGGCTTACTTCTGTAGGTGTACATGTCTTCATAATTCCCGTGGTCCTACTCCTTGTTCTCAAAAGCCCTTTGAGCAAATATTGGGAAGTGTAAATATATCCACACCTGCAGAAAAGCCATATTCCCTCTGATTTGGTTCCTTTGAGCCCTAGAAGCCTTTCTCAACTCGTTTGACGAGTGTGCAAGGATGGCAGTGCCCCAAGAGTATTCGCGAATCTTGTCAAATGGTTGCAACAGCTGGATAAAGTTGGCGCTCACACGGGAACCGGAAACGTCGGGGAAGATAACAGCTCCCGGGACGTAGAGGACATACGCATTGGCCGTGGCGATAATACGTTCCGGCATCACCTATTTTCCCTCAGCACGAAGCGTCTTTGTTCCCATGAAGTTGTCCCTCAGCTTCGAGAGATGGAATATCCTCTGCTTTGCCTTGCCTACCAGCATCTCTGACTTGGTCCTCTCCTCATCCCATTGGAACACATCCTTGGTGAACGCGTAAATCTTGTCCCAATCAAGCTCTTGCGCGTACTCTTTGTGCTTCACGGCTTTACCTTCTATGCTTAGCCTTGTATTGAACTTCTCATCATTTGGAATTATCGTCAGTTCTCTAAACGGAAGATGCAAAGTATCTGTTTCCCCGTAATATCTCTCGGCAAAGGCGAAACAAAGAGGTTTGTCGTAACCAAGGTCTGAATTCTCGACCGCGGGTATCAACCCCATAGAGTTGACTAGATCGATTACTTCCGGAACTTCTCCAACGGTTGATTCTATTGCTTCCAGTGGCCATTTCCTCATCATACTCACTGACGTTCCTGGCTTCATTAGACGAATGACATCCTTGACTATAAAACAAAACAAACTTGATGGAAAACATTCAAAACAGTACACGAAAAATAATTTTTATGTTACATAGCATAAGGTTTATTTACTTACTATTGTATGGCAAACGACGACGGCCCAACTGCCTTTGTACCCCCATAACATTTGTCCTCCATCGCCGGGTAATCCGTAAACGGGGATCATTAGGGCCGCGAGAAAACATCTTCAACGGGTCGGGCATGTGGTCCCCTTTCTTATTCTTTGAACCATCTTTCTTCTTACCATCTGTCTTACCCTGTTCTTGAGCGTCTCCTCCTTGGACTTGTTGTTGAACTTCTCTACCTTGTACTTGTTCTTGAACATGTTCTTGAACTTTTCCTATCTCTTCATTAATTAATTTCATCCTCACCTTCTTCTTCATCACTTTTACTTTCATCATTTTCTTCTTCACCACCTTTCTTTCCAGCAATTTATTCTTCATCACTTTCCTTTCCACCGGTTTCTTCTTCATTCATCTCCTCCTCATTACTTTCTTCTTCAGCAGCTTCTCTATCACCACCTTCTTGTTCAGTAGGTGTATCAGAATCAGATTCTTCATGTGTTGGTTGCTCTTCTTGAGGTGGTGGGTCATTGATGTTGATCCCTTTGGCTTTACTCCCCGTGGCCCTTCGGTGGGAAGCATTCAAATTTTGACCGTCTTTTCGACGAGGTCCCGAAGGCTTAGGAGAAGCAAGGTCATATTTCCTCTTATATTTCTTTTCGTCTTGCTTTTGTTGGTTGCCCTTGTTTGGCCTGTAGAATACAGAGTTAAGCGACAAACAACAATGGAATCGAATGCATTTTTTAAATCAAGGTACACAATCGGTTTACTCGATATACATATAAAATCCGATTCCTAACATAAAAAATAACCAATCGGTTTATTCAAGTGCTCATGTAATCCGATTCTAAGAATAAAACCAACAATCGTATTTTTTAAGTGCTAATGTAAACCGATTCTACTAATCGTTTTTCTCGATATACATATAAAGTCCGATTATTGACTAAGCATATAAGAATTCAAAGGCTACACAATCGGTTTTTGTGAACACATATGTAATCCGTTTCTAACGAAAAAAAGTTACAGAAACAACGGTTATCCCTACCATAACTGAATCGGGCTATTCATACACTAAAATTTTCCGATTCCTATTCACATGCAGAACAATCGGTTTATGTGAGCAAGAACATAATCCGTTTCTAAACAGAATCGGTTTACATGTACTCTAACATAATCCGATTCTGTAAAACCCAGAACATTTTGATTTCAAAAATTTTGATTTCTAAGCGATTTGCATGTTACTAAAACCTAGTTTAGAGGATTGGGTTGATATAAAAGTACCTGATTCGACCCATTTCCTCCTGTTGTTGTTCGATTATAGATGCTTCTTCTCGAGCAACCGTTTTCTTCTTCGGTTTGTTTACAATTGCTTTAACAATTCTGGGATTACAGTCACTAGGATAAGTGATTTCAGTGGCTTGTTTGTATCTTGATGGTTTCGACATTTTATAGATGAAAGAAAACGATTAATCGTTTTTGAATCGTCGATTTTTGGTTTCAAAAAAAAAAAAAAAAAGAGGGAGTAGAAGAGATGGAGAATCGGTTTATGAGATAGAAATGAAAACTGATTTTAGTTTTAGGTTTATTATTAAGAGTTGATTGGGGTAATTTAGTAATATTAATATCAAGTTCAAAGCTTGTCTACACTTTTCTTCTTTCTTTTTCTGGAGTCATCCTTAACAGGTAAAATATGGTATATAAAAGTCTTTGAATATTAATATCATATAATATTGATATGTGAATAACTAGGGTTTCCCTTTGAAAAAAAATTTAAAGCAAACACAATAAATTGAAAGATCTATAAATAGACAAAAAAGAAAGAAACTACCTCTATTTGAATTATAGGTTGAAATCTTAATCAGCAATTACTTCCTCCTCTCAGTAATTCCTTGCTTTATCACTATTTTCCCTCTTCCTTCCCATTACAAGGATTAACATAAGTGAAAAGAGTGGACAGTGAAATTTGAAATTATTCAGATTTTCATCTTAGTTTTGTTGGACGGAAAAGAGTGGTGTCGAGTGAAATTCGAAATTTAAAACCACCGCGTTTTCTCTCTCTGAATGTGTCGGAAATTTCAAACCGTACAACCACTGCGTTTTCTCTCTCTAAATATATCAAAATTTTCAAATCGTGAGGATCAATTTGAATTTCAGATCTCTCTCCTAGAGGTATGCAGATTTAATCTGGTCTTTCTTTTTACAAATTTGATTACAGATTTAAGGGAAAATCAAATTTAATTTGATTACAGATGGCGGGAATTGTAGTTCAACCAGCTATGGGAGTTGTAGCTCCCCCACACCTACTGATAGACACATTTTTGTGTCTAATTTGTCCTAAATGTCCGTATTGTTGGAACTCTATTTTTGTACTAATATTGTGTTTTTATATATTTTTAGGAAATAAACATTTTTGGAAAATTCGGCTCGAAAGTTGATTTTGGCACCCCCGGAGGACAAGTGTTATTCGGACTCTCGCTTTTGGATAAGGGGTAACCTAATTACTAAGGGGCACCCCCAGGTCACCCAAGGCAGCTGCTATTCGCACCCCAGTTCTGGTTAGGGGGAGGACATCTTCTTCCCAAATTCAAAAACCAAAAATTGGCGGGAAAAATTGTTCTTGAACTGCCGTGACTAGGGTTGAGGATTTGAAGGTGTTCCAGTGAGATTCGATGGCCCAAATTAAATGGGTTTGTTCCTAGGGCCTAGATAGAGCTGGTATGGGTGTTGGATTCGGTCAAAATTGGTTAGATAACCGGTGGTAATCAAATCAGGGAAGATATTCTAAAATAGGAAAAATATTCTATTCTTGGAATTCTTGGATGGAAGAGACGTGCATGGGTTGATTCTATTGGCTGGAAACAATCCCTACAGCTCAAGGATGACGCGTGAGAAGAGATAAAACAGGGAACAATCCGTAACAAATCAGAGAATTAAAGAAAAAAGATATCGGGAATATTTTCATTCACTGCCGAGTAATGGGAAGATTTTTTGGATTAATGAGAAATTATTCTTGGTCCAAAGGTGTATAAATATAACTCTTGGGTTAGCATAGAAGGTTGTCGAGAGTTTGGGGTCGAGAGGAGGTCCAGAGAAGCAGAAATCAAGAGTTGATGAAACCCTGTTGCTGCTGCTGCTGATGATGAAGAACACCAAGAACACGAAGAACGGACTCGCAAGGACAGTGGTTTATCAATAGTGTCTAAGACGCAATCCGTGGGTCGCAGCGCAGTCTAAACATCAGCAGCACCTGTCTCTTATCGTTCTTTTTGTGACGCTTTATGTGGGTCGTACATTCACTGTTTTACTCATTTTTATCATTTTAATCAACTTTTGAGCAACATACATGTATTTTGAGATTATGATTAATATGAGAAGCTAAATCCCAACACTGGGGCGATGGAGGAAGCCTTATTTCATACTTGGGTAATTATATTTAATTCTTTTCATGACTTTTGCATTAATTTTAATTGAAATTATGATTTAAATTAATTAGTTGTGATTTGATTTGATGGGTCATGGTTAGCTTAGATGATTTGATGTCCCATGCTTGACATTTACACCTAATATTGTGAGAATCTATCTTGACAATAAATTAGAGTCGATATATTTAATATATTTTTCGAGCTATTATTGATAAAAGAATTATTATTTGAACCTTAAGAAATGAATTTGACGGAATCCTAGTCCCAGTACCTCTCTACCAATTTGTCAATATTTTTGTATATAATTTTTATAAATCTAAAAATCCTTCACCTTCACAAGTCTTAGAGTTCGAACCATCCTTACCACTTCATTACTACAACCCCAGGAAAATATATAATCACCTACCACCTCCAGATCCCAACAACCTTCATGACCCTGTCCATTTTAATACCGTAAGAATTGGGATTCACAAAACATCAGGTGGAACTAAGCATAAATTTACATTTGACAATGAAAAATCTTCGCAAACAAAAGGTTTTTGAAGAAGTTTCTCAGTTAGTTTTAGAGTGTGGTCAATGGGAAGAAGGTGATGCTCATGTCTTTGTTCATTATTTTAGTGGTGCCTTTATAAAGTTTGTGGTGTCCACTTTGTGTCTAGTATACTCGTAAAGTTAAGAAATATTGGTCTTCTGGGTCTGTGTTTTTACGTATAATTTCTTACAATGCGTATTTGTTTCACGGTTCAAATTATACTTATATCATTCGTATATTTAAGATGTCAAAAGTAATATTCCCAGAATGATCACATGGTACCAACGCAGTCCCCTTAAGCAATGTATATTTATGGTCGTAAGCCTGGTGATTAAAAACATCTCAGTGGTCAAATATTCAATAAACATGTGTTTTAGCACAAAGATGATCGTCATATGATTCTATAACATGGTAACGACTCTAATCTAGGATAATTTCTTTTTAAATACCAGAAGAAGGGTCGTTATCTTTTACAGCATATATCATAACGATTTTTCATAGTCTCTACGTGCATATGAAAAATCGTTAGGGTATATAATTATTCAGATCGACGACCCTTCTTCTGTAACTGCAATTTATTGGTTAAAAAACCTAATTTTACGATCAACACATCAAATTAAATGCAACCAATAAATATATTAAGGGGTTTTAATTCACATACATACCTACTAATCAGGTGAAGATTTTTTTTTTTTTTTTTTTGATGTAGTCATTAATGGTGGAAGAGTCGACAGGGAGATGGGGGGTTTGTTTGTTTTTTCTCTTCATCTAGTAATGTATTAAGAGTTAACTATGAATTTAAGATTAGTTATTAGTGAAGGGCAAAATAGTCTTTTCACTATACTTTGGAACCCCTGTGTTGTTTGGAGTGGGTATAAATTGGCGGAGGCCCTAATTGTTTTTTTGGGGCCCCAATTAAACTAGGTATATTAATCCCCTCATTTGATTTTTCCATTTTCTGAAAATTCAAAAAAGTTCAACTTGACCGGATAACCGGCGCCGGCCGGTTTTACCTCAACGTGCCCCTATTTTCATTTGTGTCCAATTTTCACCAAAAATGAACGGTTAGATGGAGATAAAATCAGAAGACATGCTATTACATAAACAATGAACGGTTAGATTTGAATGGACATCAAAGTAAGCAGTCTGACGTGCCCTACTTGATCCCATCATCCATCGGTTTGCCCTAAAAACTAAAACTTTATTTTTTCGTCTCCCCACTCTCTCTTGAGCTTCTTCTCCTTCTTCACTCTCTGATCATCGAATCAATCAATGGCGGAAGGTTATTCGAGATACAATGATGGAAGACAACCCGCACCATTACCACCATTTCTTTCTGGAAAACGCCCTCGTCCTGATTATGGTAAAAAACCCTATTACCATCTCTCACATTAATTTCTATATTTCCTACTTGAAATTAGTGTTTTTCATGTTAATTTTAGGGTTCTTGAGGTCAGTATTAGGAAGGGTCTCGATAAAAATTGGATCTTTGTGGTTGTAAAACAATTTTTTTTTCTGTCCTGGTATAGAATTAGGTTTTGGCTCAGGCTCAGTGTTCTTGAGCTTATTTGACCTCTTACATTTCCTATAACTTGGTTTATGTTAGACTGATGGGTTAATTTTCTGTGTTTTTTTGTAAGCTTTATTACCTTGTTCATCGATATTTGTATATGGATTGATGAATTGGTCCAGTTTTTTTGATTTTTTATGATTGTGATGTGGTCATTGGTAGATATTCCACCTGGTCATGAATTGCCGGGTTATTATCCCCGTGAGGATGAAAGAGGTGGTCGAGTCGTTAGAGATACTGAATCCATTGGCTCAGCTTATGATCGTTACCTGCGCAGTGGAGGAGTAAGTGAAATTACATTAGATAAGAGTGTTTTTTGGATATTTGGTACGTTATGTATCTTATATTGGGTTACTGAATTGTATGGTTTTGAATTTCATTCAGCAAGCTCCGCCGTTTAGTGGAGGAGACTCTAGTAGATCTTTAGGTGGTGGAGGAATGCTCAGTCATCAGGTAGATGATCCACGTATGCTTGGTCTTCGGAGCTTTGATCCTGGCATGGTTCCACCTAAGAGCAGGGATATGGGACTTCCAGGCATCAAACAAGAGATTCCCCTTCCTCCAGATGCATCTAACACTTTATTTGTGGAAGGGTTGCCTGCAAATTGTACACGACGTGAAGTGTCTCGTATCCTTTATATTAGCAGACTATATCTACATGTATTTCTTTGTTTACAGAGAGCTTCTCCTCCTCTGGACGCTTTTTTTCATCTTGTCATCAGTTGTTAGACCTTCACTTTGGCTCGTAGATATCTTCCGTCCTTTTGTAGGTTTTAAAGAAGTGAGACTTGTGAGCAAGGAATCTCGTCATGTAAGTTAATCCGTTATCCTTGCACATAGTGAAGTTTTTAGTTTCGTATTCATGGTCTCAGTCTAATTGTGTTTGTTGTAGTCTGGAGGAGACCCACTTGTCCTGTGTTTTGTTGATTTTATCAATCCTGCGCAGGCAGCAACTGCGATGGACGCCTTACAAGGTGAACATAAAAAGCTCACTCTTCTTCTTTCTCCACTTTATGTGAAACATAGCTCCATTTGTATACACAAATTCATTTTACCTTGTCTCCTAGCTACTTATTATCATGCTACAATAAGCAGTACAAACTTATTTTATATACCATTTACCATAAACAACGTATTTGCATTATGGCCTACATGACGTCAGCTGTTGTTATTTATAAGAAAAGGGTGCAATTGTGCAAGCTTATCCTCCGGTTGATGTGTTTTTCTAAAAGTCGTGGTATAAAGAAGGAAACAGAAAAACATACACAGATAGTGATGATGTCAATACCTTCTACTCGTAGAGTCCATGACCATGATACATGTTCTAAAGTCTAACGTTTTGTCCGATCACGCTGGGTATCCTGAATTGCCCTTTAGCTGGAAAACCCTTTCCCTTGAGTATGGGGACTGTGTCCTGTTAAAAATTAGATTTATCTAGTGGTCACTGACCAGGCATCATGGTTTGCCTCTGTGTAACATTGTCATTACCATTTAACTTCCTACTGGGGTACCCTCCCTTTCCGATTAACTGTCAATCACATTCTTCACGATAAGTGTGATATGACAGCAGTAGATTGAGGGAGATGTTGTAGTAGTACAGAATTCCTTAATTAGTTGTTGACCTGAGGACGAGTGACTGAATTGGTTGAGGTAACGAGTGACTGAATTGGTTGAGGTGATAACCAGAGTTGTTTTAGTATTTTACTCGTATACAGTAGGGGTGTATTGGACTCTTGTTATAGCAGTTACTTTCTTCCGGTGTAGTATAATTGCGCTTCTCGAATCAGCATGTCTACATGCATCATAATACACTTCGATTAGAGCGACCTAACATGCGCAAGGTAAAATCACCCGATTCGATTTTGCAGGTTATAAATTCGACGAGCACGACCGTGAATCAGCCGTTTTAAGGTTACAATTTGCTCGCCATCCTGGTCCCAGATCAGGTGGTGGGTCTCGTGGTGGCAGGCGTTGATTGGAGTGAGTTTGCGTACGTTCGATCCCTTTCTGGTTTACTGCAGTGCGGAGTGAAGAGTGACGCTGTAACCATTAAATTGCATATATCTTTTCTGTAGGGCCGAGTCTCAGGGTGAGGAGCGAATGGTAGATTTTTTGCGCTGCTTGTCCGTCTCGCTAGAATGCTGCGTATTTAGGAACCATAGACGCTAGTTCAGGCCTTAGCTGTTTATGTTGCTTGTTAGAATTTGTTGTGTGCTAATGTCGTCTCTAGATGGACCCGTATAAGTATGTGAAGGTTGTTGTTATCTGCATGTCGGTTACAATCTGTATTATCAAATTCTGTTTCATGTCTTTCAGTAGAATGCGATAGCTTTATTTAGTGCCACTTAATCCTACTGGCCTTTCTTAACTTCTCCGTTCACTGCTCTCCATGTCCGTAATCGTTACAACATGGCAGTGAACACTGCATGTATGTTCAGGGTTTCTATTCAATAATGGTTTCTGTATTCGATAAAAGCTGCAGAAGTACACAAACACCAGAGAAATGTATTTTTTGTTGTTGTATAGGTCTTTGTTGTTATCCTCTCCGTTCCAGGAAAAGTGATACATATGGCCTATTTTTAGGCAAAAAAGAAAAAGTGAAAGTATTACTTTTACCGAAACTGGAAAAGTGATACTTACTCTTTTCCAATCTGGCCTATCTCTATAGGCAAAAAACAGTGGAGTTATAAAAGGCTTTACTTTGATAAAAATAAAGAGAGAGAGATACCGCTTTTTGTAACAAAAAGCTGCCAGAATTCATAACACAAATTGTCCACACCTATTTTACATCATTCTGTTTCTCAATCAAAACTCACAGAATACGAAGAAAGAAATCCTTGTTCTTGAAATATAAGAACAGCTGCAATTAAAGTTTCATCACACCACACAGACTGATGAATTTACACTGCAAACAAGGGCGAGTTTCCTGTAATGAAATGCCTTACCTTCACCATCATAGCCCCAGTGACATTCTGCACTCTTCTAGCAATTCCAAACAGTTGATCTTCAGTCATCTTCTCAGTAGATGAAACTAAAACCACCTGATTTCCAATCAACTCATCATAAATCCTCTCAAACTCCTCCAGAACTTCATTCACCATCCAGACTTTATTCTTCTTCACCAACATCTTCACCACCATGACCAAATGCTTCTGAAACTTTCCCTTGACTGCTATTTCCTTAACCACCTCGCCTTTAATCTTATCTTCCATCTGAGGATCCATCAACATCATCCGAACTTCCTTGTACTGAAGATATCTCTTGAATCTCCTTACATCTTTTTCAACTACATCCAGCGTGTTATTGCAACGCGATATATCGAGCAGCGCAGCAGCATACCCGGTACTTGACTTCTTTGGCTGTGTGTTTTGGTTTATTGATTGGTGATGATGAGGTCTGGGTTGTGTGGTTAAAAGATGAAGAAGTGATGAAATTGGTATTGTTGTTGTAGCTGCGAAACGGAGATCCGTGTCTGCTAGATTTTGACCTTGGTTTATTGGAAAGGTAAGAATTTGGAGGAAGCTGTTGTGTTGTTGTTTGAATAGGCTTGTACTGGTAATGAAGTTCTCGAGGTGTTGCTGAAGAATAACCAGGGATTTGAAGGTTTGTGCTGACAGAAGAAGATAAGGTATCCATTGAGATGATGCTGCAAGAGAGAAAAACCACCGCGCGCGGCTGCTTTTCTCCTCCTCCTCCTCAAGGATTGGAGCTCCAATCTCTGTTACTAATTTGAGTTTTGATGGAAGAAAAAAAGATAAGGAGTATGAAGATTTCTATCCACAGACAGGAAGTTTTCAATGTCATTTGGTTAAAGTCAAACAAGTTACACCAGCCATGAAGTTTCATTGGTTGGATATTTACACCCAAGTCAACTGTTACTTTGACTTTCCTTTTTCAGGTAAGATTTGCAGATTGCAGGAGGAGTATAGAAGTAAATTCTTGGGTGGGAATAACTGGTTCTTTTTCTTCTTTCCTTTTCTTTTTTATCATTTTTGATACCTAACTTTCTTGGCACTTTGCTTTGAGTGGCAGTTTAATGAGAAAGACATTCCAACTCTCACAATCAATATTCATTCCATGTACAGTGATCTTCTTCAACCTTCCTGTTCACCCCTTTCAGTTATGGCAGACACCAGTTCATTCCCAACGGTATGTTTTTCGGTTCAGCACTCTTTCTTTATCTTTGTTCTGATTGTTTGGTCAGTTTTTTCTGTTTATCATACTTCAAACTCAGAACATTGAAATATGTACAGCATTCGTTGTGTGTTTTCACTTTCACCTTTGGGGGACTTATCTGGAGTAGTGTAGAGTACCTTTAGGGTTCTTTATATGACAACTTATTATCATTTTTTTTAATAGGTAGGAGAAGGACATGTTCCTCCTCCTTGTCTAATGAAGGCCAAGGTTTCGTGGATGTCCACCGTGAGGGGTAATTTGTCACACGAAGAACGTATATTGAGAAGAGTTAGAGGTATATTGAACAAGCTGACAGTGGAGAAGTACAAAATTTTGAGAACCCAACTTATTGATTCAGGGATCACAACCCTGCATATCTTACAAGGCGTTGCGTCTCTTATATTGAACAAGGCTTTGGCGGAGCCAATGTTTTGTCCTCTGTACGCCTTTCTATGTCATGAACTGTCATGCAGCTGGCTCTTAGATCCTCCAGATGGGCTCCCATCATTTCCTTCTGATAAGCGTGTGGGTAAAGAAATCACTTTCAAGCGTATCCTCGTGAATAAATGCCAGCAAGCGTTTGAGCTTGAAAATATGAAGGTAGCAGAGACCAGGCAGCAGATTACGACGGGGGTCTCTTCAGATGATAGATATAAAGAGAGAAGACGAAATCTTGGAGATATACAGTTTATTTGTGAGCTCTTGAAGCAAAAAATTTCAATTCTGCCGGTGTTTATTGTACATAGGATTCTTGGGCAGTTGTTGGATCCAAATGATGCCGTGGCAAACGTTGAGGCAGTATGTTTACTGCTGAGTACAGTTGGTAAGGAACTGGATGAATGGTGCACTTGGGTGTCAAAGAGGAAAGAACTGTCCAATGAGTCCCCAAATGAGTATCACAGGTGGCATGAAACTTACTTCGGTTGGCTAAAAGACGTGCTGGCAACACATCCCCAATTGGAAACACGGTTGAAGTTCATGATTCATGATCTTCTGGATCTCCGGGCAAACAAATGGGTCGATGTGAGACATAATAAGGTCAAAGATAGGGCAATTCCTGAATTAATCAGTGCTTCAGAGGCAAAGGTTCTTTCCCACCTCCATCTAGGTGCAAGTACTACCACGAATACGAGGAATCATAGGGCAGTACAATTTCATCCCAAGAACCAACCTGACCCTCACCATTGGTGATGCAATGATGATTTGAAATTGAAAACTTGCTGGGGTTGGTAATGAAGACTTGGAGTTTCCTTATCAGGTGCAGCTATCTGTGTGCGCGTGTGTGTGTTTGTTTATCTGTTTGGCTTCGTTTTTGGTAGACAGTCTATACTTGTATATATTATTGGTGGTGGTTATGGTAGCTTCTGCACATCTTCTTCAACTGCATCCATCGTGTTGTTCTAACATGAGACATCGAGCAGCGTACTCGGCACTACTTGAAGTTGGGGTTGGTGTTGTGGCTTCGAAAAGGAGAGCTGTGTTGACCTTTTTATTGGAAATGTTAGGACTAGGAGGAATTTGTGTTACTGAAGAATAACCAGGGATTACATGCACTGATCTTCTTGATCCTCCTAATCCATCCCTTCCGGTTATGGCAGACAACAGTTGTATCCCAGAGGTACGTTTTTCAGTTCAGCACCTATTCTTTATCTTTATCTTTGTTCTGATTGTTTGTGTTTCTCTGAAACACTAAATTTCAGATTTAATCAGTTGTTTATGTTTATTAATTATAGTTCAAACTCAAAACATTGAAATTTGTTTCATTATGTGTTTCATCACCCTTGCGAAATTTATAGGGAATTGTGGAGAGTACCTTTAAGGGATCTTGATCCATGAGTTAATGACATTGTTAAAGATTCCTGTATGACAACACTCTACTTGTGATGTTTTTATTTTGACTGTATGACAACTTATTTTCTTTTTCTTTGTAGGTATTCCTCCTTGTCTTATAAAGGCTGAGGTTCATGGATGTCCACCGTATATTGAGAAGAGTTAGAGGTATATTAAACAAACTGACAGTGGAGATTTATACACTTCTGAAAGGCCAACTTATTGATACAGGGACACAACCCTAAACATCTTAGACGGCGCTGCGTCTCTGATTTTCAACAAGGCTTTGACGGAGCCAATGTTTTGTCCTTTATATGCTTTTCTATGCCATGAACTGTCACTTCCTCCACATGGGCTCCCATCAGTTCCTGATGAGTGCGTGTGGCAAGAAATCACAGTCAAGCGTAATGCCAGGAAGCGTTCGAGAATGAGACCAGGAAGGTAGCAGAAACCAGGCAGCGGATTGTGACAGGGGTCTCTTCAGATGTTAGATATAAAGAGAGAAGACGAAATCTTGGAGACATGCAATTTATTTGTGAGCTCATGAAGCAAATTAGTTATCCAATTCTGCAGATATCTCTTGCACATCATATTCTTTATCAGTTACTGGATCCAAATGATGTTGAGGCAATATGCTTATTTATAAACATAGTTGGTAAGGAGGTGGACGAGTTATCCAGCAAGGCACGTACTAACAACGACAACACATCCCCAGTTGGAAACACGGTTGAAGTTCATGATTCTCAATCTTCTGGATCTCCGGGCAAACAACTGGGTTGATCCAAGACATAATAAGGTCAAAGAAAAGACAATCCCTGAATTAATCAGTGCAGCAGAGGCAGAGGCTCTTTCCCAAGTCCATCCAGGTGCAAGTACCAGCACAAATATGAGGAATCATCGTGCAGTATAATTCCGTCCCATGAATCGGCCTGACCTCCAGAATTGGTAAAGCATATATCAGCTAAGTTTGTGTGTGTTTTGTTTCTACTTGTATATATATTATGATGACCTGCTGCTGAATCAAAATTTCTACTTGTATTTCGTAAAATGGCAACAACAAATTCTTTATTAATGAAAATTACATTACAAAAAAAAAACAGAATTTAAACCATGTTGGCGGCAACCGCACTTTTAAGGTCAGACCGGCAAAGAGGACACGTAACTTTGGAAATAAACCAAGTACCAATACAATGAGGATGGTAGACATGCTTGCACGGTAATAATACCAGTTTATCTTTATCCCGAAACTTGGTTAAACAAATAGCACACTCTTTCTTTTCTGTTCCTGCATGATTCGTCTTCTGAAAATCCGAGTAGACCAGTACCGGTAACAATTGCAGGGCAGCAGCTGATTGATTGAGTCCTTCGGCGGTGGCAGCAGCGGCAGCAGCAGCAGCATCATTATTACGTCGCTTATTACGTCGGTCATCAATGTAAAAGAAGACTGTTAAGAACACAAACACAATAACGGCAGAATACAGAACGTCGTATTTAAAAGTACTAGTTTTTTCGTTATTCTTGTGAACAAGATCACTGTCGCTTCGTGCGAAACTGTATGGTGGTGTTAATACTAGGAGTATGAGTAGTACTAAGTTGATTCTCTTTGTGAACATCATGATGATTATCTTCTTGGATTTTTGTTGTGATTCTCTTCTTTAGGGAAACTGAAAGAGAGTTTATATATGCTTGACAGAGATGGAGATGTGATGTGCTGATCAGAGATGAGGCTAATATATATATAAGCAAAATCAATGGAAGAATCCTGTTCGGAAAAGAGATTTTTTTTTTTTTTGGAAGTTGTGAAATCTTAATAAACTACCGTTAGTGAGAACTTACCGAGCAAAAAAAAAAAAGAAAAGAAAAGAAAAACTAGTACGCATGGGCGAACCTACGAGGGGGCTTGACTATTAGTGTCGGTCTTGCTGGCCTTCCTGAATCCGTGCCTAGTTTTAGAAGCCTATTACAGGGGCTTCACATTATAATAGAGGGGCTTCGTTAATAGGATAAAAACGAGTCTATCTCTTAATAATTTAAAAATTCCTTATCTAAAATATATTCGTAATGGCTAAACAACTCTCATTTAGTTAGTGTTAATAATCTAATTAGCTACTAATTAAATTAATAAAAAGTTTTTTTATATAATTAGTCATAAAACATCATATTAAGTGTAGTATTTTGGTGGCAAGAAAAGTTAAAAAAAACAGAAGAGAAATTTTGGAGATTGTTTTCTAACTAAAACCCAAGTCACCCGACCAATATCCTTTTTATTTTCCAGAATTTATGAAAATACGTAAGAAATTTTTTTAAAACTTTTTACCTTTTAGAGCGGTTTACGGTTGGATCTTTCCTTCATAGCCAACCGTAAGACAAATTTACGGTTGGGTGATGATGAACTCCTAACCGTTGGTTTTTTTTTGGTTTTACAGTTAGGTTTGGTCTTGAACAAACTCAAATGTACGTAACTCAGTTACGGTTACCGTTAGGTAAAACCAAACTGTAGATCGGTTACGGCTGTTTTTTTTTTTGTCAAACCCTACTGTAAATCAGTTACAAATAGGTTTTTTTTTGGTCGAACCCAACTGTAAAACAATTATATTTGGATTTTTTTGGGGGAAAACCCAGTCGTAACTGGTTCTGAAACCTAACTTTTCCCAGCTATTTCAATCAATCTAACCATTTCAAACGTAATTGGTTTTTCGGTTACCATCACTTCTGTTAAAATACTTCTTCCGCACCTTTAACAAAGAATTCAATCAGCAATTACAAGTTTTTCGAATCGCTGATTGATCGAAGACAGTGAAACGATTTTGATTGAAAAAAAGAGGGAAAGATTTCCGATTGATGAAGGAGAGGAATGTTTTTTTTTTTAAAAGAAAAAGAAGAAGAAGAACATATTTTTGAATCAGAATTAGGTTTTGATTTTAATTTTTATGTTTTGTTTTAGATGAAGGGTATTTTAGACATTTAGTATTTAATCAAGAATACCCCATAACCAATTTTTTGGTAACCAGAAATCTAAGTGAAGCCCCTCTATTAGATTGCGAATCCCCTGTAATAAGTTTCTAGTTTTAACAACATAACTTTTGAGAACAATGATTCTCTAGCTTAATAATAAAAGAGTTAAATACACTCTTATCTATACCTGCTATATAAATAATTCAGCAAAGCTTTTCAAATATTTAAACTTTATAAAAATCTGATTTTTATTTTAAAAGATGCGAAGACTTAAAGGCTTGCAAGGTCAAACTAAAGTTTTGAGCGATTCTATGCTCACCGAAAAAGATTCACAGGTTTTAAAATGTGGTGTTAAGTTGCTCGTGAGTATTCATGAGAACCAGCTTGTTCGTTTGGATTCGAGACGATAGTCAAATTTGACTCGATATCCAATAGAACCGAGTTAGACATTATACTTCTTCTTAGAATTTTATTTTTGTGATGTCTGATTGGAAATCTGACTCGGCTCATCAATTTAATCTGACTCGGAGCCTTTGTTTTTTAGAATTTTATTGCATTAACTGATATTATTTCGGATGTCTTTATCTAAAAGACTACAGTTCTCATAAGCTTCAACACTTAAATATTTCTCTCTTACGGTCTTAGCTATAGAGTCTTCTACTTGGTTGTCACTCCTACTAATAAAAGAAAAATTACAATGATCGAAACCTGATATTAAATGTTTTATCTATGTCATTAAATTCCTATTCTCCCATTGCATTAATAATGTGTCACTAGTAATAGATTGTATGACTATCTTCGCATCAGCTTCAATGTGAATCTTGTCCAGCTGCATATCCTTAGCCCATGATAATGCTTCTCGCACCGTCATACATTCTCCTGCCTCTGGTGTTAATTCTCCATTTGCATAGGTTCCTTGATCCCATGACATGTTCCTGTATAGTCATGCAAAACAAGACCAATACCAAGTTGATAAGTATCAAGATTAAAAACTGCATCAACATTTAGTTTCATGGTGTCATTCATAAATACATTCCAACAAGATTGTTTATCAGTATGTTGAGTGTTTAAGTTAAGTACAGTGTCATGCAGATGAGGTGTTACATAATAGAGTATCCTACGCAAGATGTGAGAGGGTTAAGAGTTACTCCCTAGAAAACGATATCATCTCTGTCTTTCCAAATAATCCATGCCCCAATCATGAGAGAGTATAGATTTCAATTATACAATTTGTTATTTCGAGCCGAGTTTAACTCGCCTATCTATTTATCGAAATATGTGTTGGTAAGCTTTCGCTTTAGCCAAGTTCATCTTTAATCGTGACGAAAGTCATGTTGACATTCAATATCTTGAAAATTGCTTTGATAAAAAATAGTTTGTGAATAACAACTATATAACATCCTCTAAGAATGTTTCAATGATTGAAATGGGAGTTGATGTTATGTAACCATCTTTGGATATAAGCATATATAGTGTGTTCGCACATTAGTGTATAAATCAATAAACCGGGAACCAAGTGTATGCATATGTGTGTGTACGAAATTGGTGAAGGAGACATGTTAAGTATGCGTACCCGTACACATACTGGCGGAAGTTTTCCATCCGAAAATTTCTGCTGAGTTTGGAAACCAAACCAACTCGAATATGGTTGCTTAAGTATGCATACCCGTACGCATACTTAAGCTGGTTACTTTATCAAATTTGTCAGTTCATGAACTTAAACATTTAAATTATAAGGAATGCAACCGTGGATATAATGTTCATGAATCGATTCAAGTGAATCAAACCGATTTTGTTTCAGTTGTGTCTTCCAAAAGATCTAAGCAATTGAAAAACTCTTTAACTTGTTCTTTTGAAGTCATTAGAACTAGTTGTGGTGAAGATGAATATGGTTGATATGAAAGTGCTCATATGGCCAACCATTTGGTTAACTATTGTTGAACCAACTAAGTGTACACGTTTAGGTACGGTTACTCAAACCTAAATGAAATACATTTCATTTGTGTATGACAAGCTAAGATTCGATCTAACGGTTGAAAAATATTAGCTTGAATCTAATCAGGTTTTCATCTAACGGTGAATATTGAATGCTTTGTTACTAAGCTAACATTGAATGCAAACCCTGATTTGAAAACTATATAAAGGAGAACTCTAGCAACTGGGAAACCTAATCCCCACACCTCCTGTGTGATACTAGTTGTGTTAATCTAGAGTCGATTTTCCTTTAACCTTAGGTTTCTTCTCGAGACCTTGTAGGTTAGCGACTTAAAGACTTCATTGGGATTGTGAAGCCAGACCCAACTATTTTCTTTGTAGTTGCGCGATCTGATCTATCCGTTTCTATCGTACGAGTACAATTGTAAGATTGGCTTGGGATTTATATCTCCGATAGGCAAGATAAAAGAAGTTACAAATATCTTCGTCTCATCGTCTGTGATTCCGCAATATCTTGGTTCACTAGTCGATTAAGATTATTGTGAGGTGATTGATAATTCTAGGCTGTTTTTCGGGAATATAAGTCCGGGTTACCGATTGCTTCATGTTCACCTTGATTTTTATCAAAAGACAGAACAAAACTCGTAGATATTTCTGTGGGAGACATATTTATCTATTATCGTAGACTTTTCTGTGTGAGACAGATTTGTTTATTAAAGTCTTCGATTTTGGGTCATAACAACTCTTGGTTGTGGGTGAAATCAGCTAAGAGAATCAAGTGCGTAGTATCCTACTGGGATCAGAGACGTCAGGAGCGCAACTGTACCTTGAATCAGTGTGAGATTGATTGGGGTAAAGCTACAGTCCAGACCGAAGTTTGTTTGTAGTAGGCTAGTTTCTGTAGCGGCTTAAGACAGTGTGGTGCTCAAACTGGACTAGGACCCGGGATTTTTCTGCATTTGCGGTTTCCTCGTTAACAAAACTTCTAGTGCCTGTGTTATTTCCTTTCCGCATTATATTTTTTATGGAATAAAAATATCACAGGTTGTGCATTGAATCGATCAATTGGTAAATCCAACCTTTGGTCCTTGGTACTGTGCAAGTTTATATCTCTTATATTCAATCGGGCTCGCAGGTTTCTATTTGCTGATTGCGGATTAAATAGAGAGATAAACATATTAACTCTTTGATATATCTTTCTTAAGATTGAGTCTAACTGTCTAGTTGATTATCTTGAAAGTATATTGGAGTTAGTCCATACAGATTGCTAAGCGAAATATTGGGTAAGGTTGTTAGACCCTGCATTTTCACTTTGTTACTTATAACAACCCAATTAACTGGAACTTCTCTTTTAAACATAGTTAACATCTTGTAGGCACTTTTAACTGAATTTTTTTCATATTTTGTAGAACCATGATATCTTTTTTAGTTTTGTCAATTAATAGAGCTTGGATTCTTCTAGAAGTATCAGAATCAAATAAGTGATCCAGTAGTGGTATGTTCCATTGATTTGTATCAGGAAGCATAAGTTCTACCACTTCTTCATAGAACCTGAAAGTGTCATTAACTGAAAATGGAGGATGATTCATACCTGGAATCCGTTTGTCCAACCATATTTTTGTATTTTCCCCATTGTTGACCTCCATGAAGTAATGCTGTTGCAGATTTTTTAAGCTTTTTGTAGTACCATTCCAAGTATAAGAACAATTTTTAGCTTCAATCTGCTGATGTATGATATCTCCAGATTTGAAATATTTACTTCTCAACACCTGAACCATGAGATGACTTAGATCAGTTCAGATTCTCCAAGCTAACTTGGTGAGGAGAGCTAAGTTGAGCTTTTCTAAGTCCCTGAAAGTCAATCCACCAAAATCTTTAAAAATACAGACATTATGCCATACAATTGTATTGGAGCCTCTATTGGATTTATATCCCTAAAAAAATTTATTCTTTATAAGAATGTTAGGTAGCTTGAAAGTGCCCATCTGACTCGGAGCTATTTGAGTCATGTACATGAGCAGGTAGAACCCAAAACCTGACTCCTAGGGGGCACACATACCAGATTGAGTTACTACTAGGGCTGCACAAACCCGACTCAACCCACCGACCCAACCCACACCCGCCTGAAATTACCCACACCCGACCCAACCCACCTAGGAGCGGGTCGACTATGGGTCACAACATCAAAACCCATAGTATTGTGGGTCGACTATGGGTCAAAGCTTCCCTCACCCGACCCAACCCACCCACCCACCTAAATATTTCTTAGTTAATATTAACCCTTAGATTACCTATCCTAGATGAATCACAGCCGTTGAAGTAGTGATATATAATGCCTAAACCTAAATCGCTAACTTCACTTCAGTCTTCACTTTTTCAATCACTTCCTTGAATAATCTTTTATCTTTTGAGCTTCGAACAATTGAACTCATTTCTTGTAATTTGTATGCACTTTGCACCAACTTCTTACTTCTTTGTATTATAATTATCATTTGTTTACACTTGACCTGGGGTCAGTTCTTTAATTGTCATCTGTAAGAGTCTTGGGTAAGTCTGTAACTTTTTTTTTTGATGCAATGTAACTGTAATGTGTATTTTATGGTGGGTAACCCACCACCCACCCGACCCAACCCATTGTAATGTGGGTCGGGTGAAAACCGACCCATTGTTATGTTGGGTTGGTTGTGGGTGACAACTTCTGCTACCCACCATCAGTGGGTTGGGTGGTGGGTGAGGTCAAACCCGACCCAAACCGACCCATGTGCAGCCCTAGTTACTACCGCTAGCACGGTAAAAATTTAGAAGGATATAGTTTTGGGTGGAAATAAGTAAATTCCCTTGGATTTTTTTTTTTTTTTGAGCTCAGCGAGGGTTCTAATTTCCAGCAGACATTTCTAGGGTTTAACGTTTATTCATTTTCCCAATCATCATGCTTTAATCCAATTCCAGATCTAGAATCTCTCAATCAGCATCATGTTTACTCTCCGTAGAGCTTCAAATCATCTCAGAACCAGACTACATAGTTTAAGAGCAGTAGGAGCAGCAGCTCCTCCCCAATCATATCATTCGAAATCAAACATTCTTCATCAAATTTCACAAAATCAATCAATTAATCTTCACCAGACCCGACCAAATCATCGAAATTTCTTCACATTTCTTGGTTCTAACTCACAATCAGATGCAAAGAGTAACGGGGAGGAAGAACAACAAGAAGAAGAAGATGAAGGTGAAAATCTGGAAGATGGGTTCGATGAGCTCGATGATCCTTCTACTAAGGAAGAGGATACAGTTTCTAAGGCAGAGGAGGAGGAGGTAACAACTGTTCCTTTCGATCTATTTCATGTAATAGTTAGTGCACCTTCAAGGGATGTTTATGCAGCACTTGATAAATTTATGGAAGAAGTTAAGGCAGTAGAGCATGTTAAGATCAGGGAAGTGTTGCATAATCTTAGAAAATGCAAAATGTATGAATTTGCATATCAATTATCAAACTGGTTAGAATCAAAACACTTGTTTATTTGTGAAGAAGAGAAAGATTACGCGACTCGGCTCGATTTGATTGCTAAGAGACGCGGAATGGCATTGGCTGACAAGTATATGAAAAATTTGATCCCGGAGACCTGTAAGGGGGAAACGGTGTACGGGACTATGTTGTCTAATTATGTTAGTGTTGGTGATGTGAAGAATGCTGAACAAGTGTTTGAGAAAATGAGGGGTTTGGGGTTCCCGGTGAGTGGGTTTGTTTGTCAACAGATGATATTGTTGTACAAGAAATTTGATAAGAGGAAGGTAAAGAGTGTGCTGATGTTAATGGAGGAAAATGATGTGAAGCCGACTCGTTTTATCTACCTTCTGTTGATAGATTTAAAAGGGGAGGCTAATGATATAGCAGGGATGGAAGAGTTGGTTGAATCCTTGAAAAGTGATGGTTTGGAGTTAGATAACTATATCCGCGCCGTTTTGGCTAGACACTATATTGCTGCAGGGTTAGACGAGAAGGCAGGGAAGATTTTGAAGGAGATGGAAGGAGAAGTTTTGGAAGAAAATCGCGGTGTGTGTAAGGGTTTACTTCCTCTTTATGCGGCTCTTGGTAAGGCCGATGAGGTTGAAAGGATATGGAAGGTTTGTGAATCAGATGGTCGTGCTGATGACTCCTTGGCTGCCATCAGTGCTTTTGGCAAAGTGGGAAGAGTGGAAAAGGCAGAAGAGATATTTGAAAAAAGGATCAAGTCAGGGAAGAATATCTCATCGAAGGTTTATACAGCTCTCATGGATGTTTATATAGACCATAAGCTACTTACAAAAGGTGAAGATTTGGTAAAAAGAATGGCAAGTGCTAGTCATCCTATAAATCGGTTTGTTTGGCACACTCTCGTGAAGCTCTACGTAGATGCTGGGGAGGTTGAAAAAGCGGATGCAGCTTTGCAGAAGGCTCTGCAGCTATGGGATAAACGAAAGAAGCCACCGTTGTATAAGTCTTTCCATGTGATAATGGATCAGTATTCAAGAAGAGGTGATATTCATAACACTGAGAAGATCTTTCACCATTTGAAGCAATCGGGTTATGTGAGTAAACTTTGGGATTACCAATCTCTCCTCCACGCTTATATAAAAGCCAAAGTCCCGGCTTATGGGTTAAGAGAGAGGATGATGGCTGATAAGTTAACCCCGAACAAGTTTGTTGCTGGACTATTGGCACAGGTCGACCCTTTCAAGAAGACGGCAATATCCGATTTGCTCGATTGAGAGAGAGCATCCTTATAGGTAAAAAAAATCAACAATCCATTTGCATAAAGGCCTTTTAAGCTGTTTAGTTTGTTCTCTTTAAGTTTTATTTTAAATATACTATTTAGTTCTCTTTAAGTACATGTTGAAATTTAAGATGTTAGATTTTGTCTATCCTTTCTTATTGATTTACATCAATTGCTAAAAACGTATACAGTTTGCTAACTAGATTGACCATATCTCAAAGGCTTAGTCAGATAACACATGAGGGCATCCACAAAAGAGAAAGAAGAGAAACATTTCGACTCTCGTAGACCAGTAGACTATCACTAAACTTGTCTTCATGTTTCTCATCCTCCTCTAAACCCACTTGCTGAACCCTCTGGTGCTCAAAAGATTTTCTTGTAATTGTAGATAACCTTCTGTATCCTATTAGTTGTAAGGATGGAAAAATAAAAATAGATGGGATTTTTAATGAAGACTTGGTGTTTCTTATCACCATCAGCAACATGGGACTAATCCTACAGCTAGCTATGTGCTTGTGAGTTTTTGCTTACAGAGACTTACAGTGAACAACTTTAGTATTCGATTTCATACCTTACAAAGCTTTAGTTCAGTATGTTTTCTTTTTCTTTGATTCTGTAAATTTTAAACCTAAGCTGCAATTTTTTTTTTATACCTCAAGGTTTGATTTCATAGGGTGAGAGTTTTATATTCTGAGAAGCATAATGACTGCACGTTCTTCTCTGGGACTTGCCAATCTGTTGAATCGAATGACAATCCTGACCACTTTTGTTTATTTGGTAGTGTGGTGATCTTATAGGGATTGATTGAAGTAGTAGTTCCTTTATCTGCCAGTTAGTGACACTGTTAATCCTTGTGCCAGTGTGTTTGTAGTCAGACTATAGTTGTGAAACGAGAGTAAGGTTCCCTGTAAACTAGCCAGCCTTTCATGGTCTTTGCTATTGTTCTGTTTAGTAACCAGATTTTCAGCTTATGTTCACCCTCTCTAGCCTTTTGTGATACAAAGTAGTTGCTTTCCTTAGTTCCAAGATCCATCTTCAAAACTGCAGAAAACAGTCATTCAGTTTACTTAGCAAAAAAAAAAAAAAATCTTCAAGTAAAGTCAGTGCAGGAGCTTAGACAATCACATCTATCCCAAAGTCCTATATTAACGTGTAGTTACTGTAGATCCTTCAGTTAATTTTTGGTTTAATTTTGATAGATTAAGGTTCATCTTATAAAGATGATTGACACGGTTTGAAGATAGAGCAATTCGTTTTTAAGCCGTCTATATGTATTGTTTAGCACCGTGTTATCTCTTCTCGAATTATAACTCTATTTTTTTTTCTTGTTTATAGGTAGGAGTTTCTTTATCAGTTGCAGCTATTTGTTTGTGTGTTTGTTTGATTTCCTTTTTGATTACAATGATCTTGTAGAAAGTCTACTTGTATGTATTACTGGTGGTGGTTGTGGTAGCTTCTACACATCTTTTTCAACTGCATCCATCACGTTGTTGCAACATGATATGTCGAGCAGTCCAGCAGCGTACCCAGTACTACTTGCATTCTTGTGAAACGACTTCTCAATGGCGTGTTTGGAGGAAGTTGTTGTTGTTTGAATTGGTAATGAAGTTCATGAGGTGTTGCTGAAGAATAACCAGGGATGTGGAGGCCTGTTACACCAGCCATGATGTTTCACTGGTGGGGTTTAATGCATTTCCCTGTGACTTGGATATTTACACCCAAGTTATCCCTTACTTTTGGCTTTTCTTTTCTTTTCCCAGATGGTACCTACCTTTCTTACAGGGTGTTGCATCTCTGATACATAACAAGGCTTTGGCGGAGCCAGTGTTTTGTCCTTTTTACGCTTTTCTGTTCCTGCTGCTTCTGCGTTGATACTCTTTGTGAACGTCATGATGATTTTCTTCTTCGTCTTCTTTGATTTTTGATGTGATTATAGCAACTGATATGATTCTGTTCTTTAGAGAAACTGAATGAGAGTTCATGCTTAACGGAGCAGGCATGAGATAGAGAAGTTATGTGCTATTGCGAGTTTCAAATTGAGGAGATGAGGCTTATATATCCTGGCGTTTTTAGGGGCCACTCGAAAGGATTTAGGGGCCAACAATAAAACAAAAAAGGTCACCCAAAGGGAAAATGTAGCCAGTCCTTATCTCGCGTAATTCGTAATGGCGAAATTACCCTTATATATTCGGCGGATATGATAACATGTTATCCTCCGATTGCAATCGGAAGCCAAAATATTTCCCAGACTTACGATTGTAGTCGGTGCAGTATTAGAATGATTTCTGTTTCATTTTTTCCATTTCTTTTTCATTTGTGAGTTGTTAGAGTTATAGAGAAGAAGGTGAAGGCTGCTATAATCGGAAGGGAATACAACTTAGCAACCTACCGATTATAAGGAGCCACAGATCGAACCCTTGCCATATTCCATATGTTTTGAGTGTACACAGCCAGCCATAACCACTTGGTTCGTGTTTTGGATGCAGCGTTAATCGAGAGTTAAATATATTACAAAACCTACCGATTATAAGTTGCCCCAAATTCAAATTTTGAAAGCTACCATAATCGGTAGATATGCTAAATACAATACCTATCGATTATTGGTTTCTCCACATTCAACTTTCGTCAAATTAGCCGTTGGAGTTTTTGGGAAAAACAAAAAGGGCCGTTGGACCCTAAACCTATATAAAGAAACTCATATCTATCACCCCAATTGCACCAAACTCTTTCCTCTCTTCAGTTTTAATTTTCATAACAAAAAACATGGATATTGCTTTTGCCGAAGAAGAATATTGTGCTATTTATAGAGCGTGGGTTGTGGTAACTGCTCAGGATCGTGTTCACAAGCTCCACAAATCGGAATCCGAAGAGCAGATATGGAACCGTATCTTAATGGTATTTGAGGCCTTAGATGGTAATCGAATTCGAAGATCATCCAATGACATTAAGATGAGAAAGAATGCGCTCGATAAGGAGATTGACAAACTTGAAGATGAGGAACGGTTTGTTAGGAACGCTTTTCCTTGGTGGACGTATGAAAAACGAGTAAGTATCTCTGTAACTCCAACTCACATTAACAAAAGTTAGTACTAACTTGTTACTCATTCGTAATTTCAGAGAAATCTTTCGGATCGCCGGTATGTGGACCTCTATGGGAAACGATTTGAACATGAAGGATGCTACAAAATCAAGAGGGACAATTTCTATGGTCACTGGAAGTTATGATCTGTTTTAATACTTTTATGGTCAATTAAGAGTATGGATTTAGGTGCTTTTGACGAAATTGTAAGGTTAAGGCCGTTTGAATTTTATGTAATGGATGTAATCGGAGTATTATTAATATAAAAACTAGCCGATTATACGAAATCGGTAGATTATTTTGTTAAACAACCTACCGATTGTAATATTCGGTTATGTTATGAGTCAACTTTCTTTCCGATTATGGTGTTGTTTGGTTCCAGGAAACAGTTTTTTTACATAGAATAATCGAAAGGGTAATAAAAACTAAACCTTCCGATTATGGTTTGTTTTGAACTTGTAATATTCGGAGGATAATTTTTTTGTAAAGTTCCGAATGTACGATGGCCCAAAAATCTGAATTTGGAAAAACTTATACTTTTCAAATTTTGTCTTTGAAATAATCAGATGTTAAATTAGTTACCAAAACTTCCGAATATGGGCTGTCTAACCTTCAATATTGTCCCTTGGAACCACCTGGAGCCATGGCGTGGTTTGTTTTGAACTTGTAATATTCAGAGGATAATTTTTTTGTAAAGTTCCGAATGTACGATGGCCCAAAAATCTGAATTTGGAAAAACTTATACTTTTCAAATTTTGTCTTTGAAATAATCGGAAGTTAAATTAGTTACCAAAACTTCCGAATATGGGCTGTCTAACCTTCAATATTGGCCCTTGGAACCACCTGGAGCCATGTCGTGGTTTGTTTTGAACTTGTAATATTCGGAGGATAATTTTTTTGTAAAGTTCCGAATGTACGATGGCCCAAAAATCAGAATTTGGAAAAACTTATACTTTTCAAATTTTGTCTTTGAAATAATCGGAAGTTAAATTAGTTACCAAAACTTCCGAATATACCACACAAATCATTTTCATTTGAACTTGTCTAACTTAGTTACCCAAAAAAATTTCCGAATGTACAACAAAAATCATTGTCATTTATCTGCTCTTCTTTACTTTACGACCGTGACTACCTCCCAGTCCTGCACGACCACGGGTTTGAGCACCTTCAGTTGGAGCAGCTTCAGCGCTTGATGAAGCTCGAGTTCTTTTACCCGTATTTGATACTGCCACCTTGGGCGGATGCCTCTTCGTTACTTTCTCCCCAAACTGGACAGCATAATCTTCGTCATCCATATTATCAACTAGATGTCTATCCTCTTTGATCTTCTCAGCTGGCATGGGATCTCCGCTCTTCATGCATGCAGTTAACATTTTGGAAACACGCTTGAACCTATTTACCTGTTTTTTATACGTAATGACATAACATCAAACGGTAATTACCTAAGATTTATAGGAATAATATATAATGAACAAAAATATAAGAACACGCACCAGTCTATCATAACCAGCTGGTTTGTCTTTCATGATACAATTATAACTTGAACCCGCCGCAGTAGTGTTGGATTTGATTTCACGGATACCCAAAGGATGTGATACCTTGTTATACCAACTCATATAGTCTGGAGAATTTTCATCACCTCGGGTGGTTCGTCTACCAGTGTCGATAATGAAGTCATTCCTCTTATCCCAGTTATCAAGAACAGTAGGTGGGCCTGTGTGAACAATCGTGAGATTGTCACCACTAGAAGAACACAACTCCAACTCCAATTTGTAGTAATCCCCCATTTTCTCCAGAGGTTGATGTTGTATATACCCGTGTTGTCGCATCACCCTAGAGGGGTTATACATCACATATCCTGTGGGGTGCCACAATGGTCCAAAATAAAGGGACAAGTCCGACCGAACATTTATATGCCCACTGACTCGATCTTCCTTGTATGGATCAAAGCATACGTCCGAGGCCTTCAATTGGTCCAAAATCTCCCTCATGCGAATCAACTGCTGCTCCTTTGTCCTAGAACGGTTGTCTTCAAATATATACTTTGTTCCTCTAGGAGTACCTTTGCACCACCCCGGGTTCTCTCCGTCCAACTTCAGGATAGGGAAGTGGTCATAGATCCATGCCTATATACATAAGAAACCAAGGTTTAGTAAATAGATTGTGTATATTCGGTAGTAATGTCCAACCATAATTATTATATATAATCGGATATAAAACTGAGTAGCTATCCACCGAATACCCAACATTCAGAAATATATATGGATCATTTCCTACCGAATATGCGTCATTTGGAGTTCAGTAACCTATAGTTTTTCTGGCCTGTATATTCGGTAGTAATATCAAACACATATTTTCGATTATATATAATCGGAAATAAAACTAAGTACCTAGCCACCGAATAACAAACATTCGAAAAATTAGATGGATCATTTCCTACCGAATATGCGTCATTTGGAGTTCAGTAATCTATAGTTTTTCTGGCCTGTATATTCGGTAGTAATATCAAACACATATTTCCGATTATATATAATCGGAAATAAAACTAAGTACCTAGCCACCGAATAACAAACATTCGGAAAATTAGATGGATCATGTCCTACCGAATATGCGTCATTTGGAGTTCAGTAACCTCTATTTTTTCTGGCCTGTATATTCGGTAGTAATATCAAAAACATATTTCTGATTATATATAATCGAAAATAAAACTAAGTACCTAGCCACCGAATAACAAACATTCGGAAAATAAGATGGATCAATTCCTACCGAATATGCGTCCTTTGGAGTTATGAATATGCATCATATGTATTGTCTACCGAATAACTATAGAGTGAGTTATAGAGTTAAAGAAAAAACCTGCAATAGAGCCACGTTCCCGGAAACTTGGCAGGTTCCTAGCCTCGACGCCTTTCTCAACTCTTCCATCAAGAATGCTAGGCATGCCGTGCCCCAAGAATAGTCACCGACTTCATGGAGAGGATCCAAAAGTTGTATAAGGTTGGCGTCGATCCGGTTGCCAGAAGTATTGGGGAATATGACACATCCCAATACACAGAGGAGATATGCAGTGGCAGCGTGGTTCACTTGCTCATCAGTTAACGTTCCATTCTTTTCCTTCTCCAAGGTGCCTCGGAACATATTCATCAAAGCTGTAATGTTGATCTGTCTTGTTCTATAACTGGCATGCCTCCTAAACTCTGCTTTGTTGTCTCTTCATCCCAACCTACGCACTTGTTAGTTAGAGAATAAAGTTGTGCCCAACTTAACTGCTTTGTGTAGTTAAACTTCACAGCTGTGCCTTGGTCGGGAAGGTTAAGAATCTGCACAATATCATCCGGGGTAATCGTCATCTCCCCAAACGGCATATGGAAAGTATCGGTCTCAGGACACATTCTCTCCACGAACGCCGATATGGCCACACGATCATGTTCCAACAATGAATTCTCGGCGACATTAGCTAACCCCGAGTTGGCAACAATTGTCTTGAACCTTTCACATTCACCGGATAAAGGCCACGCAAGCATTTTTGTTGGTGCGGCGGTAGGGTTGAGTAGACGGACCACATCTTGATGATCCTATTAAAGTACATAAAAAAATCCTTAATACAAATATTACGATATAACACATAGACAATACATTAATAAAAAATAGTAATTTTATTACCTCGGTTTCGTATATTTCTCTGGCCCATGAGTCTTTGTATCCAAATAGCAATTTTCCTCCATCCGCTGGTAGTCCAAGGATTGTGCCTGCTGGAATACCCTTCTTATTCAAGTGCTGAGGGACAAGATGTGATGCTTTCTTAGAAATATCCTTCCTTACAACATCTTTTCCTTTTTTGGATTTTTGGGTACCACTTGGTTGTCCTTCTTCTACTCTTGGCACTGGATCAACTGGTTCAACACTTGGTCCTGCACTTTGTTGAGCGGCTTGTTCAACACTTGGTCGCACCCCTTGTTCACTGCCTTGTTGTTCAACACTTGGTTGCACTCCTTGTTGACTTCTTTGTTCTTGTTCGCTTTGTTGAGCACTTGAATTATCTTTGGCACTCCTTTCCCTCCTAGCACTAGATGTCACTTTCTTCCTCCCTTCTCGACTTTGTCTAAACAACAAAGAAAGGAACAATATTTACAAACTATACAATCGGAAGACAAAGTATGGAAATATAACCCTAATAAACACATTCGGACGTAAAAAGACACATATTGTTCCCGAATACAAAACAATCGGAAGCTAACTAAACATATGTGCAACCGAATATACATCAATTGGAGTTCAGAAGCTGTAAATTTTTCATCCTACACAATCGGAAGACAAAGTGCACAACTATAACCCGAATGTACAAATTCGGAAGTAAGAAGACACAAATGTTTCCGAATAAAAAGCAATCAGAATATAACTAAACATGTTTACAACTGAATATTCATCAACTGAAGTTCAGAAACTCTAAAATTTTATCCTACACAATCGGAGGTATAAAACATTATATTGTCTTCCGAATAAATACTGGCCCCAAAATGGAATTTTTCCTATATCAGAAATTTTGAGATTTTTTTCAATATATACATTCGGTAGTGAGTGTTCTTCCGAATACTGTGTGTCTACTTAAATATATTCGGTAGCCAAAAAATTCATTAAACTACCGATTATTAGCAGTTTGTATCCAGGAAGATATGGCCACCAATATTCGGCAGATAATCATCAAATCTTTCTCCCGAATACTGTCGATGTTCTTGAGAAATGAAGAACACGACTACATTCAGAAGTAAATGAGCATGAATATCGTCCGAATCTGGATAAATAACCGAAAACCCTAGAAATGTTTTTTCTCGATTCGACGAATTAAAGCGAAATAAACCCCAAAAATGATAGATTCTTACCTAATTGGGGCCATTTGAAGTTGACGAAGTGTTTGACTATCGGAATCGCCACCACCGACTACATTGTCGGGTACTTCTTCTTCGCGTTCTTCGCGTTCTTCTTCATTTGCAGCAACAATTTCTTTATTTCTTGCTAAAATTCCAATGTTTGGATCGATACCCCGAGAAACATTTTTGGTTCTAGGTCTGTGGGTTTCATTTCTCTTATCCATTGTTTTATAAACGAATCGACGATGTTTTGATTTTACGATTCGCGGCGATGTTTCGGTTGAACGAGGAAATTTTTTTTTTCTTCCACAATCGGAAGATAATATGAAACTGGAAGAAGAAGAGTTGAAATGAGTAGAATTGTTTTTGATTTGGTTTTTATACAGTTTTACCAGAAAGGCATTTATGTAACTTCAATATCATATAGAGTACCCCTTAACTAGAGTCTTTGGCTGGGTATAAATTGATGGCCCCAAAATCCTTTGGGGTGGCCTTTAAAAACGCCAAGTTATATATAAGCAAAAACAGTGGAAGAGTCCGGTTAGGAATTTGCATTATTAGTAAAAAAGAATCCGATTAGGAAAGGAGAATTTTTTTTTTAGTTCGGTAGGAATTCGGAAGTTAATTTTCTTTCAACCCTAAACATCTTAGACGGCGTTGCGTCTCTGATTTTCAACAAGGCTTTGAGGGAGCCAATGTTTTGTCCTTTATACGCTATGTCATGAACTGTCACAATAAGGTCAAAAAGTAAGACAATTTCTAAATTAATCAGTGCTTCAGATGCAGAGGCTCTTCCCCGCCTCCATCCATCCCGACCTTGCTACAGCCAGGACAGCAGAACTTGTCCAATCTTGAGACACCGACGTGGTACAATCTTAATGATGAAGAGGAGAATGATTCTAACATCGGGATTGGTAATGGGATAAAGATGGAAATGATCAAAGGTCTGGATTGATTGTCCTAGATCTGGACTATATTAGTTGTCCAAGTTATAGAGTTTTCCCATCCGGGTGCAAGAACCAGCAAAAATACAAGGAATCATGGTGCAGAGTAGAATTCAGTCCAGTAATACTTTATTAATGATTAAATTACATAAAACAGAATGTTTGTTTCTTTAAGCTATACAATGAACAACACCAAATTCTTTATTAATAAATTGAGTTACAAGCAACAGAATTTAAACCAAGCTCACTTTTGAGGTCAGACCGGCAAAGAGGACACGTAACTTTGGAAATAAACCAAGTACCAATACAATGAGGATGGTAGACATGCTTGCACGGTAATAATACCAGTTTATCTTTATCCCGAAACTTGGTTAAACAAATAGCACACTCTTTCTTTTCTGTTCCTGCATGATTCGTCTTCTGAAAATCCGAGTAGACCAGTACCGGTAACAATTGAAGGGCAGCAGCTGATTGATTGAGTCCTTCGGCGGTGGCAGCAGCGGCAGCAGCAGCAGCATCATTATTACGTCGCTTATTACGTCGGTCATCAATGTAAAAGAAGACTGTTAAGAACACAAACATAATAACGGCAGAATACAGAACGTCGTATTTAAAAGTACTAGTTTTTTCGTTATTCTTGTGAACAAGATCACTGTCGCTTCGTGCGAAACTGTATTGTGGTGTTAATAGTAGGAGTAGTATGAGTAGTACTAAGTTGATGCTCTTTGTGAACATCATGATGATTATCTTCTTGGATTTTTGTTGTGATTCTCTTCTTTAGGGAAACTGAAAGAGAGTTTCTATATGCTTGACAGAGATGGAGATGTGATGTGCTGATCAGAGATGAGGCTAATATATATATAAGCAAAATCAATGGAAGAATCCTGTTCGGAAAGGGGAAGCCGATATTTGTTTTTGGAAAGTCGTGCAATCTTAGTTCGGTAGGAACTCGGAAGTTTTCTTTACACTATATTACCTACTTGCTAAGAATAGATTCACACGAAGTTAGAATGGGAAGTTCTAGAGAGAGCGACAAAATCCGCGAATGACTCGGTGATAGAATCGGCAGTGACTCAGAATAATTTTTTCCTGATTTTCGCTTTTCATCTTCAGTTTCTAGCTCTGCATGTCATTCTCTACAATCCCTTTTTCTTTGGTGATATTGTGATTATATTTATTATGGAATCTTTTCCATCTTCTTTCTAGGTACCCGTTGCTGTGCTTGGATATTAGAGTGGTTTTGCATGATAGTCCTAGTAATCCCTTTCGATGATCCCATTATTACCTTTTTGGCCAGGCTTTTTCTATGGATCTCTTAAAGAAAGTTTTATATTTAACTTTCTTATTTTTTTCTCTGTCAGCCGACAACACAGCCGTCTAAACTTTAACCCTAATTCTAAGTTAGTTGGTTGTAAGAAGAACCTCTCCAAGTGTAAAACATTCACACATCAGAAAAGAGGCAACAATTACTTTATATTTTTTCTTTGCCTCGTTCTTTTCTACCATTTCTTTTCTTATACTTTTAGCTTCCTCCTAATGGACTCTGAGCTGATACAAGTTTAGGAAAAGATGGAGTTCACATCGATAACTGAAAGACTTAAAGCTTTGAGAAAACCAGAACTGTCATCAGAGGATGTGCTACAAGGTGCATCTCAGTTCAAGTTTAGTTTTTTGGGTAAGGTTTACTCTACAAAAGTCTATACAGTAGGTGAACTAGACAAAGAACTTAGAAAGTTATGGCCAAAAAGTAAAGATATCATTATCAAAAAAGAGGATAATGACTGTTATCTAATCAAGTTCCATAGTCAAGAGAAATATGATGTCGTCTTCAAGTTTAGACCATGGTTTTTAGAAGGAGATTTACTATTCTGGATGCGTCTTTATAACATGCAACTAGGTTTTTCTAATCCAACTATTGTCAAAGGAATCACTGAAGAAATGGGAGAAGTTAGAGAGTTAGATCCTCCAGATTGTATTGTACCAAAAAGAAAAGTACAAAAGGTTCTAGTTTTAATAGATGTTAGAGATCCTCTCCATAGGGGGTTTTGGATGAAAAATGCAGCTGGAGAAGAAGTTTGGACTCGAATGTTCTATGAAAAGGAACCATTTAACTTATGTGGTTACTGTTATACTATTGATCATAAGAAACTTGAATATGAGAGAATAACAACTTATCTCCTTCAACAACAAAGAGGTTACCTTTCATCCACTTCAATCCTGGATCCACCTTCATGGAAAAATCAAGATATGATAAGAGTTAAAGCTGGATACTCTGGTACCTCTCAGATTCAGCAGGAACAAGAAAATCAACATGCAATGATAGATCCAGAAGAACAAACTCCAAAGAATGCAAATCAACTTGTAGTTCATCATATTTCGGAAGATACAATGGTTTTGAATAAATTTCTTAGCATGCATGCAACAACTTTAAATGAGAATCAATCCCAGTACAAGGTGGAAGTGACAAAGGATACAATTACTCTAAATGAGCATAACACAGACAACATTATAAGGAACATTCCTTTGTCCTCTTCTTCTCCAGTCACTATGGTTGGCCGTAATTATCAAAGTATGATACAAGTTAACATTAATATTCCAAAAACTTGGACCAACATCCTATTAATAACATATGAAGGAGTAGTATTTTAGAATATATGTCAGATGAAAATGTGGAGGAGCAGTGACGGTCATTTAATTCCTTAATTCCTTAATGGGTCAAATACTAATCTCTTAAAATCATACATTGCTTTATGAGAATTCGATGTATCATTCGATGATTTCAGTCAATAACTTGGATCCATACTCTGTTCATCATGCTAAAGCTTACAAGAAACCACTTAAAGCTCTTATTTCTCAATTTGGGGATAACATTTCAAGTCATAACTCCATTGATCTTAATGTTGATTCTTCAGAAAATGTGCATGTTAGTCTGGATGAACATTCTCCATCTCCTCCTAACTCTCATTCTTCGTTTCATAGGACTGTTTCTGAGCAAAATCACTCCAAAAGATTCAAAGCAACAACTTCGAGAACTGATGGCCAAGTAATTACTTCATCGATTGCAGTTTCAAAGCTTAGTATTTTCATTTTTCCAATCATAATCCACTATAGTTATTTCTCTTCTAAAATTCATCATATTAGTTTTTTCCAATCATAATCCACTACGCTTATTTCTCTTCTGACAGGTAAGGATACTAGATATTGCTTAAGTGACATTATTGAAAACATAGTCCAGGCATTATATTTCTAGTAGAAACTAAAATTTGAGAAAGGAAAATAAAAAGTTTGACACAGAGATACAATTAACCAAACTCCCTTTTTAGATATGAGTAACCGTAGCTAAACATGTACACCTTTGTTGGCTCTACTATAGTTAACCGAAGTTAGCCATATGAACATTTTCATATCAACCATATTCGTCTTAACCATAACTAGTTCAAATGACTCAAATGAAACTAGTTCTAGAGTTGTTCAATTGTTTATATTCTCATAGAACTATACAAGGCACAATTGAAGAAAAATCGATTTTGATTCACTCGAATCAATTCATGAACATTATAGTCACGGTTTGAAAAAGATTGCATTACTTATTATATAAATGTATTAGTTCATGAACAAACCTATTTTAGAACATAACCTACTCAAGTATGCGAACGTGTACGCATATCTAAGTGGCCGGACTAAGTTTGGGTTCGCCAGTAAGCAAACGGGTACGGATACCACCAAACTCAGTTAAGTCCAGGAACTTGAACCTCACGCCAGTGCGCGTACCGGTATGCGTACTTAGTTCTCGGACCTCCACTAAACCAATCAGTACGCATACGGGTATGCATACCATGGTTCCCAGACTTGGAATATCTTACAACAGTTAGCATACAAGTACGCATACTATGCTATATCCAATCATGGTTATTTTTTCTAAACTCCCAATATAATCATTGAAACATTCTCGGAAGATGAGAATAAATGTCTCACACAAACTATTAGCTTCAAAGGAATTTTCAAGTGATCGAATGATCAATACGAAACATTCCGAGTCTACATCAGATGACTGTCTCACACAAATCATGTAAGATGTTACAAGGTGATTGTCACATGATCATCTTTTGACTTTCGTCAATAATATAAGATGAACTTGGTTAAAGAGAAAGCTTACCATCACATATTTAGATAAATATGTAAGCAAGATAAACTCCGCTCGAAATATCAAATGTGTATAATCAAAGTCTATATAGCTATATGACTTTTGTCTCAAATATGATATAGAGTAGATAGACTTTTGAGTGATAGATAAGTTCAAGACTCCACATACCTTTTTTTGATGAAGTTCCACAAGCTCCCCTTAGTAGATCTTCGTCTTCAATCGATGAACGTCGTGAAGTCTAAAGCTCAACTACACTTACTATCCTAATCTGAGACTTAGCTATAAGTATACTAGAAATCAAGTATTATAGTTTTGACAACTAAACTTGACAAACAAGCTTGAGATAACAACGCCTGCGAGTTCGACCGAGAAGTGCTCTAACATGATGTTTATGAATTTTTGGGCTACAAAATTAGGTAGAGTATTTAATTTTTCATGAAACCATTTATGAGAGATCGGATCTACGATATCAGCTACCTTGCGGATAAGATAACATTTTGCTGGGTCCAGGTTTGGGGAGTTTTGGATCCAGTTAGATTCTATTGGTGTTGATAATCCATTCCCAATCTGATGAAAAATCAGTTGTTGCATGGTGGGAACGATTGATACTAGTTGTCTCCATTGAGTGCTGGAGGAAGATGGCATGGTATCAATGCCTTGTAGAATTGGTTGGTGATTAAGATATTTTTTACTGAAAAGACTTCCACAGATGGAGTTAGATTGTTCATGCAAGCTCCAAATTATTTTCATTAGAAGAGCCTTATTATGGGCACTACTTTTTCTTATGCCTAACCCGCCTTCGGATTTTGGTTTTGTTATTTTATCCCACCAAATAGGATGAAGCTTCATAACTGACGAATCATGCTCCAAGAAGAAATTCCTGGTGATACGATATATTTGTTTGTGAACATTGATGGGTAGATTTTGTGTTTGCATAATGTGGTCCAATGTGGGGGTTAAGGATGCTTAAAAAACATCCTTCCCTCTAGGGTTAGACATTTTGTCATCCATCATTTTGCTTTTCGTTCTAGTATTTGAAGAAGAGGTGCAAACGTATGATTAGATGCTCTTCCTTGCTTGACTTGGACCCCTAGATAGATAGATATGTGGCCTGCATATAGAAATATTGTTGTAGATTGATCACCTTGCCCGGATCCAGTCTCGGATGATGAATAATTACATATTTGGAATTATTAATTAACTAGCCCGCCGAAATACCATATAAATGAAGTAGGTTCTTGAGTTGAAGGTTACTTTGGTCGGAGGCTTTGTAGGTAATTAGAAGCTCATCAGCATACATAAAATGAATTATGGGTGGTGTTTTTTTTGATATGCCGAGTCCTCGGACTATCTTCTGGTTTTAAAGGTTTCCCAGATTTGATATGGGATATCCAATCATATATCACTGCAAACAACAAATCAATTCAGTGAGAAATCTAGAAAATTTTGTGCTAAAACCTGTCTCGTGAAAAAAGAAAATTATCACCGATTTTTTTTTTGGTTTTGTTCATGAAAAAATCCCCAAATCAACTGAATTTTTTTGATATTCAATATTTTTGAAATTTATTTAATGGGTTTGTAAAACATTCTTTTGTTCCAAATCTATAAGCATGCAAAACTGATTTTGATTTGATGTCAAAAGAAAATCAAGTTTTATGAAGAACAAAGTTTTTGTGTTTATGAAATTTTTCTCAACAGTTTTTCTTAAAACTTCCAGATTTGAATAGTTGAACATAAAATTAGATAGATAGGGAAGATATTTGTCTTTTTGAGGTTAGATTGTTGAATAAGATTATGTTGGAGATTTGAAACTTTATATCTGTCTCTGCTCCAGTGAAGTTTGATGATGTTTAATACTCATTTTATTTATTTCTTTGCATAACCGATGATATTTGTTGTTTTGAAGATAAAAGTCTTTCATAGGATCTTCCACTTTTACCCCTTATAATTCATGAACCCAGTAAGATTTGTTGCTCACATAACCAATTTCACTGAAACTTTCTTGAATCAACATGTTGCAGGTAGGATAAATCTTTTACTTGATCCCTATTTTTTGGCGCCAAAAATGTAGCTACTGGAAAACCTACAAATACACCCTTAATTATGATATTTTGTAAATAATTCATGGATCTAAACATATTTCATCCATAAAATTAAGGTAAAAATGTAATAAATATAAAGGAGACACACAATTTTTACATGGTTCGAGCTTTGAATAGATCTACATCTTTGGTTCTTCGATAAAATGTATTTGTGTTACAAGAGACTCCATTAACGAGTTTTTGTCGGAGCTCTCTAAGGTAGTGGAGGAAGAAGAAGATGAGAAGAGGGTAAGATTGACTTCTTTTTTCAACTCCAAATCTCTTTCTTTATTAGGCCAACCGACCGAGCAAATCGAGAGAGGGAGGACCTTCTATATGGTCACTTTTTTGTAAAATGCAAATGATCAACTGACACAAAAAGATTAGAAATGGTCCAGGCCGAAAAAATGACCCTCCCTTTTAGTCCAATTACTATAACTTCTTATACATTCTATTTATTCGGGGATATAATTAGAATGCAAATTAGAATATGTACATAGCGAGTATAAACAACAATATCAAATTTCGAGTCTTACGAAAAATTCATTTTAGGCACAATTTTTGAAAATTGAATACATGCCATTATGCAAACCACCATACGCATGACACAACTGCATAGCCAGTACTACTTGCATTCTGGAAAGCACTGACACGGCTACGAACACGTGGACCGATAAAATTCAAAATCATCGGGACACGAACACGTTTTTATAGCAATAAAATAATATTTATATACTAAAATGATAGTGCTATAGTATATCAAATACATTAATCACGCAAATACATGATTTTTTTTCTTCAATTTTATGCCGTTTGGTTAGCCTACATATAGAAAAATTAACTTATACTAATTTCCTTGACACTAGATAATCCAACTACTAAAATGAAGTATATATTTCTACACGTGTGTCGTGTCGGTATCCACATGCATCCAGTATCCGATGTATATCTGACGCGGACACGTCACTAATACAGGTGTGTCGATGCTTCGTAGGTTGCATTCTTGCGAACGTTTTCTTCAGTGGCGTGTTTGGCTTCTTGATTGGATGAGGTAAAGGGTGTGTGGTTTAAACGATGAAGAAGTGATGAAGTTGGTGTTTTGGCTTCGAGAAGGAGAGCTGTGTTGAGTCTGCTGACCTTGGTTTATTGGTTACGTTGGGACTTGGAGGCCTGTTACACCAGCCATGCATTTCCATGTGACTTGGATATTTACACCCAAGTTATCACTTACTTTTGGCTTTTCTTTTCTTTTCCCAGATGGTACGTACCTTTCTTGTCACTTTACTGTGTCCCATGAATCGGCCTGATCTCCACTTCTGGTAAGCATATATCAGTTTGTGTGTGTGTTTGTTTCTTTAAGCTATAGGATGAACAACGTTTTTATTGTGATGATCTTGTAGAATGTTGTGAACACACGAACCACGAAGGGATCCGAATGCTCACAATCAATCATCATCATCTAAAGAGATTTGTGATGATGATATCCTAGTGTTGATTCCTTGGCTCAAAACCTTCGGGTTTATCATAGCCTCATCTAACAACTCCATACGAGGCGTTTGCGCACGGGATATAAGTACAAACAAAGAAAGCAAAACGTATAAGTAAAGATCCATGGGGCTAAATAAATATAAAGTGCTGAAATGTAAACAAGACCAAGGTTTACGTGGTTCAGCACTAAGGCCTACGTCCACGGGGTTTGTTGTTTTACTATATTCTTCACGGTTACACGAATAGTCGAATGACTTTTGGGTTTACATGTTTCTCTCTTCTAAATGATTAACTTACACTTGTAATCTCTCTCTCTCTCCTTCCCTTCCTGATTTTTCCGATCCCCTTTCCTCTTGTTGGAGACGGGGTATTTATAAGGTTAGAATGTGAGACCCATCTCTGAAGGCCGTTGGAACCTTATCTTCTTGTGTCCTTGCGTCTATCACGCAGAGGTCTGCGTTTGCCCCTTGATCCCGCAGAGGCATCCTCGCTCGTTCCACAGGTTGATCGACACGTACACTGCTCAGAGTGTTTATTGTGGGTAGTTGAGGGGTCTGCTCGTGTCAGACAAGTGTCTTCTGCCCCTGTCACGTCCGTGTCAGCTAACTTTCTCTCCACCGTTGATCTTAGCTTCTCTTTTGGGGATAAGATAAAGTAGCTCCTCGGGGTTTATTTGGTGTTTCGTAGCGCATCATGTTTTGAAGTTTTGGCCTGCATGCTTTCCACGTATCTTTTTATGTACACGTGTCTGATAGTGAGATATATGTGTACACAATTTACCCCTTTTCTTCGGGCTTGAATGTCTAATGGGTGCCTTGAAGAAAAACTATCGTCGCATATTCTTCTCACTCCTAATAACTTCTCCTAGATACTTGGGCACGTCTTTTATTCGTGCATTCGGATCCCTTCGTGGTTCGTGTGTTCACAAATGTCTACTTGTATATGTTGATGACTTGAGTTCGAAAGTAGCACCAAAATTCTTCATTGAATAATAAATTGAATTACAAGAAACAGAATTTAAACCATGCTGGCGACAACCGCACTTTTAAGGTCAGACCTACAAAGAGGACAGGTAATGTTTGTAATAAACCAAGTACCAACACAATGAGAATGGTAGACATGCTTGCATGGTAATAATGTCAGCTTATCTTTATCCCGGAACTCAACTAAACAAATAGCACATTCCTTTTTTTTTTCTGTTCCTGCTGTATGAGTATGATTCTTTTTCTGAAAATCAGAGTAGACCAATACTGGAAACATTTTCAGCGCAGCAGCTGATTGCTTAAGTCCTTGGGTGGCAGCAGCAGCAGCTGATTGATCAAGTCCTAGTGTGGCAGCAGCATCACGTCTATCAAGGTAAAACATGAATTTGACGAATAAAAACCAAAAAAGAAAACTTGACGAGGCTACAACCAAAAAAATAACGACAGACGAGAAAACGTCGGATTTGACAATACTTTTTTTGGTGTTCTTGTGAACATGGCCGTCGCTTTGTGCATAATTGTACGGTGGTGTTACTAGTAGTACTAGGAATAGGAGTAGTATTACTAAGTTGATACTCTTTGTGAACGTCATGATGATTTTCTCCTTCGTCTTCTTTGGTTTTTGATGTGATTATATTAACTGATTCTTTAGAGAAACTGAAAGAGAGTTCATGCTTAACAGAGCAGGCATGAGATGGAGAACTGATGTGTGGCTTATATGTAAGCGAAAACAGTGGACGAATCCGGTTAGGAATTTGCTTAGAAAAATAAAGAGAATCCGGTTAGGAAAGGAGAATTTTTTTTGGTACATGCATGTAGAACAAAGTCGTGCAATGTTAGTTTGGTAGGAACTCGAATTTTTCTTTTTAACTAGTCTACTGGGCAGACCTACGAGGGCAGACCTACGAGGGGCTTGGCTATTAGTGTGAGTGCTGGTAAATAGTATTTTATTAGCCTACCTGGATCCGTGCCTACTTTAACTATATAAATTCGGAGAACAATGACATCTTTTGCTTCAAAAGAGTTACATTCTTATTTGTATTTTAAAAGCACAAAATTCAAAAAGACCAAAACACAAAATTTCTGGGTGAAATAGATTCTTAGCTTTTGATACTGTTTATATAGCCAAACATCAGAAATATACTGTTTATATAGCCAATTTGGATATTTGGCCCAGGAAAATTAAAATAAAAAAATATGTCTTACCTAAAATACCCCTAACCTTCTAAACTCTTCTTTTCAAAGAGAATTTATTTCTCTTTTCAAAACCTCCCCGTCCCGGCAGAGCTCGTTTATTCCTCACCTGCAGAATTCGATCAAAGTTTCAGAGCTCGTGTCTTTTTCAGATCTGATTGATCAATCATGGTGATTAATGATTGTTGAATAGTTTGTTGAATCGAAGTTTCAATTGGAGTTTCAACTGTTGAATCGAAGTTTCATCTAATAGCGTCGAACGGTAAATTTAAATTGAAATAATTTTAATTTGGTTTTTGTCCAATTGAAGTTTCTCTGTCGATTTTGAAGTAATTTTTAGTTGTTGATGATTTTTTATGAATTTGAAGATTAATCTTTGTTAATTTTTGATTTTAGTTGTTGATTTGGAATATCCAGGGTTTAGTTGATTATGTGACATTATTTGGGTTTGTCTCGAATCATGTTTTTTAGAGTTTAATAATCTTATTTTCAATGCAATATACACAGATGCAAACCAATTTTGGGTTTAGGTTATTATTAGGATTTCTCCTTTACGTTACACAACCACAGAGATGTTATTGAAAGACCTAGAGATGTTATTATGAGCAATTGGAATCAAAAATACCTTACACAACCACAGATTATGCATGCAGTTGTTGATGCTTATGTTACTTTCAATATTGGTGATGAACTCTGGATTGATTGATTGATTCTTGTTTTTTTGGGTATTTACTGATGATAACTTGGTTGAGTGTTAGATGCTTAAGGGAAATAGAACTTTGCTAGTAAGTACATAGTAACTTGCTGAAGGAGAAAGTATTATATGGAACTGTTTAGAGCAGTACTCGTAGTCGTAGAAGTACATAGTAATTTATGACAGCTTCTTTGGTGGTACATTGTGCTAAAATGGTACTTTGATGGTACACAGATGCAAACCATTTTTGGTTTTAGTTAATTTATAGGGCATTGTACACAGATGTTCGTTTATTCGTGATGAGCAAATCTGGATTCCAGGGAGGAGAACATCTGCGTTAGGAGATGTTGCTGTAGCGAGATTATAATGGTTGTTGAGAGAGTGGAAGAGATGTTGGAGTATGGGTTGTATGAACGCAGTAAGATGTTATGCAGTTAAACAATGTTTGTATTTTAACTGCATAAGCAGTTATGCATAATAAGTTATGCAGTTCACCATGTTTGCTTTTACTACATAACCAGTTATGCATAATAAGCTACGCAGTTCAGCATAGTTGCTTTTACTGCATAAGCAGTTATGCATAATAAGCTACGCAGTTATGCATAGTTGCTTTTACTGCATAACCAGTTATGCATAACAAGTTACGCAGTTATGCATAGCTGCTCTTACTGCATAAGAAGTTATGCATAACGTTATGCATAGCTGTTTTTACTGCATAACAAGTTATGCAGATACTCTAAATAATGCATAACAAATCATGCAGTTAATTTTGGATCTGCCTAAGATGTTATGCAGGATAGATATGATTTGATTTTTTAAATTTGATCTTTGCTGTTGTTGATTTGATATTTTAATTTTGAATACATCCAGATTCATTTATATTTGTTTTATATATTCCCTGTAGATGGATCGTCATTTTCTCTGTGTGGTTATCCGGGGTACCGATGCGTGTCCATACCAAGTTACTACGAAGTCAACAGTTGATGAGTTGAAGGCGCATGTCTGTTCTTATTGGAATAGCATTTTACCAGACTCAATTCAGTTTGTATTTGAGTATGAGGGGAGAAGCAATGTTGTTGACAGTGATGTGAAGCTCTGTTCTTTCTTGTCAATGTGTATTGTTAACCAGTTGTCTTTCTTGGAGCTTTGTTTATTTGAACGTGTTCCTCTTCGTGCTCCTGATTTTGTTCGTGAACCTACTACGAGCGAGTTTAGTTTAGCACCAGACCTAGCAGAGCTCAGTTGGTTAATCCTTGTCATCTTCCGAGTAGCAGTAGAATGAGCGAGTTTCGTTTAGCACCAGATCCTAGCAGAGCTCAGTTGGTTAATCCTTGTCATCTTCCGAGTAGCAGTAGAATGAGTGAGTTTCATTTAGCACCAGATCCTAGAAGAGCTCAGTTGGTTAATCCTTGTCATCTTCCGAGCAGCAGTAAAGTTACTCCTACACCTACAATGACGGAGTTGCTTTTAGCTCAGTCACCTTTTCCTTCCTCTCAAGAGCTTGTTTCTTCTCAAGATATCCCCATGTCTCAAGAACGTACATACAATGGAAAGTTGGCAATTAAAAGATCTTGCAAGGCGGCTGAATGGGAGTTTATTATAAAAGGTGTTGGTCAATATTTTTATGGAGGACGAGATGAAGCTCGTCTTGTTGTTGAGAAATATAACCATTTTTTTGGTCGCAGGGTGAGAGTCGTCTTCTTTTATTTTTGATGCAACTTTCCTAACTGGAAAATTTAGGGGTTGTCTTATGGCAGCTACCGGGAAGAATGCGAATAATGGTACGTCTTCTTTTATTTTTGATGTCATAATTTTTTTTTATGTCAGATTATCACTGGATGAAACCGGTTTCATCCTTAACTGGTGAAGTCAGACTAAAGAATGAAACTAGTTTCATTCTGTATAATAGCAGTTTCAGCCAGTTTGATATGATTTTTTCTTTTTGTGTTTGTTTTGTTTCTATAGGAATATTTCCTCTGGCATATGGTATCGTATCATCTGAAACTGTTGAGAATTGGCATTGGTTCTTGAAGAAACTAGAATCTATCTTGGGTCCTCGTGTACTAACTTTTATTTCGGATCGCCATGAGGGTTTGATCCAAGGGATTCGTGATGTTTTCCCAACTTTCTATCATGCTTGGTGTTACTAGCATTTGAAGAATAATGTCCGCAGTAAGACCAACAAGAAAAAGGGAGAGCTCTTGGTGTAGCATTGGGATTGACCTTGACAATGCCTAACAGTAATGCTGTCAATGTTGGATCTGCATAAGATGTTATGCATTAAAACAATAAGTGACGCAGGGAATGCTTAACAAAAACAATAACAATAACACTTCTTATATGCATAACAAGTTATGCAGATACTCTAAACAATGCATAACAGGTCATGCAATTATTTTTGGATCTGCATAAGATGTTATGCAGTTAAACAATGTTCGTATTTTATGCAGTTAATCAAGTTATGCATAATAAGTTATGCAGTTCTGCATGTTTGCTTTCATATGCTTGAAATATACATTCATTCTTAAGGTTCATAAAACAAGTACCTCTAAGATTGAAATATGCTTCTTGAGCATTGCTTTCTTCATTGCTTCAAAGTCCCACCTTACAACTCTTGGTGTAGCATTGGGATTGACCTTGACAATGTCTGATGATGATATCTCAGCTATGTACTGCATAACTAGTTATGCACATTTTCTTTGTACTGCATAACTAGTTATGCACATTTTTTTGTACTGCATAACTGGTTATGCACATTTATTTTTGTGCCACATAACAAGTTATGCACATTTTTTTTGTACTGCATAACTTGTTATGCACATTTTCTGTGTACTGCATAACTAGTTATGCATATTTTTTTTGCATATTTTTGTACTGCATAACTTGTTATGCACTTTATCACATTGCGAAGGAGCTGATTGAGAGATTCAATTTACTCAGCAAAGATAATCTGAAATTCAAGCTCAGGTTCGTTCGTTTTATCTTTGATTCTAATCTTGTTTAACTTTGATTCTGATCTTGTGTAATCTTGATTCGATTCTAGGTTTTAGTTTCTTTAAGATTATGATCTATTATTTTAAGTTACAGAGTTTAGTTTAGGTTTTCGAATGGATTTTTAGATATTTTAAGCTTGTTTTTGAATTTACGATCAATGCAGATCTTTTCGATTCAATCTTTTAGTTTCGATTTCACAGAGTTCCAACTCCATTGCACTGTACTCATCTCTAAAGTTCTCCTAAAACTGCAACATGATTTAATAACACTCATAAGGGAAGGCATAACTTTATATGCATAACAGGTTATGCAGATACTCTAAACAATGCATAACTTGTCATGCAGTCAATGTTGGATCTGCATAAGATGTTATGCAGTTGAACAATGTGTGATGCAGGGTATGCTTAACCAATATAATAAGGCTTTTTATATGCATAACAAGTCATGCAGATACTCTAAATAATGCATAAAAGGTCATGCAGTTATTTTTGGATCTGCATAAGATGTTACGCAGTTAAACAATGTTTGTATTTTAACTGCATAAGCAGTTATGCATAATAAGTTATGCAGTTCACCATGTTTGCTTTTACTGCATAACCAGTTATGCATAATAAGCTACGCAGTTCAGCATAGTTGCTTTTACTGCATAAGCAGTTATGCATAATAAGCTACGGAGTTATGCATAGTTGCTTTTACTGCATAACCAGTTATGCATAACAAGTTACGCAGTTATGCATAGCTGCTCTTACTGCATAAGCAGTTATGCATAACGTTATGCATAGCTGTTTTTACTGCATAACCAGTTATGCATAACAAGTTATGCAGATACTCTAAACAATGCATAACCAGTGTCTAGAAGATATTGGAAGTTGGTCGACAATTGTTGTTTGATCAACAAGTTTTGAGGTTTCCTAACTTAGGTAGGATTCCTAGTTTAGATGAGTTTAAAAGTCATAGTCTTATTTTTTTTCCCAGCAAGTTTACACTCCTGTAAAAGGAGGAGAATTTTAGGCTAAAGAGTTAGAGAAGAACTCGGAGAGAAGACAGCCAGATTATGGTTTGTAATAGAGTTTTCTTTCGCAGTTATAAAGAAGAAGAAGTTAGTTGAATCATTCGTATTCTTTTTTTTGTGCTCTAATATTTTCTTTGTGTTCTCTCTAACTTCATGCTAAGCAATACTGACTCTAGGTACCACTAATCGATTACGTATCAGCTTTATGTTTAACTTAATCTATCTTTGTGGAATCCATCATTAAAGGGGGGAACTAGAAGTTGTAGCTAGGATCAACTCTTCATACCCAACACTAAGTAAACCCCGTAATGAAACTCATCTCTTAGATTTTTTCTACTCGCAAGTATTTTTTTCTTTCAAATTGGTTTGACGGTTTGTTTACTTATTAATGCTTCTCAGGTGATGAGATCACGTACCATTCTTTTGATTTAGTTCAGGATGATACACGTAATTTATACCAACAAGAGATTCTAAACTTAATGTCTTCTGGAGGTTTGCGGCCCCATATCTTAGTGTTGAAGTTGGGTTCATCGATAATGCATCTACGAAACATTCATCCGAAAAATGGGTTGTGTAACGGCACATGACTGATTTGCAAAGGGTTTCACAGGCACTTGTAGATGCTAAAATAGTTACAGGGGATTATGCAGGAAACAGAATTTTCATTCCAAGAATTCCATTAAAACCTCCAGAAAATATAAAGTTTTCGTTCACATTAATCAAAAAGCAATGCCGATTCGGTTGACCTTTGCACTTACAATCAACAAGGAGCAAGTACAAACCATTCCAAATGTAAGAATTTATTTACCAGAAGATGTTTTCCGCCACGGATAACTCTATTTTGCTTTTTCAAGGGTTTCTTGAAACTTAAAAAAAATAAAAAAAAACTTAAAATTGTTGTCAGAAAAATGAAAAAAAAATACTTACGGGGTTTACTCAATAAATATTTTTGTAGATTTGTATAGATTTAAAAAGAGCCATGAAAAATAATAATTTTTGGAGAGTTCTAAAGAGTTGGAAAAATACTTGCAGAGTTTTGTAGAGTTTGCTTAATTCTTGTAGAGATTTATAGAGTTCTAAGAAGTTGTGAAAACAAGATTTCTATAGAATTGTATAGCAATCAAACATGACAAATCTTGAGATTTGTAGAGTTCTACAAAATTTATCCTATCAAAAAAAATTCTTGAGAAGCGTTGATTGCAAATTATATTGAGTGGCAATCATAATCTGAAACACTTTGGCCATCAATGGAAATTTTCATTTCAATAAATAACAAAATAAAAAAAGTTTGATCGTATCATATGATATATATATATATTCATTTAGGATATAATTCAAAAAAAATAAAAATAAAATAATGGATCTAGAATATGCATGCAAGCGCTTGCATCAACTTGAAATATAATATAATATAAAAAAAAGATAAAATTTTAAACTTTTTTAGAAGTCTCCCAAAATCTTTCATATTTTGCAAGACTTTCACTAAGGCAAATATATACATAAATGTCATTCAAAGTCTGAAAAATTGGTAAGTACGCAAAGTCTTTAAATTTTCTTGGTTATAACGAGTAACACAAACTTTGAACGAGAGTTTACAAGTATATAACGAGTAGATTATATTTACAAGGAGTTTTCTAAATATACACCCAATAATACAATACTTTGAAAATCTATTAAAGTTTCTGAAAATCACAAAAAACATTTGTTGAGTAAACCCCTGTTAATATTTTCAAAAGCATCACCTGGGACCCCAACCCAATAATATGAGTAGTCCAGGTAACAAAAGGATTTGTTCAAAACATTCACATATATATGAATATAGACTCATTAATCAAAACATGCATTAACTTGTTACTTGATTTCCGGTCCTAAGAGCAACTGCAGTGGTGCGATCAAAACCAAAGATCAAAGATCAAAAAAAAGACCAAAATTTGGGTTTAGTCCGTGGTGTGACGCAACGGTACATGATTAAAATTTCGTCAGGCGGACTTTAAAAGTCCGCCCCATTAAAATTCCATCAGGCGGACTTTAAAAGTCCGCCCCATCCTTTGCAAATTTTAACAGGCGGACTTTAAAAGTCCGCCTCATTAAAATTCCATCGGGCGGACTTTAAAAGTCCGCCCCATTCTTTGCAAATTTTAACAGGCGGACTTTAAAAGTCCGTCTCATTCCTTTTTTTTTTTATTTAATTAAAATTTCATCGGGCGTAATTTAAATCTCCGCCCGTTAACAAGCGTACTTTAAATTTACGCCCAGCATCAAGCGTACTTTAAATTTACGCCCGACTATATTAGAATTTGGGATTTGGTCGCGACCATATTTGGTCTGGAATTTGATCTTTGGTCCAAATTTGATCTTTACTCCGTCCCACTGTGTTAGGATCTCATCCCATAAATTTGGTTATACTCGCCCATTGTGGATGCTCTAACAGAATATTTTGTCTTAAACAAATTTTACCAATAAAATCAGTAGATAAGTTTAGATTCTCAGGTTTTTTGATGGCACATAATCGAAGAACTAGTAAATAGCATCTATGTAAATATAACTAGAAACTTTAGCACTTACAGTAATAGTAACTTTACCCTCATAAACATTTCCTTCATGATTCCCTGGACTGTGCTTTCCACTCCGGCGATGAAAGTTTCCGCCAAAAACTTACCCTGCAAAATAGGGTATTAGAATTGGTCTCTGAATCGAATCAATTGGCACCGAACTACAATGCCTAGATAACAACTGAAGAAACAAGAAATAAAAAGTTGAAAATTGACGTTCAAAAACCAATCAGGAAACCATTTTATAATAACATCCCTACCATTTTTCTCTGAAAACAAATTTTCACTCTTCTATTCATCTCGCTCAATCAGTTACATCCAAGACATTTATAGCAACCTCACAATCTTGCACTGCTCAATCAGTTACATCCAAGACCTTTACAACGACCTCATAATCTTGACTTCACAATCTTAACCAAGGTTCGAAAAACGGGTCACGGCCCAGGTCACAGGTACTAGGCGTGACCGTTATAACGTGTTTTGACGGGTGTGAGCATGTTTTGGGTCAAAAACGCGTTATATAGGAATAAAACACGTTTTTTTGACGTTTTTTTAAAATAACGGGTGTGATAACGGTTAAATAAGAAAAATAAATAATTTGTGATCTGAATTTCCTATGTAACGGTAATTACAGCTGTGAAAACGGTTACAACGGGTCTAAATAACGTTGTTACTACGTTTTTTCATTTTTTTTGGTTTAATTTATTTATTTGATTTTTTATTTATTTATTTATGGGTTTTTAACATACAAATTTATGGATATCTAGTAAAATTCACAACCCTAAGTCTATGACTTATAACAATGCATTGTAGTTATCGTCTACCGACAATATTTATACACGCATACTATCACTATCCACTTGATATGTTCAAGTTGTCACTCGAATAGTTCAATGCATTCCCCAATATTTCAATAATGCATATTCAGATTCAAAAGCAGTCAAAACTTTGTTGTCAAATAATACTCCTAGGCTCTTAGCTACTTGCTACAAGACTAACCAACAAGGAATGCAACAGGAAGAGAGTCAGAGACTAGCTAGAGAAAAAGAGAGTGAGAGAGGGAAGTCAGGGAGTCGATTTATCTTTTTCTTTTGTATTTGGAGGTGTGTACAGTATATGCTACATGTGGTCTGTACTTTAGAGTTCAGACTCAAAAGTTAAAGAAATAAAACAAAAAAAAGTAAAAAGAGTAGTTGGTTTCATGATCAAAGACATAGCTAGCCTGTGCTTATATACGCATGCAACGAGATTCCAAATGTTTCAAGAATATTTCGATTTGCTAGCTATTATGTCTTCTTGCCCAAAGGAATGCTTTAAAATGACAAGAAGAGAATTGAAATGAAATCAATACCTCTGGTTCTCTGGTTCTCTGCTTCTTGCTCAAAGGAATGCTTTACATTTTGAATTTCTCAAATACAAGTTTAAGAGGTAATATTAATTATTTTTTGTAGATTTTTCATTCAATTAGAGATATAATTTATTAATACGTTATTAATTTATTTATTATCGTTTTTTTCTTTCATGATGTTAGAGTAGTGAATATAGATGTTTGAGAAATATCGATGTTTTTTTCTTTCGTGATGTTTGAGAAATATTTAAGAAATGTTAAGTGAAGAAATGTTTCATTCTATTAACGTATATTTACTTAATAAATGTTTCATTTTTATCTAAGAAATGTTTTAAGAAATATAGATTTTTTGTTCATTTTATTATCATTTATTTAAGAAATGTTTTAATAAATGTTAATATTCATAATTAAATAGTCCATCAACTTGAATCAGTTGACACGTAAAAAATCATTGTTTCTTTATAAAAAAAAATGGCATGATGAATTGATGTATGGTATGTTTGTATTCCTGTTCTCAATCATGAAAAAATGAGAGGCTACACGATCCTTAATTTCAACTTTTAATATTCACGTTGAGTAAATGACGAATGCAACTTGTGATTTCTAATTATAATGCTACTCTAACCATTTTTATATTGATGGAATATGTCCACTTAACTTGTATTTATATATGTCACTTATTGCTATGTGAAATTTCCTACTTACAAAATATAATGGAAGGATCAACATCTGCAAAACGAGATGTTTTTCATGCATATTGTACTGTAATGAGTGATGGTAAAAAGTTGAAGTGTAATTTTTGTGAAAAAGAAGTGTCTGCGGGAATTTCGCGTTTCAAAATGCATTTGGCACAACAAAGAGGTACAATTACTCCCTGCATGCATGTGCCACCTGAGATTAAAAATTTAGCAAAAGTATGGGTGCAAGACAGAAACAAAGAAAAACGGCAACGAGTACCAGAAACTGAATATGAAGATACAAAAATTCAAGATATGTATGAAAATGAACCGTGGAACCCTGTGCATGATATAGATGAAGAAGAACAAGCGCCGGTAACACAAAATAAAATGGGCGGGTTATCGAAGTTGAAGAACCTTTTTGGACGAAAAAGTAAGAATACTAATGCCGGAGAAGGTACATCACAGCGTCCACTGGCCTCTATGGACATACCTAGTTCTTCAATGCGTACACCACACCAAGCACCTAGGATGTCTGTAGATATGGGAGGACAATACAATACTAATAGGGATTCTCAACCTAGCATGGCGAATTTTGGGAGAAGTAAAACATGTCGGGAAAAAGTTGATTCTTCTGTTGGACGTTTTTTCTATTCTAATGATATTCCCTTCAATGTGGCCAACTCAACTCAGTACCACGAGGCATTCAATGCAGTTGCAAATTTCGGAAAATCATACAGAGCTCCGTCTTTCTATAAGTTATCGAACCCATTATTAAGGCAGGAAAAACAAAGGATTCAGAAGGATGTGGTGTCGGTCCAACGAAATTATTGGAGAGAGTATGGGTGTACACTCATGTCAGATGGTTGGAAAAACAAAAATAACCATACGATTGTAAACTTCTTAGTTTACAGTGGCCATGTGACAACATTTTTGAAAAGCGTTGACATCGAGCATAATCGGTTGACAGCAGAGTATTTGATGAGTTTGTTCAGACCGGTTATAGAAGATATTGGTCCGACAAATATTGTTCAAATAGTAACTGATCAAGGATCCCAATTCAAAGCCGCAGGTAACTATTACAACTTAATTTAATTACAATTGTTTATTTTTATATATTATTAATTCATTTCTCATTTTTGGGTACCTTGTGCAGCTCATGTGTTGGATTTAATGTTGGAAGATACTGAAAAGTTCCCCTTTGTTAAAGGTGTGATTTCAGAAGCTAGAAAAATCAGTAAATTTATTTATAATCATGGTTGGGTTCTTGCTAGATTCAGACAACATTCTGGGGGACGCAATCTATTGCGCCCTGGCTTAACAAGGTTTGCGACAAATTTTATCGCAATCAAAAGTATCATTGATCAACGTAATGCAATCGAGAGTCTTTTTGTAGACCAAAAATTTGTGAACTCGCCAGAAGGAAAAACTCGTACGGCTAAAGATGTGAAAAACATTATTTTGAATGAGATGTTTTGGCACACATGCCAAAATGCATGCATGATGCTTGGTCCTTTATTGAAAATGATCCGTTTCTTGGATCAGATAAACCTACCATGGGTTATTTGTTTCATGCACTTGCTACATGTGTGGAAACTATAGAAAGGGGTTTGGGTAAAACTCGAAATAATTATATTATAGGTGTGATTAACCGACGATGGAAAGATCAGTTGAGTTCTCCTCTTCATGCTGCAGCGCATTTTCTGAATCCATATTATATCTACAACCCAGCAGCCAATCTCATCAACAATGAAATTTCTCAGCCCCAAATTTGTCTTAGTGAAATTATATCAAAAATGATTAGTAGCCCTCAAGAACAAGCGACATGCATGCTAGAGGTGTGAATTTTTATTAACAATTGATTTCGTAATTATATGAATTTCTATTCACAGTTTTTGATATTTTTAGGCGGGAAGAATGCAAATGATGCAAGGCCAATTTGCATCACCATCAGCAAGATTGGCTGCTCTGCAAGGTGATCCTGTAAGATGGTGGTTGTCATACGGTGCTCAGTTTCCATCACTCCAGAGGATCGCGGTAAAGATACTAAGCCAGACAAACACATCGTCTGGATCCGAGAGGAATTGGAGTGTGTTTGAAAGAATTCACACCAAACTACGCAACCATTTAGTTTCGTCAAGAATAAACGATTTGGTATATGTTCAGTACAATTTAAGATTGGAGCAGCAAAGAGTTCAAGGTAAAGCAAAGCGACAGAACATAGATGTCCACGATGTTCATAGCCTGCTGACAGATGAAAATATGCTTGATTGGATAGCAGGGGATGATGAAACACCAATTTTACCTCAGGAAGAACATTGGTTAAATGAATTGGAAGAGGAAGCAACTAATAATCCAGAGCCTCTCCCTCCACCATACGAATGGCATGATCCAGAAGTTGAAATCTCATATCAAAGGTTGCCAGTGAGTAACTTTGTTTATGACTTTGGTAACCTAACTTTTGGAGACAATACACAAGGTCATGAAAATGAAAATCCCATATACAATTATCATTACACTGAAGATCGTCCAGAAGAAGATACCCGAGGAATTAAGAAGAGTATAATTCCAATATTAATATCAATAATGAAGTAGATAATCGTAATGATAATGAGGAAGAAGACTATGGTTATGAAGATGACGATACTGTTAACTACGACAACCAAATGCATAACGCGAACCAATATGAGGCGGAGGAAGAGGAGGAGGAATCAACTGAGAATCGTCGAGAAAACAGAAAATACTTGAATAAGTCGAAAAAAAATGCCGGTACAAGTTGGTTTGTCTAAGTTTAAAATTTCAAGCACTACTGTCACTAGGTTACTTATTGTAAGTTTATAAAATTTGAAGTGTTTAATGATTATTTATGAAATTTTAGTTGTAAGTTTGAAATTAAAAATTGTATAAGAATTTCTCCAACTCAATTTTTTTCCTTAAAAACGGGTTTAACCGGTATGAAAACGGAAAATACGGTGTAAAAAACGTGTGTTAAAATGTTATTTAGAAGAAAAAAACTGAAATATTAATTTTAGAAAAACGGCAACCACAAGTGTGAAAACGGTTATAATGGGTCTAAATAACGCCATTTTTTCCTATTTATCGATGTTATTTAGGTAAGCGTGTTGGTGAGCCTCACGGACACGGTATATGGGCGTGAGCGTTATAACGGACGTTTTTTCGGAAAAAACAGCCGTTTTTCAAACCTTGATCTTATCTGCATCTTGTACTATAACATCCAAACTTTGTATCAAATCGATTCTACTCCTCTTTTTGCGTGATAACTACAAGGGAAAAAAAGAGTATTAGCCAATTTTACATGTTTGACTTACTATAGTATTAAAATGACAGAATTACAATACTTACTATAGTATTGACGCCAAATCTTTGGTTTGTTATTTGTACTTCTGCTCAAACTCTTCGTACTGGAAACAAAAATTTTAAACACGGGAAAAAATGAACGTGAAACTGTTTTTAAACAATACTGAGAAAAGGTAAAATCAGACAAAATATAATACCTTTTGTTTCTCTTCGTCATATAACTTCTTATATTTCAAATTAATCTTATCAGGATCATCTGAACGTGACGCACTGAGAGAGTTCGTCTCTGATTTTTTATTTCCGAGCTTACCCCATTGAGTCTTTAAAGCACCGGCAGTACGAGACACAAGAATAGGACCGAATACAGGATCCAACTTAATCTTAGTCCAACATCCCTCTCCACATTTCTCAACACCGTCTTTAAGATCTTGAAGTTCTTCTAACGTCCATGTCGCCATTCTTAACTACACAACACACATTTAATTATTAGCGACATCTTGAGACTAAGAATCTATGATTATTCAAAGTGACTTAGATAAGTCTTTAGGATTAGACCAAACAATACTACTTTCATATCAAGTTAGTTACTTTCGCTTCTTTGAGAAAGAACTCACGTTCCACTGTATCCATTTTGGTTTTTCATGTGTATTACACATATTTATATGGACACAAGAGATTTGCATGGAAATTAATCTTGTGAACTATTGTACAGATAGGATGCTTAAATCCTAACCAAATACGTTCATCGTTTCCTGATCATGCTTGATTAGTATATATCTATTCATCACCAAATCTTCTAAGAAGCAAGAATACTAATAATATTACTACCTCCCCTTGTAGTGAATAGGATGAATTGTTTAAGTTTCACTTTTTTTATCCTGCGAAAAGCAATATACGGCCAGATAATCAGTGAATCATCAACCAAAGTACGTGAAAAACAACCTTATTCCTACTGTGTCAATACTTTCTTTATCCATTAGTTTGTTCGCGTGTCTATGTTTGTCCACTAATTCGGGCCATGTAGAGATTGTTGGTCATTAACTAAATATCACTAAACAATGAGTATAATTTTGTTCAGAGAGACTGTGTGGAAAAACAAAATGGCCGTAGAATAAAGAGAAATGGAAGCAGCTTGAAGCTAATGAAGTAAGATTGTTAGGACTTGGAATATAAAGTAGATCACAAACAAAAGAAACGACACCAAGAAAATTATGAGACGATGACAACATGTCACTTTAACCCAACAAACCATCTGGCTAACAAAATGAGACACCGAGTGATGACATAAGTTTCCTGAAACATCTTCAACTGCTCAAATTCTTCAGTTGCAGCTTTTGAGTAATTCATTCCCAGAGTCTTGAAATTCAGTAAAAGTGTTTTGTTGTGCATATGCTTTCAGCTCCTCTCTGCTTATTGATTTCAGATATCTTAATCTATGTGTAACAAGTACTCTCTCTTGATCAGGGGACTTGTGTGTTTCTGGCAAGCAATACAGGACTGTTGTAATCCAAGTCCAATAGTGTATCAGAAAAATCAAGCATTGTCCTGATGGTGTCATTTACATCCTGGAAATTTTAATGATATCCATCTACTTTTCCCCCACCAGATATCAGCATCAGGTACAGTCATGTATGATGGGGTTGGACCAGTTTGGGTGGAATAAGTAATTCCTGTGTGATATTTTCTTGTCAGTTTACTTTGACTGAGAGTAGAAAAAGAAGAAGAGAGAGAGAGAGAGAGAGGAGAAAAATCAAATCATTTTTAATCAATCTTCTGTTCATCTTCTTCTCCCTTCAAATCCACCTTTTAATTGAAAATCCTCTGAAGCTCTAGATCTTCTCCGGTAATGGCAGACACCAATTCCATCTCAATTGTAAGCATTCTTTTTCTTTTTCTTCTTGTTCAGTTCTTTTCTGATTTGTTTCCAATCTCTGTAAAGCTCAAATTTAAGTTGGATTTGTTTTCAAACATCAAAATTTTTGATTTTCGTTTTCTAATAAACTCTCAGATTTCTTTGGTGGGACTTGCCATACTGTTAAAAATTATGATTTACATCTGTTTGTTGTTTGATAATGTGTTAATGTGTGATCTAATTTGGAATAGAGTAGACTGTAGAGTAAGTACCCTTTTGGGGTTGCTTTATTGGGTGTCTAGTTAGTGGATTTAGTGAGCTTTGTGTGCAGTAATTGTAATCTTGCTGTAGTAGTCCAAAGAAGAACTAGAGACTAGAGTACCACCCTTGATTATTTCTATTTGAAGGAAGGATTGCTCCTTGGTTCCACCATTCATTTACCTTGCATACCTTAAAGACACTAAGGATTTTCTAAATGCCTGCTACCTCCATAGAGCAGGAGTTATGCTTGAAGAACCCTTCTGTTGTATAAGTTGAAAATGTCCGTTTTTGTTTTCAACTGCTATATGTTTCTCTCATAGTTAGTTAGATTTTTGTATTGTACAAAAGCATTGAAAAGAATTAACAACTCATCTCTTTTGAAGGTTGAAGTTGGACCTGTTCCCCAACCTCCTTGTCTCAGAAAAGCTGAGGTTCCGTGGATGTCCACTCTCGGGAAGGAAAATCTGTCATATGAAGAATGTGTCTTGAGAAAAGTTAGAGGTATATTGAACAAGCTGACGGTGGAGAAATACAAACTTCTGAGAGGCCAGCTTATTCGTTCAGGGATCACAACCCCATACCTCTTACGCCAGGTTGCCTCCCTGATATTTAATAGGGCTGTGACAGAGCCAACATTTTGTCCGTTGTATGCTTTTTTATGTTCTGAGTTGTGTCAGTACCTCCCATCATTTCCTCCGGATGAGCCTGGAGGAAAAGAAGTCAGGTTCATGCGTATCCTCATGAAATATTGCCAGGAAGCTTTTGAAGGTGGAAATATGATGGCTGCAGAGAACAAGGAGCATATTATTGCTGGTGCATCTGATCAAGATTTTGAGTGCACATATCAAGAGAGAAGACGAAATCTTGGAAATATACAGTTTATTTGTGAGCTTTCAAAGCAGAAAAGAGTGTTTCTGAGGATTGTGCATTTCTTGCTTAAGCATTTGGTGGAACAAAATGTTGGTGTCGGGGTTAATGTTGAGGCGGTATGTTTGTTACTAAACACAGTTGGTAAGCAGTTAGATGAGTTCTCTAACGAGTCCCGTGTAGTCAATGATACTTACTTTGTACGTCTGGAAGAGATATTTGATACGCACACCGAATTGGAAACACGAGTGAAGTACATGCTCCAGGATGTTCTGGATCTCCGGTCAAATAATTGGGTCCATCCAAGACATAAAGTGAAAGCTAAGACCATTAGTGAGTTAATCCGTTGTTCTGCGGCAGAGGTTCTTGCGCGCCTCCGTCTAGGTGCAAGTACTACTACGAATATGACAATCCTGGTACAGGACGATTCAGCTCCCTGAGTTGACCAAGTTTCGACCATTTCTGATATAATGTTGATTCGGAAAATAATGTCGCTGGATTCGGTAGTGGCGATTTGGAGTTGTCATCAGCGACAACAGGTGATTAGTTCTGGCGCTGCATATGTGCGAGTGAATTTTTGTTTACTATATTTCTTTTTCATTACGGTGAACAACTTCTGTTATCTGATGACATTCTAGAGCTACTTGGTGGTCATAGTCTGGAGTTCACTTCTGACATTCTGCTACATGATTCTGTTAAGCATTGTTGTAATCCCAAGGACTGCAGTTGGATTAGCCTCCTTTTGAGTATGCAGCATGTGATCTAATGCAGTTGAGATGATTAATATTTAAAATAAAATTTCCAGAAGTTTTCTATTAGACATTCACAGTCTTGCTACTTTAGATAAGGTTGGGAGTGAATATTTGGGTGGAAATAGACTATTTCTTTGTCTTTACTCTTGAGAAGAGAATAAATTTCTTGTCGGTTTAAGTAAGGGTGAATCATAAGGATATCTGATTTTTTTTTTAATTCCCACTAGACACCCCTCACTTTCTCTTCATTTTCCTCCAATTCAACCTCTTTAACCCCCTGGAGCTCGAAATCTTCTCTGGTAATGGCAGACAGTACTTCTGTTTCAAAGGTATGTGTTTTGGCTCAGTATTTGTTTCATTTTTTTTCTTCTGATGTTTTGATTTCTATATCTATTTTCCTAGAGTTCTGAGTTCTGATATTGGTATAGGGTAAGAGTAAATGTCTGACTCTCGGATGATTAAAGGTTCAATTTGAGTGATAATCATTGCTACTTTTGTTTATTTTTGTCAACCGTTAGTCTGCCCGGTAGGGATTTTGTAGTGTGGTTCCACTGCAGTTTGCTGTTTGGCCCATAAGTCACCAACTCGAATAGATTAAGCCATTGGGGATTGTTAAGCGGCTGCCAAGACGAGTTAATTATTCTGATGTAGTCTGAAAAACCCTGTTAAGTACCTTGGAAAGGGAGATTTTGTTAAGATTTTGAATGCAAATCTGTTTTTCGTGTTTTATTTTTGTGCCTTACATTGATTAGGTTCATGGAGATGTTTATATTCAACGAACAATTGAAACATATGAAAAGATTTAAATCCAATTCAATAATTTATGCAGTTTATCGACTTTCTCTTCTAGAGTGGCAACTCATCATCTGTTTTCTCATAGGTACGTCTTGGACCTGTTCCTCCTCCTGGTCTCATGAAGGCTGAGGTTCCGTGGATGTCCACTGTGAGGAACGGAAACCTGCCATACGAAGAACGTGTATTGAGGAAAGTTAGAAGTATATTGAACAAGCTGACAGTTGAGAAATACTATATTCTGAGAACCCAACTTATTGATTCAGGGATCACTACGCCGTCTATCTTACAAGGGGTTACGTCTCTGATATTCAGCAAGGCTGTGATGGAGCCAACATTTTGTCCACTGTACGCTTTTCTGTGTTCTGAACTTTCTGTTTATCTCCCATCATTTCCTCCAGATGAGCCGCAAGGAAAACAAATCACTTTCATGCGTATCCTCTTAGATATTTGCCAGGCAACTTATGAATCAGCAAATTTGAAGGCAGGAGAGACCAGGCAACAGATTATGACTGGCGCCTCTGATGAAGATTTGGAGTATGGCTGCAGAGAGAAAAGGCGAAGTCTTGGAAATATACGATTCATTTGTGAGCTGTCGAAGCAGAGAAGAGCGGTTCTGACGATTGTTCGTCTCATTCTTAAGCATTTGGTGGAACAAGATGATGTTGAGGTGAATGTCGAGGCAGTATGTTTATTACTGAACACAGTTGGTAAGCAGTTGGATGAGTCCTCCAGCAAGTCACGTGTTACTAATGATGTTTATTTTGATCGTCTGAAGGACCTGCTGACAATACATCCTCAACTGGAAACACGGCTTAAGTTCATGATTTGTGATATTCTGGATCTTCGAGCTAACAATTGGGTCAACCCAAGGCACCCAAATCAGGTGCAAGACAAGGCCATCAATGAATTAATCCGTCCTTTGGAGGTACAAAAGAAACTCGGCCGCATCCGCTTTGCAGAAAGGACTACAGACTGGAAGAAATCTATATTCACGGAGATTTCACCTCGTTAACTGACCTTGCACCACCATCAGCGGTACAATAGAGATTGGGGAAAAGGAAACCAGGATTGATAATGACGGCTTAAGAATTTCCTTGCAGTCAGTGGCAACTAGTGATGCTGTTTCTGTTTGTTTTTTCGTTTACTGTTTTTTAGTTTTGATGAAGAACTTTCTACTGCGTCCTTCCCGTAGAACTTCTGCTTCTGTATTCTAAGTAACTGTTGTTGGGTGTGCACTTGTAAAGTTGTTTTATGATATGGTTGTGTTAGTTCAATGTAAAGTCTGGTCATATGAAAAATGTAATAAAATGAGAGATCTGACAAGAAGAAATTTCTTTGTATGCTCCTCATCTGAAATGCATTGTCAATGGAATCTTAAATCCTCTCTTCTTCATCTGGTATACACATAATTTTTACCTGTCTATTAGACACGCACAGTCCTGCAGTAATTTTGGGTGGAAATAAACTATTCCCTAGTTCTAGTTTTGGTATGTTTCCTAGTTTAGATGATAATTTTCCCTAAACAGACCTTATGTTCCGACGGTGTCTGTTTTATCCTTCTTCTTCTTGTTCTGATTATTTTGATTTCGATATCTGTTTTTCGTGGTGTTGTAATCATATATATATATATATATATAGACGATTAGTCTGCACTTTTAAGGGTTTTGTAGTGCAGGTTGCTGCTTGGCCCATAGGTCAGCACTTTCGAATATATTAAGCTACTAGATGTTCTTAAGCGGCTTCTCCCTTCACTGTCAGGATTAGTCTGGAAAACCCTGTTACATAATCTTGGAGACGGAAATTTTGTTACGAGTGAGTGACTAAAAAGAAGATTTAAGTGGCACAACTGGTCATATCTTTTCTCATAGGTACATGGCGGACCTGTTCCTCCTCCCGGTCTCATGAAGGCCGAGTCTCCGTGGATGTCCGCTGCTGCGAAGGAGGAAAGTCGGCCACATGAAGACGAAGAAGAACGTGTGTTGAGAAAAGTTAGAGGGATATTGAACAACCTGACAGAGGAGAAGTATGAAATTATGTAAACCAAACTTGTTGATTCAGGGATCACAACCCTGGCCATCTTGCAAGGCGTTGCGTCTCTGATTATTAACAAGGCTCTGAACTTGGCGACTCCCTCCCATCATTTCAGTCGCAAATAAAAGAAATCAAATTAATGCGTTTCCTCCTAGATGAGTGCCAGGCAGCTTTTGAATCAGAAAATAGGAAGGCAGGAGAGACAAGGCAGCAGACTATGGCTGGCGTGTCTGATCAAGATTCTGATAATGGATACAAAGAGAGAAGCGCGGTTCTGACGGTTGTTCGTCACATGCTTAAGCATTTGGTGGAACAAGATGATGTCAATGTGAATGTCGAGGCAGTATGTGTATTACTGAAAACAGTTGGTAAGCAGTTGGATGAGTCCTCTGACAAATCTTGTGGTATTAACGATCTTTTCTTCGATCGTCTGAAAGGCATGCTGGAAACACATCTCCAGTTGGAACCACGGCTGAAATACATGCTGCTTGATGTTATGGATCTTCGGGCAAACAACTGGGTCGATCCGAGACCTACTGTGAAAATTGATACCGTTTTTAAACCAATGCCTTCTTCAGGGATTGCCGGACAGCCTCGAGGTGAAGCAAGTAGGACTCGCATGAACATACCAGACTTTCTTGCCAGACTCCCTCCAGACGAAGCAAGAAGTAGTCGCATGAGAATGCTTATGAGCCGGTTCACTCCAGCAATGGCACCTAACTCATCCTTACATTCTCATCTTGCCCAGTGCCTCCCCACCAAGGTTTATTTTTGCAGACACCATTAGATGAATAGAGCTGTGTAATAGTTGGAAGTTGTTTTTTTATAGTGTGTTAGATTTATCCAGGTTTGCATCTGGTTTGGTTTACTTATTATATGAATGTCACTAGTTACAGATACGCAGAGAGGTACGTAACAGACCCACTCGTGTCTCCATTTTGTGCATCCCGTGTAACTTCTATATGAATCAGAGAATAAGTATTGTTATTAGTATTGTTAGGTGATTCTTTTTTTTTTTTTTTAGGATGGACAAATAGGTGTAAATGGGCTTTGAAATCACATAGTTTGGGAGCCAGCGTCTACAACACCCGTTCAATTTATTATGGATTTTAAATTTGGCATCTATACCCAATCCATCATCCATTGGATTTGCGTCCACGAATGGAGAAATGAGGGACCAGCCATACCTGTAAAACACCTAGGTCGCCATAAGAAAATTTCCCAAAGAAAAATATTGCACATGTTAACTGCTTCGGAAGTCAAAACATGCTAGACGTAAACATTTCTGAAAGCTCGTTCATATGTGTCCTAATCTAATGAGCCAATATGTCCAACGGATTTTCAGGGTCCCACCGGGCACAATCAGTTGGATTTTAAGAATCCCATCTGCATCCAACATATTGGCGAACACCCGGAAACCCACCCGCAAAAATACTGTTGGTGAAAAAGCGGGGGTCTAAAAACTACACCCAACAATTCGTTTGGTAATCTGAGAGGACTTACTCCAATATACTTTCAAGAGAATAAACTAGACAGTCAGACATTGAAGAGCGATATCTCTATTTCTCAATTCAACCCGCAATCAAACATATAAGAATTTGCGAGCCCGATTGAATAAAGAGAAATAACTTGAACGGTACCATAGACCAATGTTCAAGTGTCAATCAATTTATATCAACAACCAAAGGTTAGATTATCTAATTGATTGATCTTAACGCACAACCTGTGATATTTTCTATTATATAACAAAATATAATGCGGAAAAGAAATAACACATATACCAGAAGTTTTGTTAACGAGGAAACTGCAAATGCAGAAAAACCCTGGGACCAAGTCCAACTTTCAACACCACACTGTATTAAGCCGCTACCGACACTAGCCTACTACCAGTGAACTTCCGACTGGACTGTAGTTGAACCCTAATCAATCTCACACTGATTCAAGGTATAATGGCGCTCCTTACGTCTCTGATCCCAGCATGATACTACGCACTTGATTCCCTTAGCTGATCTCACCCACAACTAAGAGTTGCTACGACCCAAAGTCGAAGACTTGTTAAACAAATCTGTCTCACACAGAAAAGTCTATTGGAATAGATAAATCTGTCTCCCACAGAAATACCTATGAGTTTTGTTGCGTCTTTTGATAAATCAAGGTGCACAGGAACCAATTGATAAATCAGACCCATAATCCCAAAGAACAGCCTAGTATTATCAATCACCTCACAATAATCGTATGGAAGCGAAATAAGATATTGTGGAATCACAAACGATGAGACGAAGATGTTTGTGTCTACTTTTTATCTTGCTTATCGGGGAATAAATCTCGAGCCAATCTTAAAGAAGATAGTACTCAATACGATAGAAATGGAAAGATTAGATCACCCAACTACAATGAAAACAGTTGGGTTTGGCTTCATAATCCCAATGAAGTCTTCAAGTCGTTAACCTACAGGGTTCCGTGAAAAACCTAAAGTTAAAGGAGAATCTACTCTAGTTTATGCAACTAATATCACACAGAAGTATGGGGATTAAGTTTCCTAGTTACTAGAGTTCTCCTTTATACAGTTTTCAAATCAGCGTTTGCAATCTAAGTTACCTTGGTAACAAAGTATTCAATATTCACTGTTAGATGAAAACCTGATTAGATTCAAGCTAATATCTTTCAACCGTTAGATCGAACTTAACTTCTTATACACAAATGAAATGTACATTCATTTAGGTTTGAGTAACTGTACCTAAACGTGTACACCAAGTTGGCTCAACAATAATTGACCGAAGTTATCCATATGAACACACTCGTATCAAACTTGTTCATCTTAACCATAACTACTTCAAACGACTCAAATGAAACTAGTTAAAGAGTTGTTCAATTGTTATATTATCATAGAAGTATACAAGAACACAATAGAAGCAAAATCAGTTTGATTCACTCAAATCAATTCATGAACATTATAGCCACGGTTTGCAAAGATCGCATTCCTTATTATATAAATGTATTAGTTCATGTACACAACCGATTTTAGAACTTTAACCTTCAAGTATGCAAACGGGTACGCATACTTGAAATACCTGGACCAAGATTGGGTTTCGCCAGTATGCATACTGGTACGCATACTTCCAATCCTAGCAGAAAAACTCGGACATGAACCTCACGCCAGTATGCGTATGGGTGCACATACTTAGGTTCCCTGATTTCTCAAACCAATAGGTACGCATACGGGTATGCATACTATGGTTCCCGGACATGGATTGCATATGTGCAAGAGTGCACAACATGTCACAATCTAATAATGGTTAAGTGGTCTAAACTCTTATTTCAATCATTGAAACTTTCTTAGAGGATGACAATAGCCGTTTTCACACACTATTAGCATCAAATCAATTTTCAAGTTATTGAAATAATCATAACGAAACATTCCAAGTCTACACCAAATGATTGTATCACAGAAACTATGTAAGATGTTACTCGGAAATTTTCACATGATCATCTTTTTACTTTCGTCAAGAATATAAGATGAACTTGGTCGAAGCGAAAGCTTACCAACACATATTTCGAGAAATATGTAAGCGAGTTAAACTCAGCTCGAAGTATCAAATGTGCATAGTAGAAAACTATGTAGAACTACGACTTATGTTTCAATATAGGAGATAGAGTAGAAATAGACTTTCCAAGTGATAGATGAGTTTCAGTCTCTATATACCTTTTGTTGATGAAGTTCCACAAGCTCTCCTTAGTAGTTCTTCGTCTTCAAATGATGAACGCCTTGAAGTCTAATGCTCAACTACACAACCTATATCCTAGTCTGATACATCTATAAGTGGACTAGAAATCAAGACTTATAGTTTTGATCACTAACATTGACAAACAAGCTTGATATATCAACGCTTGCGTGTTCGACCGAGCAATGCTCTAAAAATCTCTCTCTTTGTCCATTTTAGTGACAAAACTATCAATATATATAGATTACAAAATAAACAAAACTTTGTACCTTCTCATCCAAATGCTTGATCTCCTTGGATCTTCAACATTACTCGAAATGTTCGTCACTTACAAGTACTCCATGATTCTAAACGTGTTCAACTCAGCATCATAGTTGTTGAAGATCCGTAGCGATAACAATGAGAAAACAGTTGCTCTCAATTATTGTTATACAGTGTCATAATATTATTACACAACGTCAAAGTTCAATTGTACCAAACCATATGTATTTGTTGTATGAAACTACACATTAATTCTCCCCCTTTTTGTCAATATAAATTGGCAAAGGTACGAAAACTAGTGGGATCCTAATGAAATTTTCATAGAGATACATCATGACCAAAAGACAACAACATATCAACTTTTTATATGCAACCGTATAGCCGAAGCTAAATGCATTCATCAAGGAGTTTATAAAGATATAAGAAAACTCCTATAATATTCCACAGCCGGACTCCCCACAAAGATTTGGCAATTAAGCACAAGTTGAATTAAGAACTCTCCCTCATAAAATGTCATTCCAGAAAGAACAACAAGAGCGACCTTACTTTTACGAGAAAAGAATGATTTCTATGGATATAGTCAAATCATATGAAAACATGAATTTGTATCCAAAAATCACAATTGAATCAACCACAAGGAAAATGATCAATTCAATTGGTCGTGCTTGACATAAGAAAACTTACGGAACAACACAATACATACACAAAGATGTGGATCAGGGAAATATCAATACTTTGGAATAAACAAAGATTCATTCTATTTTTCATCACTATTTGCACAATGACATTCAATAGACTTAATATTTGTAAACAAAAGTTCATCATATCTTCCATCAATATTTGCATAAAGACATAATATGCTTAACTTTTGTTGTCGAAAGTTCATTCCATCTTTTATCAATATTTGCATATCGATATATAATAGAAATAACTTTTGAACATGTATGGGACAGTCAAGGTTCACGGACGTAAATAACATATCCCATAACAAATTGCAATATATGAAACCATAAAGGCTAATACTGCAAAAATCATCTTCCAAATAACTTAGAATTTAAATAAATAAATATGAAAACATTGAAAGATGAAAACGTTGGCAATAGCTATGTGTACTCACAATAATGGCTATTCCAAACCCTAGTTATCCTTCATAAAACACAAGAATAAATTCTCATAAGAAGTTTCCTAGAAATTGTAGAGCTTTCTCAAGGCATCTACTGATAATTCCTTCTCATTATTGAAAAACTCATTGATAATGGGATCAATCAATTCCTCCAAATCTTCAGAAATATCAGTTAACTCACTAAGTTTTCTTTTCAGTCAACGCGGAGTGTTCTTTATTAGAGTCAACATTTGTTCATAGTGAGATATTTCTTCTAAAGACGAAACGATTTGAGATTTTAAATCATTTCTTTTTCTGATGAAATCTTTCACCATAGCCCTGAAGTTATTATCAAAATGACAAAAAGACAATAGGCACTTAGAGGAAGAACCTGAATCATTAATCGTAGCCTTCGGCTTTCTCTTCCTTGAGGACTGGATTCCTTCACATAGATACACATTGACAGATTCTACTGCATTCCTTTTTGTGAACCTCTAGTTATAGGTGCCATGAGACTATATCTTTTAAAGAGAAAAGTTGAAGTACAATTTTGATCACAAATGAACATAAACAGACTTACAGGATAACTAACCCTAAAGAAACTTTGTAAACGTCTCCACGGTTCATGATCCATTATCTATCTTAACAACAAAATATTCACTTGCTCAAAATAACTTTTAGTTATAAATAGGATAATGAGAAATAACCAACATATTTTACAGGGCTTGATCAACCTTGATGTGATCCTTATTCTCAAGTCAAAAATAAGGATTACAATACATTACTATGACTAGATAGTAATGGAGTGACCAAAATGTTCACTTCTTGTGTCACAAGGTGACATATCAAGGTTTGTTGGATAAACAGACTTACCTCGTCTGACTCTGATTCTTTTAGACATCTTCTTCTTGTACTCAGGCGATTGCTATTTCTCTAGAGTCATATTCATCCTTTGCATGTCATTTTGAAGTTTGGCAATTCTTTTGTTATTGTTCTTGAATTTCCAACACTTGTTTTGAACATGACTTGCACTTCCACAAAACGAACAACACAAAGAAGAGTTTTTATTTTGTAGAGATGACTTCTGTTTATCACAATTTATAAGATCAGTTATTCCAGTACCGTCTGGAAAAAATGAGTTGATTGTGCTCACAATATTGTTTTTGAACCTTAAACCTTTTGTATTCCCAAAAGCGTTTTGACCAAACAACATTGCTGAAATCTTGTCGGAGCTTCCTGACAACCTTTGCAGGTCACGCTTGACAGAATTAATCTCTTTGTCTTTCAGAGATGGGGTTCTGGTGAATTCATCATTAAGACAGTCAATCTCAAGACTTTTCACCTGAAGTGATGATTCAAGTTGAAAAGGCGAGGGTACCCAAATATACCTGAAGCTAAAACTTTTCCTACCTATAAGTCCTTTCTCCGAAAGTGATTGTCTATGGACTGAGTCGAGACAATACAACTAATCGGTTCACACTTCGTGTGATCGTCTATGGATACGAGATTGAGACAATACAACAACGAAGTATGTTTACTTCAAAAGTATAAACCAATCCCATAAATCAAAAGCACAAAACAAAAACCTATCCAACTTCTGGAAAAGTTAATTTTCCGCTTAAAATTAATTTTCGAAGATATATTATAACGCGTTTGGTTACGATTTTGCTTCTGAAGTCAAAAACAGAAGTTAAAAGTCCAGATAGTTTGCTTCACAAAAAGTCGATTTTTCTCTTTTAGATTTCTAGAATTCTACACCCAGACTGACTTCTTGTCTTTAATTTCTAGAAGTCCAATGGTTACTTTTGGATGTGTATCCAAACACACTTTCCCTTGTAAAACCTGCTGCAAATTTACCTTGTGACGCTTTCCGATATTCGTTTGGGTGGAAATAAAACAGTCATCATTCACTCGGAAATAAAAAAAGTCTAAAAGACTGTATGTGTATCTGATGAAAGCAAAAAAGTCTAAAGGACACTAAACCCAATGCAGAATCCAATTTTCTCTGTCTAATCAATCTTCATCTTCTTCGTCATTATTGTTTCCTTTTCACAACTTCATCATCACCAATTCATCATAATCAGATCCTCCTTCTTTCTAATAATTAACCAGCATTCGTGTCTGTGGGATCTGCTTTCATCATCATCAGATCTCCATCTCATCATCTTCTCCTCCTTCAAATTACAATCAACCAATGGGATCATTCAAAGGCCATGTATTACCAGGAACTTTATTCCTATTAGTAGGGATGTGGCATATATGGAGTGCAATAATCAGATACGTATCCAATCCAAAATCATTTAGGGTTAAACCTTGGAATCCAATTCCTGGTAGTGATGGTTCTAAATTGAGAAATCTAGAACTCTATGTCATAGCAATTGGATCTTTCATTGATTTGTGTGTTGAGCTTTTATACGCTCCTCATCTGAAATTCTTTGTCAATGGAGTCTTGAATCCGTCTCATATGAATAATTTTGAGCATTCTGGTATGCTCATCATGTTCTTCATCTTTGCTCTCATCGCTTTGTTATCTCAGGAAACCAGGTATTTTTTTCTTCTCTGAATCTATGAAATTTTGGTAAATTTTGTCAAACACGTGGTGTACTAGCTTGGGTATTATCATCATGACATTCAATTGTTTCAACAAAGAGTCTTTTTTATTCATAAAGGGCATGGATTATGATCCCCACTTTACACAACAAACTGTCATATTGATTGATTGAATGAATGATGATAATCTGCTGGTGCAATTAGTGTGATTTGAAGAATTTTGTAATTTTGAGCACATAATTTGTACTGTCTGGTGAAATTTTAGAGTTAGACCATGTGAATTTGTTATTTGTAGAGTCTGGGACATTTTTAAGTAGTGTGTAAATTCACTAGTATTTGTTTGTTCTCTTTACTTTTGGAGTAAACCCCACTGGAAACAAAAAGGCATTCCATGATTATATGTTTAAAGAGGTAAAAGAGAAAAACTTATATAATTAGCTTATAAATCAGTGTACGTGTAGATTCCATTGAAAGTAATAATCTACCATGTTCACTGAATCTTGATGCTTTATTTGTTTCGGTCTGGTCTAGTAATTCTTCCGGGGAAATAATGCGAGGTTTCAATATGTTTCCTGAACAAGTTGGAAATTTCAAAGTATTGTTTCGTTTCTGTGTGAGAACCCCTTGGTATTTATGCATCAGCCTTGTCGGCGTTTGACAATGTTTCTCTTTTTTATTGGCTTGTAGTTTTTTACCTCTACCGGATGAAGCATTGTGTTTGATTGCTGCAACAGCATTTAGTACAGAGTATTTCTTATTCTATTTCCATTCAACTAATCATAAAGGTCTCGAAGGTTACTACCATCTCTTGTTAGTCATCCTCATTGGTCTCTGTATAATCTCAACAGTTGCTGGTGCTTTAATCCCAACTAGTTTCGCTCTTGATTTATCCTCTGGAATTTCTATTACTCTTCAAGGGCTTTGGTTTTACCAGACGGCTTTTACTCTTTACGGACCTATGATGCCAGAGGGTTGTTTGCTCAAGGGAGACAATATAGTGTGCAAGTCTCTCAACAATCAAGTTCGAGGAGAACTGCTCGCGAATTTTCAGCTTTTCAGCTTAGTTTTTGGTGTTTTTGTTGGTGTTGTTGGTTTTTATGGTTTTGCTGCTTCAAGATATGGGCATTCAGATCTTAGAAGATTGGTCGGAGTTGTTGATGATGGGTTTGACAGAGATTAGAAGATTGCTCGATAACTATCAAGAACTTTCTTCATACAGAATTCCCAATTCCGTGCTCCCGCTATACAATACTCAACATCATCAACACTGTGACAGTAAGAAGTTCCAATTGAACAAAAAGGATGCAACTGACTGCGACACAACCTTATTCAGAGGAAGTTTCTCAATTTCTCTTATTGCAATACTACATCTGACACCAACTCCCAGTCCAAGGGGTACTGAACAACCAGAAAAGAAACCTCTGAAGTACAACAATGTAAGTAGCAGGGAAGGGGATGTATATGTTAATAGCAGTTTTCTGCAAGCCTTCTGTTCATTTATCAAAAATTGTAGGGATTTCAAGCAAGCTTCTTTAGACGGGAGAACCTTTATATGACCTTCTTTTTTTCTTTCCTTCAAGATATGGGCATACATAATCACCACTACCAGCTGCTTGAAGAAGTTCACAGTAAGTAAATTTTTTTTTGACAATGAACATTATTTTATCTTACCACAACTTGTTCCCCCTGCGTGCCCTTCTTTATTTTCATGCCGATGTTGTGATGACCGGGTACGGTGTTGGTTTCATATTTTTTCAAGGGTAGCTCTATCAGTACTAGGTGCTGATTCTTGAATCATCATTGTTAGCCCAAAAAATAATTTGTCGCGGTTGGCTTGTAATCTAATTGCTAGTTGTGATATTGTTTCTGGCGGAAAAGTATTTGATTGAATGGAGAGTGCATATCTGATTTCTTGAAATTCTTAAATTCATGGGTATGTATGATGCGGAGGAAATGAACTTGCTCAGAACTTGTTTGATAAAATGTCTCGTAGGATACATCGGTTCATGGGTTTACTACTGACGGAAATATACAAGTGTTTGATACCAGAGGAGAGAATCTAATGAAGCACCGAAGTTATTTCAAAAAATGCAATTAGCCAATGTAAAACTATAACCTGACAAGAAAACAAATTGTTTGACAATGGTCGGTGTACTGTCAGCCTGTGGCGAAATGGGTGCGTTAAACATGGATACAATGATTCATGAATATACTGAAAGAAATAAATTGAGGTTGATCTGAAACTTGGGACTTCTTTAGTTGTTATGTATGCAAAATGTGGAGATATTACGGATTCTCTGCGGTGTTTAATAAGATGGGTTTTAAGGAATGTTTTGACTAGGAGTGCCATGATTAAAGGACTTGCAAACCATGGATATATTTGTGAGCATTCTCTTGATCAGTTATCCAAATTAAATTATACTACCCCGTTTCTAGAAAAGAGATACTTTCATTTTTTTCATTTTAGTCTTAAAATAGGTCAAATCGAAAAAACGAAAATGTCTCTTTTCTAGAAACGAAGGGAGAATATGAAAGGCTCAAACCCAATGCTGGTTTAGTTGAACCCCATGAGCATTCATTATCACGGGTTCTTGACTCGTGATCATGGTTTCTTAGTAATCAAAATGGCAGCCGTTGATCTTCATGGGTTGGAATGAGATGAACGATTTGACGGGAAAGAATTTTTAGGTAACGATTTAGGGGGGGAATGAAAACCCCTTTTGATAATATGCTAACAGTCCGCACCAGTCAACTGGTGGTCCAGGGTGTTTTTAAAATACAAAAATCCAATTAACAGTGCTCTATTAGAAAATACTAGAGGATAGAAAACAGCTCGAAGCAGGGGGAATTCCACCCCATTAATTATGTCAGCGTACCACCTGCAATATAATGGAGATGAATTCTATATGCCGCTAAATGTGTCTGTTTGTATTCTTTTCTTGTGTATTGCCTTTTTTAGTCGTGATGAAGAACTTTTTGATAGAGAAGGTTGAATAGAATGTCTACTATGCTTGTATATAAAAAGTAATTGTGCATTTAAAGTTGTTTTTTCCAACAAAAATCTCACCGAAAAATAATGACAAATAGAAAAAAAAAAGAAAAAGAAAAAAAAAAAAAACAGAATCATCCTCCTATTCATCTAAACCAGTGCTGCACTGCAGTACTTCATTATTCTCTCAGACTCTACCATATATTGCCGGTGTCAGTAACAGGCTTTTACTTTTGGAGTACATCAACCCAACCTAGCTTATGATTATCTATAACGGTGATTCTTTGGTATGGAACTTTAAGTCTTGTTACATTGTAGTCTTTTGATATCACTTCTCCTTCAATCTTGTCAGTTCCAATCCTTGTCCAAATGTAGTCACCCACATCATAAGAATCTTGAACCCTTGTTAAGTATGGTTTCGTTAAACCACTAACCTCATCAATCAATCCTGCTACAGAAGAAGCCGCATTGTTCTCATTATCTACACGATCATCTGATTTCTTTTCCTTGGTATCATCCGGAGACAACATCTTAGCAGCTTCGTCCACCAATTTCTGGAGCTGTGTGCCAGCCCCTGCAAACATGTCTGCTGCATCCTTCACTAGTTTCTCTGCTGCTTCCATTGCCAATCTCTCGGCCTCATCAGCTGCAGCATCAAGAAGCTGTTTACTATCCCCTGCAAGCATGTTTGCTGTTTCCTTCGCTAGTCTCTCTGCTGCTTCTATTGCCAATCTCTTGGCCTCATCATATCTGGACCATTTTTCGTCAGAAGAAACCGCATGGTTCTCGGAGTCTATGTCTTCAGATCTCTTTTCCTTGGTTTCGCCTGCAGAAAATGTGTTATTAGCAGCTTCCTCCGCCGATGTCTCAACCTCATTTGCAGCAGCATCAGGAAGTTGTGTGCTAGACCCTGCAGGCATTTTTTCTACTTCCTTTGCTATTCTCTTTGCTTGTTTCCTCAAAAATCTCTGCAACTCTACCGCATTATCAACATCAGCACCAATAAACATAAAATTATCATCAGGAAACTGTGTACTCATCCTTGCAAACTTGTCTCGAGAAGTAATGAATAATGTCTCTGCTGCTTCCATTGCCAATCTAGCGATCTCATCTGCAACATCATCTGGAAGCTGTGTATTAGTCCCTGCAACTGCGAACCTCTCTGCTCTTTCCTTCAATAGTCTCGCTAATTTTTCTATTGCGAGTCTCTGGGTCTTATTAGGGCAAGACCAAGTGGCGCCGCCGTTTCCAACTGCCGAAACAGGGTCTTTGTCTTCTGGTCTCTTTTCCTTGGTCTCGCTTGCAGCAAACGTGTTATTAGCAGCTTCCTCCACCGATCTCTCAACCATGTGTGCTGCTTCCTTTGCTATTCTCCTTGCTTGTTCGTCAAAAAATCTCTCAAACTCGACCGCAGATGCAGCAGCAGCAGCATCGTTATGAGCAAACTGTGTGTTAGTCCTGTCAAACGTGTCTGCCGCTAACTTGGCAAGTCTCCTTGCTGCTTCCATTGCCAATCTATCGACCTCATCTGCAGCACCATCAGGAATCTGTGTACTACTACTCCCTGCAAACCTGTATGCTCTTTCCTTCACTAGTTTCGCTAATATCTTGGTCTCATCAGAGATAGACCAAGCGCCGCCGCCGTTGCCTACTGCAGCAACAGGGAGAATGCCATTACAACTATTCTTCAATATTGGAAAAGATGAACGCGGTGGTAATAATCCAAATGAAACTCCATTAGAGTGCTTGAATGATCTTTGCTTAAAAAATAGGTTTCTTAAAGATGTAACACCACCATGAAGAACGCGATTCTGAGCAGCTTCCGGTGATAATGATGCCATTCTCTCTTAGGGTTTCCAAGAGAACGCCGAACAGAATATATTTAGAGGGTTTGGGAAGAAGAAAAATGACGTGAAACCGACTCACACACGTAACTTTCACCGCTGAATTGGGGCCATACAAAATAATTGGGGACCCCTAGCTATAGGACAAGGTCATGAAATAGTAATCGGGGGTTATCTCTTATCCCCAATTCTTTTAAATGGCTAAATTACTCCCAAATTATTAGTGGTAATTAGTAATTAAGTTAATTAATTATTAAATAATTTAGGTAGATTAAAGTCAGATTTAAGGATTAAATTTTGATAAAAGAAAAATTGGGTTTTTGTGTTGTGGAGAGGAAGAAAGTGAGTTTTGGGGAAAATTTAGGTTTTTTTTTAAATGAGTGATTCTAGTGGAGGAAATGATGTAGGTGAAGATTCAAACAACATACATGATTGTGTTGATGGTAAGATTGTCTCAATTAATCATATGGATTGAATGTTTGATGAAGATATGTTAATAGAGGAAGCCTTGAATAATGGTGGAAATGAAGATCCTTTTGCTCAAAATGAAGGAACCAATACTCAAAACGAAGAACCCGAAGCTCAAAACAATCAGGTAAACTTTATATACTCTTTAAATTGTCTGAATGGTGCTCCAAGTGGTCGATTCATGGTCGCTATGGAACTACTCAGAGTGAGGGCCGTTAGGTCGGGAGTATAATAAACTAACGACCCTTGAGAGTCGTCAATATATGCCAACCATTCTAGAAAATCGTCAATTAATTGATACCACAGTTGACGACTCAAACCTGCAACTTTTTCAGATTATGAAAAATCGTCATGGTAATATGATGAACACTGACGACTCTAATAAGGGTCGTCATCTAAAAAATCTACGCATTAACGACCCTTAAAGTTCACGTGGAGTCGTTAATTTTTAAAATGGGGTCGTTAGCTTGTTACTTTGGCACAAAGGGTCACTAGCTTGTTACTTGGGGTCGTTAGATTGTTACTTGGGCAAAAAAGGGTCGTTAGCTTGTTACTTGGGCACAAAGGGTTGTTAACTCATTAATTTCACATGGAAGACATACAAAGGGTCGTTAGCTTCTAAGCTCTTTGTAGCAAAATCTCTTCTTGACGACCCTTGTTACTTGGACATCGTCTTTGGATTTATTTTCATATGGAGTCGTTAACATTTAAAATGGGCACGGTTTTTTGCTTTCTTTTCACGTAGAGTCGTTAATTTTAAAATGGAATTGTTCGTAAAGGATCGTTATATGTTTCTATGTTTCGGTAACGACTCTAATTTAGAGCAAAAAAAAGAATGAAAAACCAGAATTAGGGTCGTTATTTTCCTCCTCATATATCCTAACGATTTTTCATATGCATGTAATGTAGAGATTTTTCATAGGCATTAGCTAAGAAAACCTAACCAAATTTATACCCACTCTAATGTAGAGATTATGAAAAATCGTTAGGCTTTTGGATTTTCGGGTTGACGACCCTTTAAATGTAATTGAATTTTTTTTTCTTCGTGTCGTCAATGGAAGAGAAGATAGTTGAGAGAGAGGGAGAAGAGATTCCGTCTTTTTTGTTAAAATATGGAAATGAAATGGAGGCTTGGGATTAAGGGTGAATAGAGTTTTAAGTTTTATTATTAATGAAGGACAAAATAGTATTTTCACCACCTTTTGGAACCCCTAACATAAATAGAGTGGGTATAAATTTGGTGAGGCCCCTAATTATTTTCCGGTCCCCCAATTAAGCGCTGATAACTTTATGGGCCAGTTTATGTAACTTTTATATTCAGTCTTAGCCGGGACGGTATGACTGCTATTGACCGTGTTTGAATGTGACGGCCGGTGACCTTACATTCTGGACATCCTACAGGTCAGTTAGGTTTTCTTAGCCAATGCCTGAGACTGTATTGCAACATTTTAATGCTTGGATGTGCTAATATGTATGAAGTTATGGAAATTTCTTCACAGTATTCTATGACTTGGAATATCCGGAAGAAGTGCAACAATAGGGTTTGCTTCTAGGCCAAAGAATATCGCTGAACTTAAAATTTTTTATATATGCAAACTGTTTGTGTTTTTAAGTTGTAATTTTGATACTTCAAGCCAAATTCTTTATCTTGGCAGACATTGTAGCTCGTAATCTTCAAATCCTCTGAACAACCTTGTAAATCTGAAGAAAAAAAATCAGAATCATCCTCCTATTCAGCTAAATCATTGCTGCAGTGCAGTGCTTCATTATTCTCTCAGCCTCTACCGTATATCGCGGACGTCAGTAACCGGCTTTTACTTTCTAATATCAAACATATGTACTAATTCCTTTTCTATTCTCCTTATTTATTCGTTCAAAAATCTCCTGTACTCTTCCCCATATTCATACGGTATATAAAAACTACGAAGAACATGTGTATCATCATCATCACGACGAAACTATTAAACTTCACACTACATAATTCAAGTTGTTGTATTTTTACTAGGTCTCCCTACTATTCTGTTGTAACTATTCTAGTTTACCTATTCTCCTGCTTATTAGTTTTAGTTATTCTATTCATCAGCAACTCCTATTCTTTTGCTGTTTCGGTTGTAACCCTATCAGATGTAATCATATATAAACATCTTAATGAATTAAATCTCAGTACAGTTGTATGAGATACAAAAAACCCAAACCAGATTTCTTCATGGTAATCTAGAGCTAGGTTATTTTTTTTTTTTTTTTTTTTTTACAATTGATCAATCATGGCACTTGATGATGATATTCAATCCCCTCCTTCAATTACTTCATCACCCCAGAAGGATTCCAACTCCAAGAAGAATTCAAACACATCCAAGAAGGATTCAAACACATCCAGAAAAGATTTAGTTTTATCTTCATCGTCACCCTATTATGTGCATCCAGCTGACAACCCCACAACTGTTATCTTCACACCCCTCCTCAACAGTGAAAACTATTGCATCTGGGAACGAGGAGTGAGAAAATCCTTAAGCGCTAAGGCTAAACTCGGCTACATAGATGGCTCAATCGAAACACCTGAAGATCCAATTGATCTCCTCCATTGGACTCGTACAGACGACCTGGTTGGTAGCTGGGTTGCAAACTCTGTGGACCCAGTAAGCAGATCCAGTGTCATGGCCTTTCCTTCTGCAAGGGCTCAATTTTTGGAAATCAAATACCGGTTCTCTCATAAAAATGCTCCAAAACTGTTTGCCCTAAAACAAGCTATTTCGTCTCTGAAGCAAGAAAATAACAGCGTAGCAATTTATTTTACTCATTTGAAGACCCTCTGGGATCAACTAGATTCTTTCAGACCTATGGTACCATGTATGTGTGGTGCTGGGAAAATTTTTTTGATCATCACAATCAGGACAGATCCATGGAGTTTCTTCAGGGGCTTCATGATCGATTATCGGCTCTTCGCAGTCAGTATCTCTTAATGGAATCGATGCATTCTGCTGCCAAGCTCTACAACCTGGTGCGCCAAGAGGAGGAGCAATAAGGTTTGAATTCTTCCTCTACTATTTAGGTTGATTCTGCAACCTTGAATGTTTCTCGCAGCGATGCAAATCGACAACAACAATGGGTTTTCTCAAACACTGACAATGAACATAACAACAACAAGCGTCAACGTCCATTCTGTGATCACTGTGCAAAACATGGTCATACTCGTCAGACTTGCTGGAAACTGAATGGTTATCTAACCCATACAGCAAAGCCGAGAACTCCAGCACCATACCCATATGCAGCTGTTGTTGCTCCACTGCCGGCTCCTACTGTTGATTCCAGTCCTGCTGCTCCATCTATATCACCTGCTCAATACGCTAGGATCATGACGCTACTCGAACCTGATGCTACAGGCAGTAACAATGCAGCTTTCGCAAACTTCGCAGGTACTTCTCTATCTTGCTCTTCTCTTATTTGGATTATAGACAGTGGTGCCATGCACCACATATGTTCAAGCCTTTCATGCTTTCATCTTACACATCAGTCACGAACCCAATCACGGTTCAGTTGCCTGATGGTTCTAATATCTCAGTCACACATACTGGGATAGTTGATTTATCTCCAACTATTCAGTTGCTCAATGTGTTCCATATTCCAAGTTTTAAATTTAACCTGATTTCAGTAAGTCAACTTACCAGCACATCTAATTGTTGCGTAAAGTTCTCACATCAGTCTTGTATCTTCCAGGACCTTCACACGAAAATGGAGATTGGATGGAGTAGGAAAATTGCTGGCCTATATCATTTTTCATTTCAACCATCTGTCTCTTCTTTAATTGCTAATAAGATATTCGACAAATGGAACTGTCGTTTAGGCCATCCGCATAAGGATTGTTTTGATTTCTTAGCTCGCAAATTTGTTTACATTCGTCCTTTGTTTAAGCACTTGTTTGATGTATACCCCAGGGAAAAGCAAACTCATATTAAGTTCAATAAAGTGTTTCTTTATCTATGCATCCCTTTCAATTAATTCATGCGGATATCTGGGGACCGTTTTCTACTACATCCCTAACTGGTGCCAAGTTCCTTACCATGGTTGATGACTATTCTAGGTGTACTTGGGTGTTCTTGATGAAAGTAAAATCTGAAACTTTAAAGTTTCTCAAATATTTTTTCTCTTTTGTTTTCAATCAATTTGGCCGCAAAATCACCAGCGTCTCCTCTGGTATTAGTTCCTTAAACATTCCTCCGCTACAGACTTTTCGGTCTGATAATGGCTTAGAGTTCAAATCTAAGGAACTTCAATCCTGGTTTCATGTAAAAGGGATTGTACATCAAACAAGTTGTGTCTACACGCCACATCAAAATGATTTTTTTCGAAAGAAAACATCGACATTTGCTTAATGTAGCACGGTCCTTACGGTTTCAAGCACACTTACCGATCCAATTTTGGGGTGAATGTGTATTGGCTGCTACTTATCTTATCAATAAGCTTCCAACACCAGTTTTGGCTCATAAATCTCCGCATGAAGTCTTACTACATGCACCCCCTGATTATTCTTCTCTTCGTGTCTTTGGTTGTCTATGCTTTGCTAGAAACACACGAATTTCTCATAAATTTGATGAAAGAGCAAAACCTGGAATATTTATTGGTTACCCTTTTGGGCAAAAGGGTTATACAGTTTATGATTTGAAATCCAAAACTACCTACGTCTCTCGTGATGTAGTTTTTCATGAGAATGTTTTTTCATTTCAGGATTTTAATGATTTTATGTCACTGCCTCACACTTTGTCAGATAACTCGGCTGACTATATTTATCACGAATCTCTACTTGATTCTCGGACACAAACACCCTGTGTACCACTTCCTAATATTTCTTCACATATTCCTTGTTCAATGTATCATCCTGAACAATTGCATCCTGGAATTCCTACTACTATTTCCGCTGCACAACCAACTGCTATTTCGGATGATCAAAGAAATAATTCTCGTATTCGTTCTTCTCTGGCTTCTGATAATCTTTCTCCTATCCAATTATCATCGACAATGCAAAATTCTCCATATACGGTGCAGATCTCTCCTTCTCCTGCCATGAAACAGAATTGTCCGGCATCTCCAGCGCAGAGCTCTTCATCTCCTGCATTGGCACAACACCTTCCGGCTTCTCTAGCACACAGCTATCCATCTCCTGCCATGCAACAACATTTACCGGCAGCTCCTTCCATGGATTCTCCATCACCTGAACCTACTAGATCAACTAGAGTTCGTAACCCACATCCTTATTTACAAGATTATCACTGTTCAGTTGCTGTCAATGACTCTAATTCACTTTATCCAATGACAAAGTATTTGTCTTTCGATAAATTTTGTCCATCGCATAAAGCTTTTTTGGCTTCGGTTATTTTAACTGAGGAACCAAAATCTTTTTCTCAAGCCAATAAATATCCAAAATGGAGGGCTGCAATGACCAAAGAAATTATGGCCTTGGAGGCTAATAACACTTGAATACTTGTTGATTTACCACCTGGTAAAACTGCTATCGGTTGTAAATGGGTTTTCAAAATCAAGTTTAATGCCGATGGTACTATTGAGCGTTATAAAGCTCGTCTTGTAGCCAAGGGTTATACACAACAAGAAGGTATTGATTACTATGATACTTTTGCTCCTGTGGCTAAATTGGTTATTGTTCGTGTTTTGTTATCTATTGCAGCTATCAACGGATGGGCTCTACATCAATTAGATGTGAACAACGCATTTCTTCAAGGGGATCTCGATGAAGAAATTTATATACGTTTACCTCCAGGTATGGCACGCAATGGTGAGTCTAAAGTTTTTAAACTCAATAAATCTCTATATGGCCTTAAACAAGCCTCTCGTCAATGGTTCGCCAAACTATCTTCGGTTTTATCGTCTAAAGGTTTTACCAAGTCCTTATGTGATAATTCTCTTTTCACATATCATCAAGGAACAACATCAATCTTTGTCCTTGTTTATGTTGATGATATCATTATTACTGTCACAAATAATGACTTCATTAATTCTCTTAAGCGGCGTCTGGCATCTCATTTTTCAATTAAAGACCTTGGTCGTGTACAATACTTCTTAGGTATTGAAGTTTCTAGGTCTTCCAAAGGTATTTTTCTATGTCAACGGAAATACATTCTTGACATTCTCAAAGATTCTGGCCTTACAGGGGCTCGTGTATCCACTTTTCCAATGGATACTCATCTCAAGTTAATCCCTACCGATGGTGTAGAGTTAACTGATCCTAGTTCATTTAGACGTTTAATTGGCCGTTTGTTATATCTTACTGTCACTCGTCCTGATATCACATATTCTGTCAGTTATCTTAGTCAATTTCTTCAGCATCCAAGATCCGTTCACATGGATGCTGCTCAGCGTATATTACGCTATCTTAAAGGCACTATAGGTCATGGCATATTTCTGTCTTCCTCTAGTTCTCCATCTCTCCATGGTTATACAGACTCTGATTGGGCAGGTTGCCCATTCACTCGTCGATCTACCACTGGATACTTTGTTACCTTAGGTGACAGTCCTATTTCATGGAAATCTAAGAAACAACCCATAGTGGCTCCTTCCTCAGGTGAGGCTGAATATCGTGCTTTGGAAAATGGAAAATTTCTTGTTTGGTCCTAAGCCCATAAGGTTATTTATAGTAGGGTCCAACCGGAATTTTTTTTTTATCTGGAGGTCCAAAATTAATTGAAAACATTGAAATGACCATAATACCCTCTACTACCAAACGTGTGCGTGTCTACACCCTTATTATATTGAGTACATATCCGCTGCACTGCTTACAAATTTGAGTACACATAGCTTATATACTTATAAATTCGAGTACATATCTTCTGCACTGTTAACTATCAAAATCAACGGCAAGAAGCTTCACTCTCTTAACTGGTTTTTCGTCCAAGTTTTACAAACCCAATCTTTGAATATTCGACCAATGTTTCCATGTTTATCTCAAGTTCTAAATCAAGCTTTATCTGGAGTTGCCCGTATGTAGTATTTAAGAATCCTTTATATTAACTTGTCTTCTCTTCACTGCCTTCTCTTGGCAGCAAAACGACTTCAAAATCAAACCAAACTCTCCAAAATTGAATACCCAATCTTTATTTCCTTCTCAGCTTCGAGATCCCAGTCCTGATCTCCCTTGATCTTCATTCCAATCAATGACAGACAACAACTCTTTCCCAACTGGTTTCTCGGTATTAATCTCTCACTCTGTCTTGTTGTTCTGAGCTTCTGAATCACGCCTTTCCTCCTCAAACACGACCACAAGAACCGTGACTAGCTGCTGGTCGACTTTGTTGGACAACGGTGAACTCTTGGCAGCAGCTCTTCGTATTTTGGTTGTAGACTGAGATGAAATGAGCAGAACTGGTCGAGTGTATTAGGACCTAGCTTTGTTGTTGCTGCGTATAAGACTGTCCCTTATCACAGCAGGTGGCTACCCCGATTAATAAGTGTGACTGCCTTGGATTCAAATCCATTAGCACCTAGCGTAGCCAAAATGATGAATTATGCCTCTTCTCCTCTTCTTTCATGTAACATGACTCCAAAATGCCTGCAAAATAAAACAAACGTAATATACAAAAATACAAGAGAAATAACTAAGAAAAGCATAAAAAATTGACATTCAAAAGATGTATTTAAGGCACTTATCACCCATTACCAATGAAAACTCTTAAGACGTGTAGGCGTTTAGCAAACCATACCAACTAACGAAGAGTAATAATCCTGCAAAATGTTTTCCAGTCTATAAATGATGTACTCAATTTCTTGACAGTACATCTGCACTCAATTTATTCGGTCCTTTCTTTTTCGAAGGAAACAAATAACTATTTCTTGACAGTACTTATACACCCAATTTATTGACAGTATACCTACACTCAGTTCATGTTTTACATCTACAAAAACCATCCTTGAATAACCTCAATTCATACTGTATAATCCAAAAAAAAATCGTTCTCGAACCGACACATAAACTGCTTAATAAGCCAATTCCATTACCAACCCAAAAAGATCATATAACCAATGGATAATGCTAAGAAACAAAATTCTTCCTTTCACACCATGACAGTGATTGCGTTACAAAACACAACTAATTCTATCTAAACCTATGTGTAATGCTAAGAAAGGCAAGTCTTCGTTTCACAACTATCAGTACATATTGGATGCACTCATATTTTCAGTGGATTTTAAACATAATAAAACGGATTTAATGTTAAGAAAAATATGTACAGGATCCTATAAATGTCCCCATAATGAACAATACTTCACTTAGTCCAACTTGGGTAATTATAGAGTGAATATAATTAAAAATTGAAACTAAAATCGTTATGGGTTGTCCAGCGGATAGACGACGGTGCTGGTATACTAAGAGAAAAAGGTATAGCAAGGAGATAAACTGTTTATTAGTTTGTTTTTTTTTTTAGTATTCCTCTATACGAAAAAAGAAACTTAAACAAGAGTCTTACGTAGTTGTGTTGATAAGGTGTACCAATCTCTGCTTGTAAAAATGACTTTATGCAACCATATCAACTAGCACGTCTTGTTGAGCCACCTGCTAAGTGACCAACTGAAATGATCAAAAAATGTATAAAAACTCCAAGCGGATTACTTGGTTATGCTTAGTGCTGAATAATAGTTATGGAGCAAAAAACCAGTAGCTACTGTAATGTTCTATGAAGTGTAGACTGTGATTTTTACAGAGTGCAACATTTATACACTGATTTCTCGTCAGTGTAGCGTATATAAACTGAATTTTCAGCAATGTAGCATATACGCACTGCCAAATTATACCAAATGAAGCTGCAAAAACCTTCTACAATACTTATCTGGGAATAATACAGTACATTCATTATGGACTCCATCAAACTCACTAAAAATGCATGAGAATGCAATACATGCATTACACACTCTCATCAAAACACACTAAAAATGCATGAGAATGCAGTACATACATTATGCACACCCATTAAAACACACTTCATACTAAACAAGATTACATAAACAAGAATATCGAAACACTTACATGTTTGCATTATATCGTCCCAAGAACTTCACCGGAGTTTGATCCTTCAGAGAAAGGACGCAACCATCAAGAAATTCAGGAAATCCCATTATACGCCACGGCCACCACGATCCATTCCTACGCCTAACCCGAACTAAACTACCAACAGACAAACAGTGGCAAAACTTTGAATAAAACAAAATCAAATGAACTAAAAAATCAACTGCATGTAAAGAAAAAGTGACGAATCCATGAATATAAACGAATTAAAGCACATATTCAGTACTACACATACGTACTAATGGATCAACCCAAAAAAAAAAACAGTTTGTATCAGTATTCCACATAATGATATAACTAAGAATAAAAACACTATGGATGAAACAACAACAACTGATATAACTAAGAATAAAACATAATCAAAAGCAGTTCGTATCAGTATGACACATATGTACTGCTGATTCATGAACTAAAAAACAAACCACATGTAATGAATCTATCAAAAAAACATAATCGAGAGTCTTATTTTAGTATGAAAGATATGTACTTATGGATCAAACCACAACAAGTGATAAAACTAAGAATAAAACAAAATCAAAAGAAGTTCAAATTAGTATGCAACATATGTACTGCCGGATAATACCCGTGAAACAACAAACAAACATGATTTTGAGAAAATAAAGAAACGAAAATAACAAGATAATCAAATTGAAAGTTCAAATAAGCTAAAAAAAATCATAATCTAACCCAAAAAGATCGAATAATTACGATCAAGATGCATAAAAACAATACGTCATATACGAACTGATGGTTAATAAACAACCAAAACTGAAACCAAACCTATAGATGCATAGTAAACACGGAAAAATAGTACGTCATACACGTACTGATGGTTAATACACAAAAGCAAACTGAAACTAAACCAAAAGCCAACAAAAACAAAACTAAAAATATCAGATTTAGTAACGAAATGAACATAAAACATGATTTTATAACTAGATTTGAACTATTTTCATCAAAAACCACCAGTACATCATATACGTACTGATGATTAATATACAAAATCAAACTAAAAACAAATCAAAGACTAACAAATGAAAATAAAATATCAGATCTAATTAAGCACGAAGACCGGAAAACATAATCAAACATCAACTAATTAATGATTAAATCAACTTACCAGAAGCTCCATATAAACAGAATCGATCTTGGATTCGTGAATCGATCAAGACCTTATAAAAATATTCATCACCAGAACTTTTCATGATACACAAACGAGAGAGGATGAAGAAAATGAATTGGATTTCATCAAAATCCTGTAGCAGCAGTGAGAGGAAAGAGAAAAGAAAAAACAAATCTGGAAAAAATAATCAATCCCTTGTTTATATATTTATTGCACTAAAGGTTAATTTGGATATTATAAATATGTACACCAATAGTCTCGCACGTGTCTAGGACCTGGGAATAAAATTTTGGGTCCAATTTTTTTCTTCTCTAAAACTATGGACCTCTAGTTACTGGGCTTTAGTGGGTGGACCTGCCATTAATTAAGACTACCATAATAGTACCTATTGGTAATTCCTACTTGGAAAATCTAACAGCTGAACTTCAATGGCTCGTTTATCTCTTTAAGGACTTGCATTTTTCTTGTCCTCTTCCTATCGCCGTCACATGTGATAGTCAGGCAGCAATTCACATTGCTCAAAATCCAGTATTTCACGAAAGAACAAAGCACATTGAGATTGATTGTTACTTTGTCCGCGAAAAGTTGTTACGTGGCTTGATTCTTCCAAATTACCTACCATCTTCTGATCAATTGGCTGACGTTTTCACTAAGCCTCTGGGAGCTCCACAATTTGGTCGACTAGTTGGCAAGTTGGGCGTTCGTTCAGGTTCTACCGCTCCAACTTGAGGGGGTATTAAACTTCACGCGTACATAATTCAAATTGTTGTATTTTTACAAGGTCTCCCTACTATTCTGCTGTAACTATTCTAGTTTACCTATTCTCCTGCTTATTAGTTTTAGTTGTTCTATTCATCAGCAATTCCTATTCTTTTGTTGTTTCGGTTGTAACCCTATCAGGTCTAATCATATATAAACATCTTAATGAATTAAATTTCAGTACAGTTGTATGAGATACAAAAAACTCAAACCAGATTTTTTCAGAAACCGTGTACTAATCCTTTCAAACCTGTCCCGAGATGTAATGAATAATGTCTCTGCTGCTTCCATTGCCAATCGAGCGATCTCATCTGCAGCACCATCCCGAAGCTGTGTACTATTCCTTGCAACTGCAAATATCTCTGCTCTTTCCTTCAAAAGTCCCGCCAATGTTTCTACTTCGAGTCTTTGGATCTCTTTGGCGCTAGACCAAGAGGCGCCGCCGTTGCCAACTGCGGAACAGGGATAATACCATTCGCTGTTCTTCTATTATAACTGCTAGTCTTCGATGCTAGAAAAGATGAACGTGGAGATAATAATGCAAATGAAACTCCACCATTAGAGTACTTGAGTGATCTTTTCTTAAAGAATGTACCACCACCACCATGAACACGAATCTGAGCAGATGCAGATGATAATGATGCCATTCTCTCTTAGCTAGGGTTTCTACGACACTAATCTTAGAAGAAAAAAAATCTCACAGAAAACGTAAAAGTGGAAAGACTCTATTCACTATTCAGCTAAGCTAGTGCTTCATTATTTTCTGAAATCACCATCACCAATCTCAGTAACATGCTTTTGCATTCAGATTTTAATATTTCGACCTGTTTGCGTATGGCGACGACTATTCCACTAAATTCTTTTTTAAGTCTTGTTACATTATTGTCTTTTGATACCACAACCCCTTCTACTATGTCATCTGTAATCCTAGTCTTCTTAATGTTATGTATGTTTTCTAGTATTCATATTCCTCTTCACCAAAAGTAGGTTCGCCATCGGTGTCTAATATGGCAGCATCATCATCATCAACAGAGGCATCTTCGTTTGCGGTGGCTATGTCATCATTTAAGGCACCAGCAGGTGCAAACATGTTACCCTTCACTAGTATTTTTACTGCTTCCATTGCCAATCTCTCGGCCAAAACATTAGCTACTCCCTTCACTAGTATTCTTACTGCTTCCATTGCCAATCTCTCGGCCAAATCATAGCTGGACCAAGTGGCGCCGCCGTTGCCAACTGCCGCAACAGGGAGAATTGCATTCGCTGTTCTTCTGTTACAACTAGTCTTCTTCAATAATAGAAAAGATAATGAACGTGGTGGTGGTAGTGATCCAAATAAAACCCCTCCATTAGAGTAGTTCAATGATCTTTGCCTGAAGAGTACGTTTCTTGAAGCTGAGCAGCTGATGATGCCATTCTCTATTAGGGTTTCTTGACTTGAAACCGACTCAAAACACATAAATTAAGGGCCGGGCTAGATGTAACTTTTATCATTGTCCCTTAGAACGTTTAAGTAACCCCTAAGGGAGGTTAAGACCATGGACCTTTCCGTTTACGAACTCAGGTCATGAGACTTATCATACAATAGACTGACATCGCCATATGAAGTTGTTGAAGTGATTTTGTTGCATTGTATTGCCTGTGTACCATTTGGCCTCACAATGAGTCACCATAAAAGAAAGAAAAGATAAGGAAAAGAGTTCCATCCACAGAAACTAAGTAGTCCACCACCAAGTACTTTGTCAGAAGATAATAGTCAACTTCGTGACTCGTAATTTTCACCCAGTCTTTGTGTATGACTTTTCAGAAGGTAGGACATTTTCCCTACATGTCGGATGTTTACACCCCCGTAAGACACACTTTTCTTGATAACAGCGTATGAGTTGCTCCATTCCCATAATAACTTCCCAACGGTATGTTCCCAATTGCATAACCATGCTTCCGATCCATTATCTACAAGATTGCTAATTGGGGTACCAAATTAGGTGGGGGTGTACCAAAATTATATAATAACACAAAATTAGGGCTGCACAACGGGTAGGGAGGGTAGGATATGACATATACCCGTCACCCTACCCGTTTACTGGCGGTTAAGAAAATCTTTACCTGCCATCCTACCCACCAAATAAAGGATAGGGTAGGATACGATTAAAAAACTGGCGGGTAGGGTAGGGTTGGCGGGTATGGGTAGGGTATGTGCACTCCTAGGTAGGGTGAGTAGGATATGGTCTATACCCGTCACCCTACCCGTTTACTGGCGGTTAAGAAAATATTTACCCGCCACCCTACCTGCCAAATAGTGGATAGGGTAGGATACGGTTAAAAAACTGACGAGTAGGGTAGGATTGGCGGATATGGGTAGGGTATGTGCACCCTACACAAAACATATTTTCATATAGGACAAAATAGATTTTGCATTGGTTTGGTGCACCCCCACCAAACCTGGCACCCCCACTAGCAGCCTTGTATTGTATGTTACACTAACATTGTTTGTATAGCCAAAGGAAAAGAAAGAAAATCTGTCCCCCAAGCCCGTTAGTCTTATTTTCGGGATCTTGCACATTTTGTGATTTAGGTCCGTCTTGGGTTGCATTTGAAAAGATTCTGAGATCTCTTTAAAATTGAAAAGACAAAAAATAATATAGAAATTAAGTATCAGAATTATTTTTAAAAGCAAAAACTGAGTATCATAAGTAAAAAGAATTTATTTATGAAATCTGATAATTATTCTTCCAAAACAACTTTTGTTTTTGGTTGTCAAACATGCTACAAAATCTTAACAAATGTTACATTTTTGTACATAGCCAAAATGTTTTATTCGAAGAAAAGAATATTTAACTCTATTTTGCAAAAAGAAATAGACACTTCACAAGAAAAAGAAAAAAAAATTATAATCCAACATAATAAGGCGACTGCCCACCACTTACATAACTCAGATATGTTTAAAATTGATGTTTTAATATATGTTCAGATTTTTTTTGTTTTTACAGATTTCTAAGAACAAAAAAAGAAAAAGAAAATAGATTGTGAACCAAATTTCAAACAAATTCATGAACACAAAAGATTTTTTTTTGTGATGTGAAGCAAAAATTTTCTACTTGTTGTTTTTTAAGAACTTTCTGCTTCAATATCCAGATTGTAGATCTCGTACCCCATGTTATACTTTTCTTTATCGATTGGATAAATTGGATGGAAACTAAAAAGAGAAAGAGAATAGTAGGACACTGCTAATTCAATGTTGAAAAAATCTTTCGGCTTCTTAATTTCTTGAACCAAAAATCAAACATTAAATTGTGAATTAAATTTCAGAATAATATTTAGATACAAAAAATTATATTATATGAAGCAAAATCTTTTCGCTTCTTATTTCCGAAGAAACTTTTGCTTTTGGTGTCCAAACCCCGGGCAGTGTTGTATTTTTCTTTATCGGTTTGGTCTCGGAGTTCGATAAATTGGGTGGAAATAAACAAAAGAAAAGACATGGTAGGACCCACTAACAGGGTTTGGCTCTATTATCGACGCGTAATTTCTTATCCCTTTGTGTGTTTTTTTTTTAACTTTTCACCATCATCTCTCTTCCTTGTTTTAAGTTTGTTCTCATCATCATCAACAATCAAAACCCTCCTCCTCATAGTTTTTCCCACTTTCAGAAACACCACCAGAAGATGCAAAATCAACTCACTCCGATTCACAATAAAACTTCATCACCTTCTTCAACAACTCCAAAACCCTCGCTCACTGATAATAACTATAATGAATCCCAAAACTCTACTAAAAAGCTTGAAATCTCTAACAATGGCAGCAGCAGACAATTGTTTGATCTAAACGGTACATTATATTTCACTAATTCTTATACTTATTTTAGTAATTGGTTAGATTTTAAGAAAACCCTTATAACTGTTTTTTTAATTTTAATTTCAGAACCATGTTATATCTCATCTGAAGAAGAAAAAGAACAAGTGAAGGAGAAATTAGTTGAAATTTCTGAAGATAAACATGTAATCAAGAACAAGATTGATGATGAATCTAATAATAACAATAAACAAGTCGAGATTCCTAAACAAGAAGAAGAAGAAGAAGATAAACCCATTATTAGTACTGGTAATAATAAGAAACAGAAAGAATATGAAGTGTTTGTTGGTGGGCTTGACAGAGATGCAGATGAAGATGATTTAATGGATGTTTTTAAAAGAGTTGGGGAAGTTATAGAAGTCAGATTAGTGAAGAGTAAATACTCTAATAAGAATAAGGGTTTTGCTTTTGTTAGATTTGCTTCTGTTGAATTGGCTAAAAAGGCTGCTGCTGAGCTCAATTACACCCTAGTAAGTTGTTGTTTGTTTTCGGGTTTGCCATTGTTTGAGTTTTGAGTTATTGAGATTGGAACGTTGGATATTTGGATTGAAATGTGATATGTGGTTGTGGCTGTTGTAGATAAGAGATAAAGTCTGCGAAGTAACGAGAAACAATGACAATGAAACACTACATTTGGGTAACATTTGCATGACATGGACTAAAGATATGGTACTACATTTGCAAACTTCACTTTGACTGTCGGTTATGTTTTGTAAAATGTCTACAGTGTATTGATCCAACATTGTTTGTCTCGTCATCTTATATGTGTAGCTTGTAGAAAAGTTGAAGTCATATGATCTAGAAAACCTTGAACAAGTTGATCTGATAGAGGACCCAAATGAAAGTGGAAGAAATCGAGGCTATGCATTTCTTAGTTTCAGCACTCACATGGATGCTGTCGCTGCTTGTAGCAAACTGCATAAATTGAATCCACATTTTGGTAAAAGTGTGAGAGCAGATATTGCATTTGCAAAATCTGCTGTTGAACCGGATGAAGATGTTATGGCTCAGGTGGGGTGGGATGGTAGTCTCTACGTATTATGTTTCTTGAGCTCAGATTAGGTGTCTTTGCAGACATTTAGCATTTAAATCACAATGTTGAGTAACTTGATTTCTTGTCAATTTTTGTTGTTGTTGCAGGTCAAATCTGTTTTCTTGGATGGTTTGCCTGATGACTGGGATGAAAATACGGTTTACAACCATCTTAAGAAGTATGGTGAGATTGTAAATGTGACACTTGCTCACAGTATGCCTTCTGCCAAGCGCAAGGACTTCGGGTTTATCAACTTTAGTACCCGAGAGGCAGCGCTTGCTTGCATTGATGGTGTGAACAAAGATGGTGTAGATGATGATGCTAATAAGGTATTGTATAAATGATGAGCTTCTTCTTCTTCTTCTTCATGTGTAATTTTTATTTTTACAAATTTTGCTATAAAATGATTAGGACGGAAAGCATTAGAATGCAATGATAAATATATGCTGTGTGTGTTGGCGATGCAGCTTTTACTGAAGGCCTCTCTACGGAAGCCTCTGCGGAAGCGTACAATGGTGATGGGTGGTTGGAGAGGTAACTCTAGCAGAACAAGTTACGAACGTGGATTTGGTTCTTCTCACACAAGCAGACCAAGCAGAAGTATACAGTCACCTAGTCAGGATCAAGATCGTCGATTTGTAAGTAGATACTCGAGGAGAGAAGATGATTATGAAAGAGAAGCATCCCCTCCTGCTGAGAGATACAGTTCCCAGTTTAGAAGGGAGTCTGTGCGTCAAGTTCCCAGTAAGCTGATTTCTTTTCCCTAAAACATTCTTCCTTTTCAAATCTTTCTTATTCGTGTCAATGCTTAAACTCTAAAGCTAAATTTCAGCACAAACGCATGCTCCCAGCAGATCTAGAGAAACATATTATGAGGGTCGTTCATCTAGTAGACGTTCGTCAGCAACTTATCAGGATATTTCGACGTCCTACTGTCAAATTCCTTCTCAGAGACGATATGTTGAAGACTTTTATGATCCTCCAGAATATTATGAAGATGATGCAGTAGAAGATTTTGATCATTCTACTCCATCTAGGTACAAACGTCCGTATGCTTATGAGGTATGTACTGCAAAAGCAAGAGCTGTTTAACCTAACAGTAACATATGTTTCACTCTTTTATTTAACGGGTATGTACTCCTTTATTTAACTTCGACTATTCTTTTTAGGATGATGAGCGTCTGGTGTCGAGACCTCTTACAAGGAGTACCAGAGCTCGGTGGTCAGAATTGGAGGCAGATGATTATGCTGAACACGATGTCTCCTCGTACGATGAATACTCAAGGTAATCGAATCTAGAAACATACAACCACCGTTTCAGGTTTTTAGGCAAAAATGAAAAAAGTGAAAGTATCACTTTTCCTGAAACGGGGAGAGTACATGATACCCTGCAATAACCATCAAACTGATTCTGACCCTCGGTAATACATTGTCAGGAACATGCCGGATGACCGCATTGTTTATGAAACTCGAGGCCGTGCTAGTCAGTATGTGCCTAAAAGTGGTGCCTCTCGATCATACTACTACTAAATTGTGAGCACTTGTTATTGTTCGGCTTCCAAAAGTTACTTTCCCAAGACCAACCTTCATTGTAATTTCTGTTACATTGGTTGAAAATTTTGGAACTAGTATTTCAGCCCTGATATTGTCAGGGTCTGATCTTCTGGTTTGAGCTGAGCAATACTCTCTGGACGAGCCACGCTGCCTTCAAGTTAGCAACTGCACATGGTGAACCGAAGCTTCTGAAGTAACACGAGGGTTCGGTAAAGTCGCCAAGTCAAAATGTGGCCTTTATCATCAGTAGTTGGAAGATAATCTGAGGATCCCTTATCAACATTTTTGACAAAGTTTTTTAGAAAGAGACTGCCTATTACTAAATACGCAAAAGCAAGATTTAGGAAACATGAGTTGGAGAATGATGGAGTTCCTTGGATCAGGTTTGATCTCTCAAAGCTAATTTTGTCAATTCCTTTTTTATTCGTCGACTTTGAACCAATAGAAGACTGTTTTATTGCAGAAACACAACTTAGCTGTTTACTTTAACTTAATCTTCTTTTTAAGATTTTGTTCATTTCTGACTGGACTAAATAATACTTGTACAATTTGGGTTCTTTTCTTGAGTCAAGGCTTGCTTTATAATATATGTAGGGAAGATTAATATAACACCAGTTTCAGTAGTCTTGAGCATCATGTCACCCATTATTGGCTTTAGACATTTGATTTACCTCTTTATGTAAAAACGAAGGTTTAGTTTATTGTGTGTTTATTCCAAGTTCACTGTCTAAACTTATAATTTTTTCTGAAAGGCAAGTACTTACATATTTGGCAAGTTAATAGAGAAACTAAAATACCAAGAAGAACAAAGTAAGGCTATTATATGTTGTTGTTTTTTTAAATGGCTGAATATCGTGGTCCAGGGCCCATTGTTCCTACCATCAAATTTATGTTGCAAGTTAAGAGAGGAATAAAGTGCCAAGAACAAATTAAGGTTATTATCTGTTAAATGTTTTCTCTGTTGATGGCTGAATTTCGTGGTCCAGGCTCTTGGTTGCCCCATTGTTCTTACCATCAATTTTGCTTGCTTTGAGTTGAGATCTGTCGCATGTTTTTCTTGTGAGCCTTTGGTGCATTTGTGTTATTCTGCTTCAGCCTTTGTTATTGACTGGAACATAATGTCAGACAGCATTGCTCTTGCTGACTTCGCATTCAAGGTTTATAATTGCCTTGGCGCAGTTGCAGAACCCAATTCTTCTGTTTCTTTTGTTTCTGGAGTACACCATCAGGTGTGTCCTTTGATGCAGTCTTCGCCTTTTGAGTTCCAACACTTTCTTCTGTTGGCACTCAATGGGCAACAGAGGCACAGGACGTGCCTGTGTTGTTAAAGCCCACGCAACCCAACTCTAGGAGCAGTTAAGCTCTGAGGTTAATGTTTCAGGGGAATGAACAACTTGCATCACTTTTACCAGAAACCAAGAAATGTAATTACTTCAGAAACATGATATTACAGTTTTGAAATAATATTGATTCCACAATGGTGTGGTTGTATAAAATCATAAGAGAAGAACACATGATCAACAAGAAAAGGAGCAAGGGGAGGGATTCTTGAACTCGCTAATCTCCATATCAGCACCTGAAATTACATCAATCTTGGATCCATTCAGCGCCACACCACCCTCGGGACCGATCATTGTATGACGGTTTTCCTTGCTATTGCCATTGAAATCTGACGATAATGCCTTCTTTGACACCACTCCATATATCTCTTCCAACACCTTGAAGAATGCCTTCTCTACATTATCTCCTTTCAGTGCTGAAGTCTCTGAAAAGAAGAGACCTTTCTGTTGAGCATATTCAACAGCGTCTTCAGTTGGGACTTCCCTTCGATCGCTAAGATCAGCCTTGTTCCCAATCAACATAATCACGATTGATTTATCAGCGTGAGTCAGTAATTCATCGACCCATCTCGCTATGTTATCAAAGCTTTGCCTCTTGGTGATGTCGTAGACCAACATTGCCCCCAGTGCACCTCTGTAGTAGGCACTTGTTACTGCTCTATACCTGTAATTATGGACACCCAACATATAAGATAATCAAATTTAAACCAGCATTCACCTACCCATCTTCGCTTTAACAAGTAATTTAATCGTCATTAAGGCACAATTACGATAAGTTTAAGTAAAGCTAGATGTATTTACATACCTTTCTTGGCCAGCAGTATCCCAGATCTGAGCCTTAATGACTTTGTCATTAATTGCGATTGTTCGTGTCTGGAACTCAACCCCAATGGTAGATTTCGAATCGAAACAGAACTCATTCTTGGGGAAACGAGAGAGAATTTGAGTCTTACCAACTGCTGAATCTCCTATCACAACAACCTTGTACATATAATCTATCTTCTGTTGATTATCATCTTCAGTTACAGTCCCAACAGCTTTTGAACCAATCACTGAAGAAGATTTACCACCACCACCACCACCATTTTGCACCTTCTTCGTCTCTTCATTTTTCGCTTCCATGATCAAGAAACAGATAAATCTTGAAGATGTAGAGTAGTTGGAGGAGTACAGCAGCAACGTATATGTAGGAAGAGCAATAAATGTCGCATTAAAGCGAATTTAAAAAATTTCTAAACTTGAAAAATGGAGGGGGACTGAACCTGCAATGGAGGAAGTGCTGCTGGCAAAAACATATATACTAGGTTGTAGGCGTTTCCGACCGAATTGTCATCGACCCATTTGCATCATAATTTACATGATATTCACATATCTACAATGTGTGCGTATACCATTGCATTAACTTTGCCAGATAATCTACAACTTGCAGGAGATGGGGCTGTTGGGGGTTCCAATCTCAAACAAAATTAATGATGATATTCGTACGGGTTGTCTTGTCGACCATTCGCTTCGTTCCTTGGCGCAACAAAGTAGCAATCTGAGTGAGGGATGGCCATTAATAGTTAATGCTCCAATTGTGGCATGCTCTTAACATCACCCACAATGCAATAGATAGTTATCTCACCCACTTTTACTATAACTAATAACTGATTATAACTGAAAATTCTACCACATATGTAAGAAAAAACTGGATCAAGCAGCTGAAGAATAATAACAAGGAAAGGCACAATTCTGATCCATATTCCATTAGGAGAAAAAATGGAGATGTTTTATTATCTTGTTTTTGGGGTTCTTTCTTTTGTTGTTGCGAGCCTTGAGTTGAGCAAGACGAATAAAGATCGAATCAATACAACAACTGCATTCAATTCTTTCAAGAACAATTACCTAGTTGTGTACTCTCTCATGATGTGTATGTATTCCTAACTCGAACGCGTATGTCGCCTTCGTTTATCACATGGATCGGATCCATTGATCATATATGACTGGAATATTTAAATGCTTATTTCAGAATGTAAAACGTGTGGGGTTTCCTTAGATTTGTTGTCTGATTTTCTCTTCATATTTACAAGATATTCATTGAGTCGTACATTTTGAGTTGTTGATATTCCAGTGAGTAAATTCGATTCAAATGTGAAGCTTTATGATCTTGGGGTATAATCTGTTTGTTTATTTGACTGGCGATTTTTCGTTACGTGTTGTACATTTCATCCAGTCGTTATTGTAGTTCTTCTTGTTAATGTTTTTTGGGTATGTTTGTGTGTGGTTTTAATTTGTTTCAAATTCCTTTGGCAATAGCTGGGGACTGGATGCAGGGTCCTTATGTATACTACTTGTATAGCCAATATGGTTTCAGTAAGGGGGATATTGGCAGGCTTTTCATTGCTGGTTTTGGATCTTCTATGTTTTTCGGGACAATTGTCGGGTCTTTGGCTGACAAACAGTAAGATGTTCATTTCCAATTTTGATACCATGTTTCATTTTTGATTCATTTGAATATGCACACTCATGTAGCTAATTCTTAACTACTTGTGCGTCCGAATTTAGGGGTCGGAAAAGAGCTTGTGTTACTTACTGCATTACTTACATACTGAGCTGTATCACAAAGCATTCTCCTCAGTACAAAGTATTGATGTTGGGTCGTATTTTGGGAGGAGTCGCAACTTCTCTATTGTTTTCAGCATTCGAGTCATGGCTTGTTGCAGAACACAATAAGGTGAAGCAGCTGTGTCTTAATCTTCATTTTTGTTTGCTTCGATTACTCGTTGGTTCATTTTATGTGATCTTATTTTTTGCAGAGAGGTTTTGAACAACAATGGTTGTCACTAACATTCTCCAAGGCAATATTTCTTGGGAATGGTCTCTTTGCCATCCTATCTGGCCTATTTGCAAACTTATTAGCGGATAATCTGGGATTTGGACCTGTGGCTCCATTTGATGCTGCTGCATGCATCCTTGCCCTTGGCATGGCCATCATCTTATCTTCGTGGCCGGAAAACTTCGGAGACCCTTCCGATAACAAGGATTTGCTTACCCAATTCAAAGGTGCTGCACTAGCGATTGCTGCAGATGAGAAAATCGCATTGTTGGGTGCAATACAATCCCTGTTTGAAGGTTCAATGTACACGTTTGTGTTCTTGTGGACTCCTGCTTTGAGCCCAAACGATGAAGATATCCCACATGGTTTCATTTTCGCAACATTCATGCTGTCCTCTATGTTGGGAAGCTCCATTGCCTCCCGAATGATGGCCCGTGTCTCTCTCAGAACTGAAAGTTACATGCAAATGGTGTTCGCTATTGCCGCGTTTACTCTGCTCCTTCCTATAATTACCAGTGTACGTATGCCACAATTCTCGAATTGACTCACTCTAGCTATTGATTCAAATCAGCAAACTGGATGAAATTTCTTTATCTAACTTTTGACTGCCAAAATGGATCAGATACTGGTACCACCTTCAGGGGTGAAAGGTGGTAGCATCTCTTTCGCTGGGTGTATTCAACTCTTTGGTTTTTGTACCTTTGAAGCTTGCGTGGGGATATTTTGGCCATCAATAATGAAGATGAGGTCCCAGTACATACCTGAGGAGGCTCGAAGTACAATCATGAATTTCTTCCGTGTTCCTCTAAACATGTTTGTGTGCGTCGTGCTTTACAATGTAAGGAGTTCCATTGATATACAACTAAATGATGCATTCCTTTATTAGAAATACACAAGCCGCATATTAACAGTTTGTTTGGGTGTTACTGATTTATGTAGGTAAATGCGTTCCCGATCACCGTCATGTTTGGCATGTGCTCCATATTCCTGTTCATGGCGTCAATCTTGCAAAGGAGGCTCATGGTTGTTTCAGAGAGAGAGATCCAAAAATCAAGTAAGCTATCTAGCCAAGAGAATGGTAAAATCTTTCAGAATTTTATAACGCAATGTGTTTGTAGATAACTTATATGTGCATGCACCATTTTCTTAATATTCATCTATATTGCTTTATTTGCATTGTGCAGGGTCGCAAGATTGGACACCCATGAAGGAAAGAATTGAAGAGGAGCTACCACTAAAAGTCACCATCTAATTCAACTTTTGAAGAAGATAACCACTGGATCTTTGGACTTTGTTTTTCATTTCTTTTGGATCAACACCTAAATCTCAAACATTTTGGGTGTGTAAGAAATATATGCTTTTAGCTAGTAAAAAAAAGCACCAATGCAAGGGAATGGTGACCAGCCTAGACCAAGGAAGGTGAAAGAATCCTACTACATTTTGTAATTGAGTATTGAGACCATTTTTTTTATAGCGCTTTTACAAAGATAAGATATTGGAGTAAGCATATGCTTATGGTTATTATCTTTTGATTTTGTTTCCCCTGGTAAGAACATTATGTGCCTATATATATATATATATATATATATATATATATATATATATATATATATATGACGCATACTTGCATTTTGTATAATTTTAACAACAAAAATTTCGAGAAGATAGCATTTTTTTATATCTAAAGACTTAAAGGTGTAGACAAATAGAGCTCACAGTTGAACAGTGAGGAACCCTCGTTTCCTATCGGTCGAAAAAGGTTGTTTTTTGATTTTGTGAAATGGGTGTTTTGGTTAGGATACTTGACAATGTATAATTGATTTAAAAATTGCAAACTCAAAAAGAAAACTTAACTTAACGTGTTAGGAGTTTTATTGAAGTCCAAATTTGATTCAGAAGTCGAGTACTTACCATATTCGGACTTTTTTCTTCAAATTAATACATACGAGGAAAAAAAAATACCACATGTTTCACGCATATTTTTTTTTCGAAAATAAAAAGAAAATAAATAAATATCTAGAAAAATAAAACAAAATTTTTAAAAAAGTCTGCAAATCAAAAATACATCGCCCCGCCCCGCACACACCTAAAATACCGTCATGGGACGAGGCGCAGCCACGCGCACACCAAATTAGAAGGAAAAAAAATACCCAGTCTGTAGCACAGACACAGATCTAGTTCATATTTATACACATTATGTAGATACTTACAAGTATTTTTTTATTAATAAAGATTGTATAATATTTATTTAAGTTTTTTTTGAGAGATTTTAGTCTTCAGTCCGATCACTATGGATTCATCTTTTAGCTAATATGTTGGAACAACCTTCCCAACATTTTGTTCCAACATTCGCATGTTACAACCGACGATTTTGCAAACGGATGAACTTCATTATTAGAGGAAGGAATTGGGGACTAAGATGAATTAGGGGACCAAGGATCAATCGATTTCTTAAAAAACTCCAACACGGAGAAGGACTCATCAACATTTCAACATAACTGCTACAGATCCTTCGGCTCTAGTCGCAACATCAACACCCTCCTATCGATCATCTCATCTGGAAATGAAGATCGTTAATCCCTTGCTGAGTTCTTAAAATTGTTCATACGGCCACAATGTTGACTGTGTTTTTATGACTCATATTGGTGTCCGAGGAGCTTGTTATTTTACCTCATCTAGAAATCAAAAATATCTTTCCTCGATTGCTTTCCTGAGTTCAACTTACTGCTCCTTATCTTCCGAAAAAAGATCATCTTTGCAAGCATGGTAGTGTTGCGACAAAGATGAAAAAAACTGATCGTGTTACCTTTATCTCAATGATTGATGTTTTTCTTCTTTATTTATTCAAATTTGATTAATATTGTAGGATTGCATAGACACATCATGTACCAATACTAGTATATATTAAAAGGGTATGTAGTACAACTAAATAAAAATAGTATAGTGTTACTTGTATCTTAATGATTGGCATTTTTCTTCATTATTTATCTAAATTTTTTTTAGGGATTTTAATAAAGTGCCACACTTCAAAATTCATGTTTCAAAAAGTGCCACCGTTTTTTTGGGAATTTATTTAGTGCCACACATTTGACCTTTTCCATCCTGTTTTTTTCATGGGGATTTTAATAAAGTGCCACACTTCCTATTTCATGTTTAAGAAAATGCCACCGTTTTTTTCAAAGTTTATTAAATGCCACACTCTTGACTTTTTCCGTCACGTTTTTTTGAGAAAACAGTTAACTGGCGTTAGTATCCGTTAGTGCATATGTGGCACTAAATCAGCAGCGTAAAATGACATTAAAGCCCCTGAATCAGTAACTGGAACGAGTTAGCCAGTGATTGAGCAGAGAGTTAACTCGCGACTCGGTGCAGTGAAGAAAACGAGTTAACCTGGAACGAGTTAGCCACTGCATAAACAAGAATGCTACAAAGAACAATGCTAATCAGAAATGCATCTGAGAATATGTAAAAATTAACTTGAAAAGACAATTAACATGTAATCTGAAAATTAGTTCTAACTAATATCATTTTCATTCATAAAGCAAGATTATCCCATCAAAATAAAACTGATTTCTGGTACATATACATGTCCATACCAGAATCAGTGTCTAAAGCAACCAAAAAAACTAACCATCAATTAGATACTTGTCCACAACATATCTAAAACAAACAATAAAGCACACACACTTCTACTTCCTAGTCTTCTTAGCCTTGGTTTGCTTTCCCTTTGTGACAGAAATATGTTGACTGACAGATCCAATACCAGCAAAATTCTGACTGAAATTTTGATTATCTTGTGTAGATCCATGAGTGTTAGGTCCTGCTACTGGTCTTCCTTGAGTGCTAGGTCCTGCAGATGACTCACCAACAAAAAATGATGTACCTCTGGATCTGTTCACCTTGGCTTTACCCCTTGCAGTGCTACTTTCAGGATGATCTCTCTGTGTGAAGGTGCGGTTTGCAGCATCATACTCAGTGCTTGTCTTGAATCCAGTTTGGTTTTTACCAACATCACCACCAACACAGGTTCTCTTGTTGTGTCCAACAATAGATCCACATTTTCCACACTTCCTTTTCTTCACCACAGTTTCAGGTTCATCATAACTTCTCTTCCTCTTCTTTGCTGGTCTTCCAGTTTTTCTCTGATAAGGAGGAGGGTTTACGTTGACGTTCATGGTTGCCTGCCAGAAGAAGAGAAAACAAACGAGAAAGTTAGAGTAATGAAACCCTAAAGTGTTTGATTCTTAAATAGGGAAAAGAGAAAAATAAATAACTAATATCTTGAAAAGTAAATGCACCACTTTCAATAAAGTTTATAAATCTACCTTATCTTCTCATAACCATTCAGTTATGTCTTCTAAGGGTGTGACAGCATTTGCATATGTGGTCCTATAATACTCCACAGAATAGTAAGGAGCACAATAACTGTTCAATCAATAAAACAAAGGTGTGTCAGTGTACAAGGAACAATAAATAATACAAACCACTTACAAAAACAAAAGTAAATGAATAATACAAAAAAAGTAATTGAATAATACAAACCACTTACTCTTTCCAGTTTGGCATCAGCAGTTTCAATGAACATACAACATGTTGACAAGGGAATCCCCTTAGCTGCCATTGCAAACAAGTGCATTGTTTGTCTATAATATTCACTGTGAATATATTCTTGGTGATCACATTAGTTACCAAATAAACTTGTCCAACCACACTGCCTTCTGTATCAAACTTTCCTACCAAGTCAAGCATCTTATTTATCAATTTAACAGCAGCAGGGACCAAACCATTTTCATTCCACTTAGCAGATTCTTCCCTTCTCTTAAATAACAAACCCATGACTAACTGACCATACATCATGCCTAGTTGGATTATAGGTTTATCTCTTATATTAGAAGCCATGGAATTAAAAGATTCAGAGAAATTGTTATTCATATGCTCACAACAGCTAAGGGGATCAAAATAGGCCCTAGACCAAGTACTTGGATCTTCTTTCCTAAGATATTCACCAGCATCAGCATTTTCTTTGCATATACTGTCAAAGTGCTCCTACATTGCAAAACAATCACAATTTTATATATAACCTACAAACTAACAATCAAGAAACATAGGGGATTTTAACAAAAGAGGCACAAACCTGAAAATGCTTTACTTTGTATGCTTTGCATGCATTCCACAATGAGTTGTGCAAGTTTGGTGCCTTGTAGTATTTCTTGAAGTTCTTGTATAAGTGCCTGCATATGCAAATAAAGAGTTAGTACTTCTTCAAGTTCTTGAACCAATAGAAAAACACATACACAATGTAAACTACTGTAAAAAAACACATACCTGAAACAATATCTAACTCTTGCACCAGGGAAAACCTTAGGAACAGCTTCCAACAAGCTTTTCTGCCTATCGGAAATAAAGGTAATTCTGCCAGCATGATGTGCATTGATTGCTGGAGCCAAATACTTGAGGAACCCAGTCCAGTTCTCCTTAGTTTCACTCTGACAGACCTTAATGCTTAAAGGCACAAGATTATTCTGACCATCAAGTGCTGTTGCAGCCATTAGTACACCACCAAGCTTTCCAGTTAGATGGCATGCATCTAACCCTATGACTGGTCTTCCTGCTTTCTGAAATCCTCTCATTGGTGCAGCAAATGAAATAGTCATGCTCATGAATGCCTTATCTGCACTTTAAGTAACCAAACTATGTAACTAACTGAGCATAAGTTACAAATAAATAAAGGGAAGAGCATAAATAAGATGAACTGAACATAATGTTACCTTTTTTTTGATAACTGTATTTAGCAACTGACCCTGGATTAGTATGAGCCACCATTGCACAAAAGATGGGTACATCCTTGTAGCTGTCATCATAATTACCAAACAGATCTTCTAAAAGAAGATTTCTTGCTTTCCATGCATAAATATATGGTATATCTATGTTATGAGTAACAAAAAAGTCTCTTGCTATATGTCTAGGCTTTGGAATTAAGGCCCCAGCTCTCTCATTTAACTTCTCATGTACCACTTCTTTTACAAACTCAGGATTGACAGATCTGTTAAAACTCTTTGGATTTTCAACACAAGTATGTTCTAGATTAACCTTCCTAACAATGAAATTAGGCTCATGCCTTTTTATGCTAGCATTTACAAACCATTGACATCCATACTCTTCCCTAAACCTACATCTGACTCTTAATCTAGTTTTATCACTCTTGTAAACAGTGTACTGATAATTATTTTTTACACAGTAACCCCTAAGATGTTTCTTAAATTCCTTCTTGTTATTAAAAGCATACTTTACCTCAATCTTTGTAGGATCAACAGGAGCCACCTCTTCTTCTACAGGGAATAAGGGTTCTTCTTCTTCATCACTGTGCATATTGAAGTCTTCTTTCCAGTTCTTGTAATCAAACTTAGCTTTCACATCTTTATCATTTATTGCTTCAAGACAATCATTATTATCATTACTCCCACCATCATTAGAAACTGCAATTAACAAACAACATCAAAGTGTTAGTACATTTAAAGAAAGGGGAAATAGACAATAAGTTATAAACATCAAAGGGTTAATACTCAATACCTTCTTCATCATCTTCTTCACCGCTGCTTGAATGACTACTTCTATCTCCAACTTTATATGTCTTGACAATATCTTCATAATCAATATCATCCTCTTCATCACTGTCATATATTGGTGGAGCATTTGGGTCTTCAATGGGGTGACATTCATCCGCAGTAGTGTTCTCTAACACCACATTCTCCTCATCATCATCACTGCTGACCCCTGCATCATTGTTGTTCACTGCATCAATCTGGTTCACTGCATCAGTATTCTTGACTGCATCAACCCAGTAATCATGGTTAAAGTTTTCAGTCACTTGAATTGGTACACTGCTAGAACCCACAACACTGGCTTGACTAACCCAAGAATAACCCTGAGATTCCATTTCATTTAACAGATCCACAAACAATTTCCTAGATACTCCTCCATTTGAGTTTTCAAACTTTGACTGAGCTTGCAACCTTGGTGATCTCCTCACAGTCTTTTCTGGTGATCTCCTTACAAACTTTTCCTTTGAAACTGGCTTTTTAGCAATCCTCTTATGGGACTTCTTTGGAGTCTCATCAATTACTGTCACTGGTTGTTCCATTGCATCCTCAATGAAGTCATTGTCATTACCGAATTCAGAATTTAATATCTTCAAATGTAAACATATAAATCCTTTATCATCAGGTACTACATGCTCCCAGAACTTAAACAAGTCCTCATTATTATCCATAATCTCAGGCAAACATGGTTCTATCATCCAATATAAACTAGGAATTTCATTTTCAGAAAGGCGCAACTTAACACACAACATCTGCTCAAATTCCTTGAGGTCAAATTTTTCTCTATCCATGTGAGGGAAGAACAAAGTCATATTACTGTCCATAACCAAGACGCTGATGTCTCTATATGGATAATATGTTTCATCACTGCATCATAAGTAAACAAATAAACTTCAGTAAACCCACAAATTTCTAAGCACTGAAATCCAACAATTTAAACCCTAATCATACAAATTCCAAAATTTAAGCCCTACTTACACTACATATCAAACAATCAAACCCTAATTAAAAATAAACTTCAGAAATTGAACTCATGCTTCGAATCACTATGAACTTTACTGAAACAATCAAACCCTAATGAAAAATCAGAAAACAATCAAACCAAACATCAACTCATGCTTCAATTCAAAACCCTAAGATGCAACAACATCGATTTAAGTAACAAAATGAAAAGAAGAAAAAAAGAAGATGAAGAAAGAGATGGGTTTCTTCAGAAATCGAGAATAACGAAGTTAGGGTTTTAGTAAAACATACAACTGGTTGTTCTTCCCGTTATTCTTCTTCTTCATCTTGAACTTTGCTGAAACCCTTTACTCAGATTCACAACCTAAACCAAATCCCTTTGTAGAACCCTAGTTTTCTCTAACCTAAGTTTCTCTGCTGGAAAAGAGAGACACGGAGAGAACGAAATGAAAAATGAGAAAGCAAAAAACTTGGTTTGGTTTCATTTCCGTGAAGGATATGATAGTAAATTAAAACACTACACGTGTAGTAATCTCATGAAGCTAATCTTGAGTCGTCGATATATAGACAGGTGTAAGAATCTTGACCTGGTCAGCGAACTTTTGACCAATTAGGTGGGTCCAGTCGGAAACACTAACAGTTGTGGCATTTAATAAACTTTTTAAAAAACGGTGGCAGTTTCTTAAACATGAAATTGGAAGTGTGGCAGTTTGTTAAAAATCCCTTTTTTCATTAAACCGTTAACATCAGTTAGTGCACATCTGGAAATTATTCAGCGTTATAAAAGACGTATAAGCCCTTGAATCATTTTGATGTAGCTGAGTTAAATCGACTCATTTTAGTAACTCGTTACCATAAGCTGTTCTAGGATGTTTTCTTTGATGCGAGTTCTTCCTGCTCTATTGCAAGCTCCATAACTGGAAGAATTGTCCCATTCCACTGGATCCATCCATTTTTTATTTTTTCCTTTGATTCAATCTTCAACAACAATAAATAAAATCGGATTATATAGAGAAGCACCCTTCCTCGTGATTCCAATTTCTCAATCTCACGAAACCAGGAGACCATTTGTTAGCATTAATCTCGGTTAGTTTCTTCCATCGTCTTCCATCACGGTAACTTATTTTCTTCCATTGTAAAAAGATGCAACTAAACTAACTCAATAATATGCCAATTTCTCATCCTACATTCAATCAATGATTCCTCAATCAATCGAGAAAAGCGACTAACCCCTTGACCCGATGATTCATTAACCAATCGAGAATCAGATTGCTACTCATTAACAGATCCAACTTATTGATTATCACATAATGAATCAACTTTCAAGATTAATTGAAGTTCGTAGCAGAAATATTTATATGTATACCTTCGACTCACATAACCGATTTTGAGAGAGATCACAGTCGAGAGATATTGACCGGTTCCAACAAAAAGAAAAAGAGGAATCTCTCGACTGGTTCCAACGAAAAGGAGGGGTCTGTCGAGAAGAAGTAGGGGAAGAAAAAGAGGAGGCGCAGAGCTTTATATCTTTGAGGATATCAAAGTAATTTCAATCATTTTTTAATCTCTTCTAATGAGATATTGACTGGTTCCAACGAGATTGACTAATTTAGGTGGGCCTTAACGGAACTTATAACAATTGTGACACTTTATATAATTTCAAAAAAGAGGTGGCACTTTATTAAACCGGATAATGAAAGTGTGGCAGTTTATTAAAATTCTCTTTTCTTTAAAAAAAAATGAAGCATAAAAAAGGAAACAAAAGATAGTATAATAGAGAGAACAGATAGTACTAAACCTGGTGGGATGTACTTTTTTTTTTTGACTTAATTGGTGGGATGTACAGTTCCACAAACTTTCAACAATTCCATGTTTTTGATATTCACAAGGAAACATGTAGTCCAGAATGCACCTTCTAAGTGGTCGTAATCCAGAGGAGAGAGCCCAACACCACACGTTTTAAGATTAGTGATCAATCGTCTGTAACATCCTTCATGTGTTGCCTCTCTGTTGTCTAGGATTTTAAGATAAAAATTGTTATTTGCAGATGGATCATAAAAAATGAGGACATCTCTTGGTGCACCGTAGCTGATTCGAAGAGCTCCGATTGAAGAAAGCAAACTACTCAAGAAAGTCGGAAACTCCATGTGACGAGATACCGGAGCAATAGATTTCATCCTAGTTTCGACGGCAAAAGGAGAATAAAATTCTGCAATGGTCCTTAGCCGATTGTACAAAGCGAGTATGGCATACCTTGTGAGACATGCAATGTCAGCAGTAATCATACCAGTGATAAGATCTGCTGCACCAGGGGTAGTACTTTCGAAGAGGTTCGTGATTGAGATATGCGTCGGACAAAAGGGATTGAATCTTCTTATCAAGAAGATGAAAATAAACGGTGACAATCGTAGCATCTTTGTAATGAATGGAAGGGCGTATACCTACACGTCCATCAACTATCAGAGCTTCGAATGGATCAGGACCGCGATGATCACCATTAACACTAGCTGCAACCATTGCTGCTTGCTTCTATAGTATTTATTGTAAACCCTAAGATATAAAACATAGAAGATGTGAGGCAACATGCAGATGCGAACATGACAATTATGCTTATCGGCAACAAATGTGATCTTGCTCGCAGAAGAGCTGTTAGCACAGAGGAAGGTGAGCAGTTTGCCAAGGAGCACGGCTTGATATTTACGGAAGACTCTGCAAAAACTGCTCAGAACGTCGGAGAGGCGTTTTTAAGTACGGCAACAACAATCTACAAGAAGATCCAGGAAGGTGTTTTTGATATATCAAAGCAGCCTCGAGGAATAATAATTGGACACGGATGGGAGCCATCTGGACCTATTTCCCAACGAGGAGTCTGTTGCGGTTAAAAATTCCCCAAGAACTGCAGAAGAAAAAGAAATAAAAAAAAAAACAGAAAAAAACGAAAATCAAATCTACTTCCACTTCATGTGTTTGCTTTCACCCTTCTCCTTTATTAATGTAAACCCTATATGTTATTTTATTTTATTCAATGAGACATAAAAATATAATATGAGATGCTTGAAAATTCTGTCTTTCGATTCTACTTCCTTCGATTGTGATTGCTGTAAATTCTTGATGCCTAATTCATGGAAACAGTATTATGATGATAGGATATACTAGTACATCTTAATGTGTTGTTAATTAATGATAGGATATACCACGTTTAAATTAAAGAGCTTAAAGAAATGATCTCTCTAGTTCTTCCTCTACCATGATAAAACCTCGGATAACCTTTTCCTAACTTATTAAAAAACCAACCACCGAAATTAATTATACTTGCGATCAATTTTATTCCAAATTTTTATCAAGAACTTTGTACTAGGTGTACTATACAGTGTGATCTCCAACTAATCTATGCAAGCTCACCGGATTTAACTCCGTCTTTTTCTTTTTTATGTATCTTTGATGTATTAGTACGTAGCTCTGCATGTTTCGTTAGACTCTGAACAATCTTAATTGTAATTTTTGTTTAATAGGAAACCTTAGTTAGAATCCTCCGCCAATAAATGTCGTCAACCGATATCAAGTTATTTTATATTTTTTTGATCGGTTATCAAGTTCTCTTATATTCTCAAAGAATAATAGTAATCAAAGGATTTGCTGAAATATCGCATAGTCAATATACTTATGTTCCTCGTAAATCTTTCACAATTGTGTAGACTTTGAAACTTCATTACTTGACTACGACATGGATAAGATATGTCAGAAAGTGAATTTTTGATCGAAATGGTAATACCTAATCATAAACCGTTTTAATCAAGCAAAACGGGTCAGGGATTTTACAACTCAGTGTTTCACCAACTAAGTGACTCACCAACCTAGTTTGTAGGCTATGAACTAGGTTGTTCTCCTCCCCACTCTCCTCCCTGTCTGATGTGGCGGGAGATGTGTACAAAAAGTTAAACCACATGAGCCTTCCTTCCTTCGTTTTTCTCTTTCCCATCTGTCTGTTCTTCCCCAAATTTCTGAATCCCCCCGTGTCTCATCTTAACCATTGTTGTTTCTCCTCATGCAAAAAAAATAATTCCGATTGCTCGATGTTGTTCAATTGAGTATGATAACATTTGTTTTCTATGTGGTAATAATCATCATAGGACTGATAATTAAACTAAATTTGGCCTCCCTCTAGAAATTTAAAGAGTTTAGTGAACAAATAATAGTTTAGCTACAATAATTTTGTTCCAAAATCTTCTGAAGTTCGCTGGATTTAGGTTGTCATGGTCGATTGCTGGATTAAGGTTGTCATGGTTTATGTCTGAAGTAAATGATTCTGACCTAATTAAAGATTGGTCATAGACAAATGAGATATAAAATAATCAGGAGAGTATTGCTGATACATACACTCAGAGATCGATTGACAGAAGTTATGATATGCACGGATTATCAATAAATTGGTTGATACGAGATTAAATGGACGGAATGGAAAATTCCATAAGAAAAAAATCATTTATTCACTTCGTAGCAGTTACCTTTTTCTGTGATAATCAGATTCAAACAAACAAAAGGAACTAATTGTTGCAATCGAACTGTGAGATTAACGGATTTCACTGTATCCATATATATAAATGCTTCAAAACAAAATTAGTCGATTAACCGATAATATTCATTCAGATTTCATTAATGGGTTACTTCCTTTCGATAATGCAGTTACTAATTTTCTTTTTACTTTACTTTCTTTTGTTTTTGAGAAGATGAGATAGAGACTGAAATCAGATTGGGAGATTTGGGGAAGAAAAGATGCGGGGGAAAGAGGAAAATGAAGAAAGAAAAAGAAACACAACCCACGTGGTTTAAATTTTTTGTACACATCCTCTCACCACGTCAGACATGGAAGAGAGTAGGGAGGAGAACAACCATCCGAATAGCATTGCCGCTATTCTTACCAAAATCAAATAGACTATCGTTAATAAAAACATGAGTTATATTTAGAAAAAACCAAAAACAATGGCAGTTAGAACAAGGTTTTTGATTTAATATCTTCCACACCTGACCTGTGGAGATTCATTCTCTATTTATACTTGAAGATATTACAGAGATAGGGTTTAACAGACGATAAAATAACTAACTAAAATGGAACGAGTTACACGCATTCAATGAGACTTGTTAGCTAGTCCTGAGGAAGACTGAACTGAATGCTGACTCTAGGATGACTGAGCTATTTGCTTAACACCTCCCCTCAAGTTGTATGTGAGTTCACGAATGTGCAACTTGGCTCGCAAAAGATTAAACCGTGGCGCAGAAAGGACCTTGGTAAAAATATCCGCCAACTGATCCTTCGAGCTTATGAATCTAACCAGCAACTGCTTTCTTGCAACCCTTTCACGAACAAAATGGTAATCAATCTCAATATGTTTGGTACGGGCATGGAAAACTGGATTTGCTGCAAGGTAGGTTGCCCCCAGGTTGTCACACCATAGCATGGGTGGGGCAATGTTGAAGCCAAGTTCCTGAAGCAAAGATTGGATCCAGATAATTTCTGAAGTGGCAATTGCCATACCACGATATTCAGCCTTTGTACTAGACTTAGAGACCGTCTTCTGCTTCCTAGCACTCCAGGAAATAAGATTTCCATCGAAATAAATACAATAACCACTCGTCGAACGACGATCATCTAGACTGCCAGCCCAGTCAGCATCAGAATACGCATGGAGGGAGAAATCACGAGAGCCACCAAGATGAAGGCCATAGTCTATGGTGGTTTTCAAATATCTGAGAATCCGTTTGACAATATCCCAATGCTCAACAAATGGGTCATGCATATACTGACACACCTTATTGAAGACAACAGAAATGTCAGGCCTAGTAAGATGTAAGTATTGCAGCGCACCTACGACACTACGATAGAGTGTAGGATCCTTGAATCTCTCACTACCAATCATTGATCCCGAGAATTTCTACAATAAATTAGGTAGGTTACTAGTATAGTTCCCTATCCACGATTCTGCTATTGTAATGGAATAATTTTACTGGAATGGAATACAGGAAGAGTCTCTGGGATGGGTATAAATATAAAATCCTTTCTGAATCTTCTCATTTGCAGCTAGAGGAGTAGACACAGGTTTCACACCATCCATTTTGGTACGTTTCAAAAGATCAGTTACATACTTTCTCTGAGTAATAATCAGCGTATTGGCACTCCTGATGACTTCAACACCCAAGAAGAATGATAAATCTCCCATATCCTTCAGAGAAAACTCAGAACCAAGAGACTCAATCAGCTGCTGAATCTTTAAGGCATTAGAACCCGTGACAATGATGTCATCCACATAAATGAGAACATAGGTTACATGGTCAGGAGTTTTTAATATAAACAATGAGCTATCAGATATAGAACCTGTGAAACCAAGCTTAACCAGATAGCTTCTTATCCTCGAAAACCAAGCACGTGGGGCTTGTTTGAGGCCATATAAAGATTTATGCATCTTACAGACATGATTGGGATAGTTATGATCAACATACCCAGCAGGCTGCTTCATGTAAACCTCCTCATCCAAGTTCCCATGGAGGAATGCATTTTCGACATCCAATTGCTTCAATGGCCAACCTTGCATTACAGCAATAGATAATACAAGACGTATAGTACAAGGTTTTATCACGGGACTGAATGTCTCACCATAATCAATTTCGGCTTGTTGATTGAACCCTTTGGCAACCAGACGGGCTTTATGCTGACTGATACTGCCATCTGGATTTTTTTTAACACGAAAGACCCACTTCGAACCTACAACATTCATTCCTTCTTGAAAAGGCACCAATGAGAATGTACCATTTCGAATCAGTGCATTAATCTGAACATCCATAGCTTTTCTCCACTTAGGATGTTTGCAGGCTATAGAGTAGCAAGTCGGTTCCATGAAGTCTTCTTCCAATAGTGGATGCTTTGTGGCAGTCAAACATAGCTTCTGAATGGGTTTCGTAATTCCAGATTTTGCTCGAGTCGTCATAGGGTGGACCACAACCGTTGGTTCCTCATGATGATCCCTTGATGAAGCTGCGCTTGTGTTAGTTGTCTCAGAATCAGATGTTGAAACAGGTTCTGACACATTCTGTGTTGGTGCAAGAGAATTCTCCAGATCAGGAGAATCTGGAGCATATGATGTAGCCGGTGATGGAGAAAGAACCGTTGGAGCTAATTGAGCATCTTCCTGATGTACTAGTGAGTTACATTTGTTAAAAGGATGAGAAAGTAAAACACTAGTGCTTGATGGCACATCACCTGAACAAGACAATGGAGTGTGGCGCTGCCGAGAAGACTTGAATGGGAATGATGTTTCTTCAAACCTAACATGATGTGATATGTATAGCCTGTTTGTTTCCTGATGCAAGCACAAATAACCTTTGTGTGAACTGCTATATCCTATGAAGACACAGGGAAGAGACCTTGGTTCAAGTTTATTTGCATTATACGACCTAAGGCAGAGATATGCTAGACAACCAAAAACTCGTAAGAAAGAGTAGTCTGGAGATTTTTGAAAAAGAAGTTCTAGTGGAGTTTTTGACTCTGAGTTGGACTTTGGAAGCCTGTTGATTAAAAAACAGGCTGTGGTAAAGGCATCAGCCCAGAAGGAACGAGGCATGTTTTCATGAAACAAAAGAGACAAACCAGATTCAGTCACATGACGAATTCTACGTTCTGCCAGGCCATTTTGAGGTGACATGTGTGGACACGAAAATCTATGTTGAATACCTGATTCATTGAGATAAGATGTGAACTTCTTATACTTTAAGGCATTATCTGACTGAAATATCTTGATTTTATGGTCAGTCAGATTTTCAACCTGTTTGTGAAATATTATGAAAGTCTTAAGAGCATCTGACCTTTGCACAAGTGGGAAAACCCAGGTAAAATGAGAAAAAACATCCATTATCAATTGGAAATAACGAAAACCAGATCCTGACAAGTGCGGAGAGACCCAAATATCAGAAACAACCAAGCTCAAGGTCTTGTCATAAACAGTCGTACTAAGAGAGAAAGACAAATTCTTGCTCTTATTGATGTGGCAAGAGTGACAAAATCAAAGGTTTTATTAGCAACGGGAAGAGAAAATTGACGACATATTCTGGAGACTGTGCGCAACATGGGATGACCTAATCTCTGGTGCCATAATAGTAAACTAGAAGCAACATTTGCCTGTGGTTTTATTGGAAGATCCAGCGCACTGACTCCATCTAGGACATACAGACCATTCCTTTCAAGTCCTCTCAGCAGTGGATGCCCTGTGTGCTTGTCCTTCACAACAAAAAAAGATGTGTGAAATTCAAAGAAGACTGCATTGTCTTTACAGAATTTAGACACTGACAGTAAATTACACTTGATTTCAGGCACATGATAAATATTATTTAAGTAAAAATATCTTGAATTTTTTGTAAATGAACTGTTACCAATATGAGAAATAGTCAATGATTTACCATTACCCACTTGCACTTGTTCAGTGCCATCATACTCATGAGGAATATTCAGATTTCTCATGTCTGCTGTCAGATGATTCGTAGCTCCTGTGTCTGTAACCCATTGTGTGTCATGGTGTCCACCAGGTAGAGATATGTAAGCAGCTGGTTGGCGCTGCTGATTGGCATTAGGTTTCTCATAACGAAACCAACATCTATCTGCAAGATGATTTTTTTTCTTGCAGATTTGGCACTTTGGTCCTGTGCCGGCATCATTCTGTGACTGCAGCTGGTTATTGCGCTGTGAATTATTGTTGTTGTTGTTCCTCCTGAGAGACATATTTGTATTGTGCTGATACTGAGAACTTGGACCAGCATATCTTCTTTGGTCCTGTCTATAGCCAGATGTGGCTGTGGTAGACACAGCGACATTGGCTAATGGTGACTGCAGCAAGGCTAGCTGTTGCTCTAGCCTCATATCATAAGTTAAAATATGGGAGTAAAAGAGATCAATGTCCATACCCTCTATTGTAGTGAGAGAAGTGACAATCGGATCATAGCTTTGATTTAAGCCATTGCAGATGGCTTTCTTCTTTTCATCACTAGATATTGTATAACCTGATTCCTCTAACTGAGCAAACAGAGTTTTAGCATCAGTTAAATAAGATTTCAGAGTCTTATTACCTTTTGAGAGGTTGTGAAGCTGCTTCTTGAGGTTCATTTGGTGAACAAAGGTTTTGGGTGCATATTCTGATTCCAACTTGTCCCATATTTCCTTAGCTGTGTCTAGTCTTGCTACCGTGCTTAAGACTTCAGGTATCAAGGTTGAATTCATCCATCCAACTATCAGTGAGTCTTGAGATTCATACGCAATAAAACTAGGATTTATGGTTTCACCATCTGGAAGTGTTTTTGCTGGTTTTTGTTTAGTTCCATCAATGAAACCTGTGAGATCATGACCCTTAAGAATGGGTTTAAATTGAGCCTTCCATAGCAGATGATTTGTTTCGGTGTGTTTCAAGGTTACTAGATGGTGAATTTGTACTTGGCGAAGGGTGTTTGTAGTGTCTGCCATTGTTGATGGTTCAGAACTGTTTTTGATGTATTTTTTTTTTTTTGATAAGCGGAAGGTGGCTTGGATCAAAAGCTGATACCAAGTTAGAACAAGGTTTTTGATTTAATATCTTCCACACCTGATCTGTGGAGATTCACTCTCTATTTATACTTGAAGATATTACAGAGATAGGGTTTAACAGACGATAAAATAGCTAACTAAAATGGAACGAGTTACACGCATTCAATGAGACTTGTTAGCTAGTCCTGAGGAAGACTGAACTGAATGCTGACTCTAGGATGACTGAGCTATTTGCTTAACAATGGCCAGAATAAAATTCTCCGTTCATGATTTAGACCCTAACTTAATTCCAAAGTAAATCTTACTAGCAATATTAATTCCAAACCCTAACTTTTGGGGATAGGTCGACGGTGAATCCTCCATATAGGTGATCGTCATCGAGAGGAGATAGACCAACACCACCCATTTTAAGATTAGTGATAAATGATAGTCGATGCAACTAATTATGGATGCACAACACACAAAAAAAAAGCTAGTGATGATGATTCACACTAGCAAAAAGATAACGTGTGGGTTTTGTCGAGAAATAGAGTCCATTCAAGAAATGCCACCCATTTAATCCTGCCGATCACCACCGATGCCACCGTACGAGAAATTCCGACGGCGGGCTCGGTCCTACCCCATACGGACGGGCTAAACTCACTGGAAGCCTATCACTCCGAAAAAAGAAAAGTCGGTTGGAAAGAGCGGGGTTTATATTAGGAAATCTAGAATGAAGTGGAGTTGATATATCGACGACCACACTAAATTAGGAACTTCTGAATCAAGTTTAGGCCTATAAAGAGAGGCCACAATAAAATTCTCTTTGTTTGCAACAACAATAACTCTATCCATCCATGATTTTAGAAAATAGGGCGATGAATCCTCCTAATACTGTTGATAAAGCTGGCATGATTTTGGAAAAACTACTATTACGAGACATTGAAAGTATTGAAACCAACTATGCGTCCCTCAAGGCTGCTGATATTGAAGATTTCCTCGAGAAAGCCAAAAAAAGTCGTCGAGGAAGTTAGAGAATACAAAAAGGAAAAGGAAGCTGCAAAGGCCTGCAAAGGAAGCCGATGGGGAAGCTGAAGCATCCATGAAGTTTGCAATGGAAAGATTAAGCACGTACATGAATGCTCTTCACGTTTAAGTTGCATGATCACGATTTAACGATTCAATACATAACAGTCTTTTTTGGTGTTATAGTTTTTGTTCGAAACCTTAATACGAGAACAATGAATTTTTATCATGTACCGTTAGCTTACTTCATTCAAGAAGAGAATAACAAGCACTTTCTTTTTTAGGCTAATGTGATTCGAATGTATGGACTACGAATGGACTATGAATAAAATGCGGAGCTAAGATTGATGGTAGGACAGACAAAACTTTTATGGTATGATTTTCTCGATTCAGTTTTGAGTTTTGACTAGGCTGAAATTGTGTTTCTGCGGACGTAGGGACATGTTTGTTTATGGGCTTATTGTATTCAACCCAACCTTTATACTTTACACGTTGATTGTACACCTCATTGAACGTCGTGTGAGCATCTCTTGTCTCTCCTACCGACCTCTATGTGGGATGGTACATGATACTGCAGATCATTTAAAACGATATAATAATAAACCGTGGTGTGTTGTCGTTGAGTGGATACATTCTAGTCATTGACTTTGCAGATTCATCCTTGTTGAGCTCTATGTTTTTCTATAACACCGCGATAGATCATTTATTTCTCATTACTTCACCCGATATAAGTAGATCTGATATCTCATAGTGTTCTTGGATACTAAACAAGCTTATTTTCTCTTGTTCTCACTCTTTGCTCTTCCAATTCATCCTGCCCAGATCTTTCTTGTTAGCACTACGCTAATGTCATTTTTTAGTGATCCAGAATTATATCTCGTATGGGGACGCACCATGGGTTTGAAGTTTCATATATTCAAGATTCAGGCGGAATTCGGTTCACCTCTTACATCAAAGTACTTTCACACCCATGAGGTATTAAAATTCTCTGAACATTTATCTCTGCCACATAACAAAGAGAGTGATTTTGATGATTTATTTGCTTACTTGACTAGAAATGATAAGTATGTGAATTGTAAAGGTCATGTCATCGACTGGTTGGCTCCAAATAATCAAAGTAGATCATTTACTTATACCTGGTCACATGACTTGCTTAACTTGCCCAGATATGGTATACATGCTAGTCCACAGCAGGGAAATGATTCTGCTGCAAGTGCAAAGATGGATCGTGTATCTATAAATGATCCAGATGTAGAGAAGGCTGACAAACTGCAATCTCTTCAGAAGAAAGTATCAGATCTACTCGAGCAACTGAACCAGGAGAAGAACGATAAGCAGGTTCTTGAGAAAAAAGTATCAGATCTGATTGAGCAATTCAACCAGGATAAGCAAGCTTTGGAGAAACAAGTCAATGAGTTAACGTTGAAACTTGAAGAGTGCTGTAGTGGTGCTAAAGGTGGATCGGCTGATGAGTAGTAGATCATGTTGATTCAAATCGACCATTTGGAAAATTGGAGTACTTGTTTTGCTCATTAGCTTTGAAAAAACGCAGGAAAAGCCCAAGCCACCTTTGCTAATCTGTTTCAAAAGCCCAGGCTACCTTTGCTAATTTGCTTTTGTTATGTTGTATGGTTACTTGTAAGTTGTAATATCCATGTTTCAAAAAAAAAAAAAAGAAGGTTTGTTTGTTGTTTCACTATTTTCGAGTTGGTCAACATATAGCAGTTGTTATTAACTTGGTAAGAAGATTCTTATAACTAACATCACGATTTATGATTAGTTATACATCAAAAGGTAGAACTAAAATTAAGGATCCGAAATGAACTTGATTTAAGATCGCTGATTTAAGAAAGAAAAAGAAATGAATACAAAATTAAAAATTGAGAATTGCTTGAATTGTTGAGCATTATATAGGGATAATCTGAGAATTTTTATGATTAAAAAGAGTTATTTCTTATTATATTTTATTGTTAAAAATTTAAGTTTTCACCTTTATACTTACATTTGTAATTCGTAAAGATAAAAATCTTCAAATTCCATCCGTAAATAAGTTGGAAAAACTTCTGGAAATAATTTTTCATCACTGGAACCAATAAAAACGAATCCATACAATAAAAACTCATAGAAATTGTATGAAAAAAATGTAACAAAACCATATAATCAAAAAGATAGTGTATGAAAGAGTTAATCACAAGGAATAGGAAACTCAAATCACTAGTACACCTAAAAAAAGGTAAAAAATTATACATTTACATGGATTTTTCATTATCTTTATATAAATAAAAAGATTAAAATGATATCATTACCTTGTTTAACTTGTGATTAGTAGTAGTAAGGCGAATGTTTTTTTTCCTCCCTTAGTCTCCTTAATCCGGAGATCCCGTGATTTTAAAATCCACAATATTATTTTTTTTATATCCTTTTAGTTTTCTTGTTTTAGTTCTTCCTTTTCAATCTAAGGAATAAACCAAGATCAAGAAAGGTGAGATTTATTTGGAAGTCAACAATTAACAATTATAATTCTTTTGGAAAGAAATTAGCAAAGTAATTGATGAAGATAATTAAACTTTGAAACAAATAGATAGTTTAGATAACTTAGGTCTCAAGTTTAACCATTGTTTATAATTCCTATTTTATAATTAGTAGTCCTCGTCGAAGATGTTATGTTTTGAAGAAAACTACTATGCTAGAATTTAGTTTTCGTATAAGTATTGTATGGTATGGTCTTTCCTTTTGTTTTTCTTTATTCGTAATATTTTAACTATTTACTTGCATGTATTGATACCAATTTAATTATGAAACATGTCTCATCGGTTACAATATGATATATTGAAAATATAATAAAGAGATCCAGTGGGAGAAAAAAAAACTTCACACATATTTTTTAGTTAGTTGTGGATAAATATTTATTGGATGATAAAATCTTATAATGTGTTCGTAATGTTGTAATGTATTTACTTTATGTTTCAATATTAACTTAATCATGGAAGTCTATCTCATATGTTAGTAGTGCATCACATTAAAAGCATAATAAAAAGAACTAATAGATCAAATATAAATAATAAAATAACCAATTGGAATAAGATTCTTGAAATGTCATTTTATTATTAGATAAGGATTAATATCCAGACACTGTTAAAAGTGGAATACTATTTAGTTAGAAAAACAAATGTATCCATATATTCGGTGATAACTCAAATAACATCTAAGTATGAGGTAAACATATATTTTAGACAGTTTTGATGTAAACTCAAATTACTAGTTTCATATATGTGTAAAAACAATTTTGTTATTATTAGTTATTCTCACATCATGTGTATTCTACATTTCAGTGCGATAAATTTGTAAACAATCATATACATCTGAGAAATATGTCGAATAGACATTTACAGTCCTAATGTTGGTCATACTTGGTATAGATGAAGGTGGTGACGATTTTAATGAGGACCCTAGCGATCAAAATCCTCAGGATTAGGTGTCCAATTTTCTGGGCCACAAAGCCGTGCCTCTTCGGTTGCGGACTTCAATTGTAGTATGTGAGCAAGATTATTTTGTAAGATGTTGTTGTGGTTATTTATATGACTGCACAAAACCGAACCGGTACCGTGAGATAAAACCAGAACCGGTCAATTTAAACTGAACCGAACCGAAACCATATTACCTGGTTAATGCTACGGTTGTTAGTTCCCTGAAACCGACGGTGTTGGTTTCAGTTACGATTGGCACCAAAAACCGAAACAAAGAAACCGACTATTAATAAACTAATTGTATCTATAGATTTCATAAGCTAATCGTAGCCATAGCATTTAGGTTAATTGGTATCTAAAGTAATGCTAGCCGTTGATTTTAGGCAATAAGTCTAGTTTATTTTATTTTATGAGAAGCAACTCCTTCGATTCTTCCTCACTTCTTCTTGTTTTCTTCTCCTTCTCATATTCTTCTTCTCCCTCGTACCGTATCTAGACATGTAGATGTATATTCTTCCCCCTCACATCAGCAAACTACCATTCCAAGTTCTTCTCAAGCTCATCCATCATTAATCATTCTTCAAACCCAATTTTTGTTTCATGGTCGTGCTATTGAAGAATACTAGTGACGTTAATGAATGATGAAGCTGGTGGCGTCAACAGAAACAAGAAGTTCCCGATCTCTACCAAGTGGTGATGTTGATGATTCTAAGGATAAATCTCAGGTTTAATTAACAGATTGTTCTTGTGGTTTACCTTTGTTTTCCATAAAGCATAAAGTTTTGATTTTTCTTTATTACATCTTGTAACCCTTTCTTTCCTTGAATATACAACTCAAATGTTTCAATCTTAAATTCATCTCAAATTCTAAATTAATCACGTATTTATCTTAAATTCTAAATCTATGTAGTTTTTTCATTCTACATTTTATCTAGATTGATTAGTTTTGTCTTGATTGACTAATGAATGTTCAAAGGGTTGTGATGGATTGATTATTTTTTCATCAGGGTTTGGTGAGTGTTTATCTAATTATAGGTTTCTTTTTTTCAATTTTATGTTAAAGTTGAACTGAAGAAACATATCTCATGTTCTCTTCAACTGTTGAATAAATCTCACAACTGCATTGCTTTCAAGGTAAATTATTTTATCTTTAGTAAAGTTGCTTATCAGTTTTGTGAAACTGAAAGAAATAAGGAATTTTCTTTGACTTTGCTGGTTAACCATAACCGACTATTTTTTACATGACAGAGTCAAAACCGAACCGAACAAAACCAAATATTCTTAATGGTTTAATTGGTTTTCAAAACTGGAAAACCGAGTACTTCAGTTTCATTTTATTTTTTGCCAATAACCATACCGAATCGAACCATGTGCCGCTCTAGTTATTTATGATAATAGTTTTTCATGTTTCAATGTAGTATCTTTGTTGATTCACAATGTCTATTGTAACAAAAAGTATATATAAATCTTTGAATGAATTATGGTTTTTAAAAATTCAGTTTCAATGTATGCACCAGACTATATCAATTAACAACCTTTACAACTCCATATGAATTAATAATAATGTATAATCCACCCATTTTATAACTAAATTAATTGCTAGCAAAAAAAAATAATAAATAAAATAAAAAACTAAGTTAAAAATATCATTAATCATTTAAACTCATGTAGTATAACTTATCTTATATAAATTACATGCAAAAGGCCTTAGATTATGGACTCCAACTTTTAATTTTTTAACCCTCAGAACATCTTTATTGGTGTTTGGATACGTGTCATTTACGATGACTTTTAAAAACGGTATTTGATATAAATGTAATTAGAATTTTATTTTGATAAAAATCTCATGTGATAGTGCTATCGGAATTTGTTTCAATGAATTTGTGATTACTGAGTTATAAAGAGATATACTTCAAAAAATTATGTAGAAAGTTAAAATCATTTTTGAATTAAAAGAAACTAATGACGTTGGTATGGATGATAGTACCTACACTCAAATTGTAAACTAGTACCACCTCCGTTTTTGGAAAACAAATATTATCACTTTTTTCATTTTAGTCTAAAAATATACCAATTTGAAAAAGTGATAGTATCTCTTTTCCAAAAACGGAGTGAGCATAAGTGTTTACTTATTGACCTAATGTTGGAGAGAACTTTTAATTTCTTATTTAAGTATTTAAATTCATGTGTGACATCAATATTTCAGAAAATCCATAGTGCATTGGAAATGCGCTTAGGTATAGCTATGGAATTTTCCATGTTCATCCAATTATTATTGTTTATTTTTTTGATCGGAAAAGAAAGAAATTCATTGATGAAAAGGGGTACAAAAGACCATTTATCGTTTATTACAATGACTTTCTCAGGTAATGCCTCTAAATTTTCATCTTCTTTCTTCTTCTTCTTTTTCACCATAATTTTCACAGTAATCATTCGGTATTGTTTATGACATTCTTTTAGTCAAATATTGATTGCTATGAGGAAAACGTATGTCACTGGTTACACGTTTGGAGAGTTGACCAATGCCGACACTACACTTGACTATGTTCATGGAGAATAGTTTGTCAGAATGTTGGACAATCTAGTGAAACCGAACGACGAGCACATCACATTATAAGTGAATTTACTTCAGGTTTTGTGATAAAATTGTTAAATAATATATTAACAAACTCAATACTTGTTTTCCTTTTTTTGTGTATAAGGGGTGAAACAATTTACTGAGCTTAACAGAGATTGTGAAATCATGTGTCCCGGAATCCGCAGAGCTGACCGACCTTGTTATGCACAATGGAAAATAAGTGGTAAGTGCCCATTTTTGTATCTCACTTCTTAACAGTACCTAAATTGAGATGCGATTTAAATATAAACATTGACTTATAAGCTGACAAATTTTCGATTCTATTGCATATGTAGCTATTACATGATAAAAAAAAGTAAAAAAAAATAGAAAAACAAGAAAGAAAGAAATAAAGAAAAACTAATAGATAAAAATATGAGTGTCATATGGTTTACACTTAAAGTACTCAAATGATACAAAAGAGATACCAAAAGAAATACCAAATGGTATATGCTACCTATCACAAAAGAGATACCAAAAGTCACTACTCAGTGTTAGACACCTACTTAGCAAATCCTCTAAGACATTATCAGTTATATTATTGCAGAAATTCAATCTAAGGCTAACTAATTAAAGTAATACGCTGGACCAAACTCCTCAGCCTACGACTGTTTATATGTGAGAAACAGATTTGGATCTTGCTTAATCTTCGATAACCGGTAGAAGATTGAAATCCATTCTGATTAATTTATTTGCAATTTCACAACACAAGCACACGAAGATCGCCATCTTTTCCCCTGAGAATGTGTGCAGTTTCACCATCCATGGTAGTGGAATAATAGATTTCCAATTTTACTAAATTGACGTACTTTCTTAAAACCTGTCTCAGTTTCTGTTGAAGTTGATGCCATGTTTCTTTATCATTTTTCCTTTAATGTGACCTTGCTTAGCTCCATGATAGTGACCTTACTGAGGCGTTGGGATATCAAAACAATTCTGGAAAGCTTCAGCTTTTTGACAATGATGATATCCAGTAGATCCCAACGATCAACATCATCACATGATGTTCTGGTTTCATAATTCAGTTTTTATTATGCAATAGACTCTAAATTCGTGGCACCAAACTTGAAAGAGGTCAACAAAACTCCATGTCGATTAATATATAGTATTATATACCCATTTTATAATTAAGTAAAAAATATCAATATTCATTTAAACTAATGCAGTAAAACCTATCTTATACAAGTTCCATGTGAAAGACATGAGATTATGGATCCCAACTTTTAATTTTCAGTCTTAAAACATTTTTTATGGTATTTGGATATGTGTCACATATGTGGTGACCTTTAAAAAAAGGTATTTTGTTAATATAAAATATAATTAGAATTTGATTTTGATTTTGATAAACATCTCCAGTGAGTTGTATCAATATTTGCTTGAATGCATTTGTCACTTAGTTGTAATAAAATACACTAATTTTTTTTTACGTAGGAATGGATGACAGTCTCCAAAAATAGATACTCTTGTTCATACTCAAATTTAAAACTAATATAAATTTTTATTTATCCAAATATGGTTGGGGAGAATGTTTTTTATTCGAGTATTTAAAATTTTATGTGGCGTCAATATTTTAGAAACCCATAGTCCATTAATTAGAAATGTTCTTAGGTATAACTATAAAATTTTCCACGCTCATCCTGGAATTAATGTTTATGTTTATATTTTTGTTATTCAAAAATAAATATTAGTTGATAAAAAATAGGAACCAACTTATTATCGGCTTTCATCCGGTCCATAGTGTCTGGAGGGACAAAATCATTCCCATTTTCTCGCTTTTTTGGCTAATAAATGGGCTACACTATTATTAACTCTGTGAAATAGACTTACAAAACCAAAAACTACTACCAAATAACTTGTTTTTAATATCAAGAATAATCCTTTGGTTAGACCAATGCACACTCCGCTCTATTCATTTACTAATTAACTTTACTACTAATTCACAATTAGACTCAAAGATGATCTTCACATAGACCAATCTTTATTTTTATCTATGACTAGTCAATTATCTTGGTTAGACGTCAAACAAATTTTTTAAAAGATCTACTTATAGCAGAAGTCCAACATATAACGAAGATTTTGGATACACATGCTGCCATAAAGGGATATAATGTACGACATCTTACTCATACGTTCTCTCACTAGTCCAAAATCAGGTTTTCATGATACTTGGTGTTCGCGGAAAACACCAAGTATCGTAGAATGTCCTACAGTTAGGATTTGTCGAATATTTTGAATCTGATAAACTACACTATGTATCTGTCATTTATTTGGTATCTATTTGTCCCCATTACCTGTAAATTCTACCCCAACAATAATTCCCACGAAAATAATTTATTAGATTTTCTTTTACCGAAAAGAAATTCCCTCAGCTATAAAATTCCAAGTAACTTTCGAGGGATCTATATGTCGTTGATAATAAAAAATCCGGCGGTTGATATTTGGGGATGGAAATATTTTAGAATCCGAGTGAATTGTTTTGTTTTTTTGCTAATTGAAAGTAATTAAATGTTATATTCATTTTAGACCTTTGATAAAATTGATCCTACGGCCAACTCCTGAAACCTAACTTCTAAAAACCTTGAAACTACTCGAGTGAAGACTTGAATCAAATTGAGAAATAACTTCCTCCGCTTTCTCCTCCATCGTGGGTTTATCAAAGATGAAACTTTCTCATAACCTTTCTCTTCCTAATTTTTCTGATTTTCTTTTTCATATATCCTTAAACATATTGAAGCTAAGAAACTATGGATAGATCTGGAGGCGAAATCGGTAAAGGTTTTTGTGATTTCGATTCAATCATCTTAGTTTTTATGAACTTCAATTAAATCGAGGATTTTCATCTATGGGCCTTTAATCTTTCTTTATAACTAATTCGAATTTAAGGATTTCAATACTTTGAATTTTGCATTCAAAAGAAGATAAAATCCCAAAATCAAGGCTGCCATAACCCTTAATTGATTAAATTCTCCGAATCCTTTGATTTGAAATGGTGATTTGAGTTCTGGTAGGATTTGGATAAGACCCTTAAATTCACAACCTTCAAAATCAGATTAACCCTCACGTTCCACCACCGGCTCCTCATACCCTAAACCAGTTCATACCATCTACAGAAAAATCTAGTTATCTCAGTAATGATGGTTGGAGCTTATCATGCTCCCATTCTAAATAATCATGTTTTCTGTATTAGGAAGAAGGTTAAAGAAGATACTAAGGAGCATAGGCAAAAAAACAAGGTGAACGGAACTCTACACATTAGTCTTTTATGCGGTCGTTGGGAAAAGAGATGGAAGAAGTATTGATGGATTTACTTAGATGTTTTAAGTAGTTGATGCCAATTTCGCTGTATTTTTGGTTGTTCTTGTTTTTTGATATGCAGTAGTCAATTATCGAGGACTTATGGAGTCGCAGGGTGGTGCAGGTACCTGAAGTGATGGAAAATTGGTCATTGTAGGAAGGAAAAGTGACAGTGTGATGGCAGTAAGTATCAGAACCCTTTATACTTTAGGTCATGTGAAAAATTCAACCTTTAACTTATTCTTAAGCTTGAGTCCTGCTAAGATATCGTTATTTGAGGCTTCATGATCCATGCTTTTATCATCGTCGTTATTTAAGGCTTAATAATCCATGCTTTTATTCTCGGGAAAAATATGTAGCCTTTGAATTAAGCAAATTTCAGCTATTTTCACTTAGGTTATGAAAATTCTTGTTCACTTTGGAGCTCCAGAAAATATGTTAGTCGATGGGAAACCTCATTTAGGAACAGATAGGTTGATTCCACTTTTACTCAATTTCCTAAAACACTTACAAGATCTGGGCGTGAGTTACACCTTCTTAACTAAAAAGAATGTTTGAAGAAGTATCAGATTCTTAATTCTTTTAATTGCTTAACGTTGATGATTTACTTACTTTGTTCATTTTATCTGTATAGGTTACTATCAAGTTTGGCACAAGAGTTGATGATCTGCTTGTATAAAAGGAATAGTTTATTGAAGTCAGAGTTTCTGATGCAACAAACGAATTGCATGCTGATAGAAAAAATCAGAGATATGATGCGCAGTTGTTATAGACGTAAGGAATTCTGCTAGTGATGTTTATGAAATGCTTATTTCTTATAATATTCGCATGGATTTGCAGTGAGTTCTTTCAATATCCCTAAACTTTGCATCCTTGTTATGTGACACTGGATTTTTATTTTACTTTCAAATTATGCCGACAAGACTGATGCAATGTTACCATGGCATCTTCTTCATACCATCGTACGTTATTTGCCTACTTTTACCCTCAAATGATACGAGACGTAAACTAATTGTGAAGAAGATGCCTTGATGACACTGCCTCGGGTGAACTCCTAAAAGATGCTAACGTCTATTTTTGTGCCCTTTTAAATTTGATTTACAGGTTGGGTTGCGGGTTGAGCATCCTCAAGAACTAATAAACAATATCCAGGTGTGTTTGTACTTGCTTTCTTATTTCTTAATAATTTGATTTTGAGTTTATGTTTTAAATTCTTACATGGACTCCAAAATGACTATCATAAAATATTTTATCAAATATTTGTCTTGTTATCTGCCTTAATATCGACTGTCATAACTTATGCAAGCATATTTCTTAGTTGGTAGTTTTGGTACTAATTTAATGTTGATACGGCTAAAAAATTCCATATTGTATTCTGGATTTTACATTCGTATCTATACTAGTGATCTGGATTTCTGTATTTGTTTGTATAAATTTAGCTCTTTATAATAACTTCGGTCCCGTACTGTTGTTGGACAGAACCTACTAACCTGTTGTTAGTTAGAATTAGTTAATTTTAGTACGCCACCAAATGATGAGAATTATGGAGTCCTTATCGATGGAATTATCGATATCCATATGGAACAGTTGAAGGTATTGATCCCGGCCAGACGATTGAATGGCCAAAGCAATACATAACTCGTGCTCGTGCATAATCATACTGTTTTTTTCTTCTTCTTTGTTGTTTTGAACATGAACCAACTTTTGTTGTTGAACTGAAAGATTTCTGGGTTGTTGTTAACTGAATTCAAAGTTAATAAAATGAGTCCTATAAAATTCATATATTTCCTTGTTTGTAGTATTAATTTCAAAGCAATAAGGAGGCAAATAAAAAAGGAGGGAAAAATACATTCTCGTAGACTCAATCGGGTTCAACTGAGCAGATTGGCTGAAACTGACTCACCTAAACCAGACTAGGCTGAATATCTGATTATACAATTTCGACACTCATCATCAGTCGTTTTTGTTGGAAAAAACAATTTCGTCGTTTATTTTGGACAAAAACTATCCTTCCTATAATAGTACAGAGTTTAGGACGCAAGGTATTAGTCCTATAACTGTATTTTCGACAGTTTCTACCTGTCCTAAATTCCGCGTTTTGGACTAGTGTCTATTTCCTATTATAATTTTTATTAGAATTTCTTTTTCATAGTTATAATGTATTTCTTAATTGATGATTTCCATTTTGGTTCGTTTGTTAGTTTAGTTAGATTTCCTTCTATAGTTCTAGTTACAATTAGAATCGCTGAAGCTTATATAAGAAAGGTACAATTGTAGAGTAATAATATTATATAATTAATGTCAGAGTAATCTCTTACTTATTGTCTTTATTTTTTTATTGCCTTTGTGAATCTAATTATCTCATCGTTTTTCAGCCTCTTCAAAAGGACCAGCTGGTCATCTCCTAGCTCACAGAAGTTGTGAAAGCAAGAATCCCGAAGCCCATGTTCTAAGCATTTGTCTTGATCTCACAGTAGTTTTTATTATATTTTTTATATCTTTGATCCAAGTTTTATGCTTCCGCTACGTTAAGATACCTACCAATACAATGGATCCGGTTCTATTGGTAACGGTTATATTACTTTTGCTATTTCATAAATTTTGAGTTATTCATTTTAAAATTATATTGTTTCACAAACATTGGTCCGCTTCATATTCATATGTTATTTTTCCAAACAAATCCTTACTAATAACTAGCGTTGTTCAAAATTTACTCAAAAAAATGTAAAACAGTTGGTAATCATGTTTATATTCTTTGCATAGGTCCTTTAAAAATGTTTCTAACGATATTTCTCATCTACAAATATCTATCTTTTAGTTTATGAGATAAGTCGACTCGAGTTTTAACATAAAAAGGTTTATAAGAAAAAAATACTAAAAAACAGTTATCTCTCCTCATTTCCTTAAAGAATTGGCAAACTAAAGATTTGGCTTTTATGGAAAGGAGGGAATCATGTATACTTATACCGCAGTCAACATATTTAAATTATTTATTGAATCAAATGACATATCGAGGTGAAACATTTGATGACAAGGTCTCCGCGGGCGGTTTGACCAAGTTTAGGAAGCATGTTGACTTGTTCGCGAGGGTTTCATGTGGTTCGATGGAGTTTCTTCGGGAAACCATGGGAGAGCATTCGGCTCGAAATACGCGGATCCGATCTGGTTCAACCGTATTTTTGTGGGTTGGTGTCTGAACAATTCACTAATAGACTGGACGCGGATGTAATTTTTGAGATTCAACGGATTTTGTTTCGGGTGCGAGTGCAATTTTAAATACTCGTTGGACATTCTTACACAGTAGACTGAGAATACTTATGAGATTTATAAAAAATTTGGAGTTAGGTTAATATTTTTTATAGTCAAACTATATAGTAAACTTATCTCTTCATCATTTTCTTCCTTCACATTTTTAAGGCTTGAGGTGGAGAGACAAATACAAGTTATCGTTTTTTATATTTTTCTTGGTCGGCCCTTAGTCAAGTTATTTTGGGTAGGTTTGTTTTCCTATTTAAAATTTTTATTATAAAAGAAATTTATTGAATCATCCGCATCCAATCCATCTATCAGTGCATATATTTGATAAAAATACGATGGATGTTGGATTATATGCAAATGCCAAATATGAAATCCGCCATGCATTAGACTAGAGACGGACGAGACAAAAACAGTCCCAATCCTGACCATGCTCGCCCCTAAGCGAAACTACAACCAGGTTTTTTGTGGGAGCTTCCTGTGGTGGTCAACTTCCAAAAGAAGCTCAACAACCATTTTTACATAACCTGTTTTGAGTTGGGCCATAGAATGTTATGAAAGCTTAAGAATGGTCAAAAAAATGCCCAAGCCCACCCCATCACGCATGTCTAGTTCCACCACCAGTTATCATGTAGTACATCCGATGAATCATATCTCCTGGCTAGTGCTGTTAGGTACCAAATTATGCTTGTCTTGGTTTCACTCTTTTTTTTTTTTCTCATTTTGTTAACACTTATCTTCTTTTTCTACAGTTAAGTCATATGTCAAGTGAAAAGTTTTCTACTCTTTTTTTTCTCATCCATTAATAAGTTATTTGGTACTTGACAAGAAGTGACAAGTTTGTAAATTGTCAAGGACTCAAGGTCGACTCAAAATGTTTCCTTGGATCACTTATTCCTGGTCATCAGAGTTGCTTAACTTGCACGACTCAAATGTGTGGTGTGTGGAGCCTCTATCGAAGAAACAGTAGTAAGGAAGTGCTTAGGAAGCTGAGGTCAAAAAGATTGTCTTTCGCATTTTTCATTTTCTTCTTCATAGGGGGTTTGGTTTTATTCTTTTCCAAAAAAAAATATAAATTCTTTTTCTTTTCCCGAAGAAAAAGCATCCATCATAGTCATAATCTTGACTAGAGCTGTCTTCAACGATGACATTTTTTTTCTTTGATTCCATTAATGGGGGGGTCATATCTCGTCAAAAGCTTGTGTATGTGGACTTGTTCGTGGAAGCTTCATGTGGTGTTGTCTGGTGGTGTTTACTTAATAATTCGTTCTGTATATAATATCTGATATTTCCTGGTGTTCTTGGACACAAAATAAGCTTCTTGTCTTGATAACTTTCCTTCTTTTTTCTTTTAGTTCCTTCCTGCCCAATTAGTCTCTATGTCATTTTTCAGTGATCCTGAGTTATATATTGTATGGGGACGCCAAATGGGTTTCAAGTTTTATATGTTTAGAGTTAAGGCAAAACCCGGTTGCCCGTTTTCGTGGGGAGAGTTTTGCGACTATGAGGTATTAAATTTTTCTAAGCATTTGTCTTTGCCGCATAACAAAGAGACTGATTTTGAATCTCTCTTTTCTTACTTGAGCAAAATTGACAAGTTTGTAAACTGCCAAGGTCTTGTCATCAACTGGTTTTCCGACGATCCAGAGCCACTCAATACTTATTCCTGGTCACCTGAGGGGCTTAACTTACCCATATATGGTATACATGCTCATGCTAGTAGTCATCATGATAACGAATCTGATGTAGATTTGGCTGCATGTATGAATGAGCGAGATCGAGAGAGGGCTGAGAAACAAGCTCTCGAAAAAAGAGTGTCAGATCTATACGAGCAAATGAACCGGGAGAAGCAAGCTTACGAAAAACAAATTCTTGATTTGACATCAGAACTTGAACAGTGTCGTGGTGGTGCTGAAGATGGATTACCGGTTGATGAGGAACATTGGATGACTGACATTACAGTTCCTAGTAATTGGGTTCCTTTTGAGAAACTTGATGTTCTAAAAACATTCCCAAGTAATACTCCATTGACAATCACTAAGGCGGCGGCCCCTGGCAAGCTGGTACGTTTTGAAGATGATACAACAAACGTTCAAGGGAGCCGTTTCTATATTGGAGGGGAGTTTCCAGTATTGCTTGTGAATGTTGAAGAGTTGGTTCCAGAAAAAGAAAATGCAAGGTTCGATCCAGATATTTGGGGTTCGTTTCAGAATGCAGGAACTTCTTATGCAGCTCGGAAGCCATATATTTAAGTCTAATGTTATTTGGTTGGCCATATACTTTACTTTCTCGATAAGAGAAAACTATCAAGTACTTTGTTATATTTCTGTGTTAAATTTCATTGTTTTTCTTCAGTTATGTAGTAAAGTAATCTGATCTAAATAACATGGTCACAAATTTATATATCAACTTGTAAGATTGTTCGGCACGAGCAAAAGCGAGTTATATTTGAAAAAATTGTAAAATGTCAAAAGAAAATAAATAACTCCTTAAAAGGCGACACAACACGACATGGACACAAAGACGCGGCAAACAGTACTAGTAGATTATTATGAATATGAGTTTTCAATAATACTAGTACTAGATTGTCAATAAACATTTAGAATGCTGCATGCGGCTAATACGAACAGCGCCCCAAAATAGAAATGTTCGTGGCTTCGTTCTACACAAGACTGTCTAAGGAGATTCTTGCCTTCTTGGAAAGGAATCGCGGTGATGGAGATAGTCGTAATACAGCAATGCTAAACACTTATATTCTAGAGAATGAGTTAATTGACCAACCTCTGATAGGTGGTGCATTTACGCGGTCAAAAAATCAAGTCAACCTGCTGTTGTGTAGACTAGATCGATTCCTTTTTAGTCATGACTACGAGGAGGCGTTTCCGAATGCATTACAGGTTGTTTTGACGAGAACAATTTCAGATCATAATCCAATATTGGTTATTACTGAACCGGTCATGCCTTCCAAACCGTATTTCAAGGTAGATAGGGTGTGGATTGAGCACAAAGATTTTGTTCAGAAAGTGAAGTTGTGGTGGGAGAGTTTAACTTACTCTGGCAGTGCAAGCACACGCTTTTTCTTGAAACTTCAGAATTTGAAACATCTAATTGAGGCACGGAAAAAGCTGGAGTTTGGTCATATTTCCAGGAATAAGAATGAGCTTACAGCTAGAATTCACGAGCTAAATATCTTGGAGGAAACAGTTACGCTTCTTCATACCCAATTGGAAGAGAGAACTTTATGCAAGTTGAAGTTGAGAAATATTGAAGCAAAGAAATGGAATTTGAGATCGAAACAAAACGATTTTAGGTGGGGAGATTCGAATACTAGATACTTCCATAGTATGGCTAGTGCAAAGAAGAAACGAAATACAATCACAAAACTTCAGGTTGGTGGAGAGGACTGTTTTGATCTTCAAATAATCAAGGAAGAAATCCGAAGTTCCTATATTAATCTGTTTACTCAGAGGGATGAGGTGAACTCGAGTATGGAGAATTTACATTTTCCGAAAATAACAGAGGAGGAAAGATTGTGGCTTGAACGCGAGTTTACTAAAGAGAAGGTTTGGGAGGTGATTAAGAAAATGGGGTGTAATAAAGCACCGGGCCGGATGGTTTTACTGCTGAATTTTTCAAGAGTTGTTGGAGTACTTTAAAGGAAGATTTCATGGCTAGTTAACGACTTCCACAGGTTTGGCCCAATAGATTGGCTTTTAATTGTTCTTTCATCACTCTTACTCCAAAAAAGGAGGACTCTTGCTCTCCTAAACACTATAGGCCACTAAGTCTTATTGGTATGGTGTATAAGATTATCTCTAAGCCTCTTGCAGTTCGGTTGAAGACGGTGATGCCAAGGCTGGTATCTGGTTTCCAGGGGGCTTTTATTCATGGCAAACAAATCCTAGATGGTGTTATAATTGCTAATGAATGTGTCGATAGCAGACTGAAGGCTAAGAAACCTGGAATTCTGTGTAAGATTGATATGGAGAAAGCTTTTGACAATGTTAATTGGAATGCTTTGTTCACTATCTTGCAGAAGCATGACTTTGGAGGTAAATGGATTTCTTGGATTAAATGGTGTGTAACCACTACTCATCTTTCTGTTCTTGTGAATAGGGGCTCTACAGAAAAATTTAAACCAAGCAAGGGATTACGGCAGGGCGACTATTTATCTCAGTATCTTTTCCTTTTGGTAGTGGAGATTCTTTCAAAACTTATAAATGATGCAGTGGAGAGAGGCCGGCTCTCTGGATTCCAAGTGGTGGAACATGGATCTATTATTTCTCACCTTTACGGATGATACTTTGATTTTCATTGATGCGAAAATGGAGGAAGTTAGACGTCTTTTCATCATCTTGTCTGTTTTTGAAACCATTACGGGTCTGTAGTTGAATCGAGCACTATGATTAGTGTGGGAGCTGATGGGGTGATTGATGATCTTGCTAGGAAATTAGGATGTAAGACAGAGAAGCTTCCTTTCACTTACATTGGCATGCCAATTGGAGCTCATTGGCATAGCACATCAATGTGAGATCATGTTTTTCTTCGTATGGAGCAAAAATTGTCTTCGTGGAAGAAACGACAACTTAATAAAGCAGGTAGGTTAATTCTTATTAAAAGTTATCTGGAAAGTTTGCCAATCTATTATCTTTCTCTCTTTCATCTTTCGGTGAGTGTGGAAATGAAAATGATTAAGATTATGCTTAACTTCTTGTGGGTGCGGTGGAAGGTAAAAGGAAATTGGTATGGGTTTCTTGGAAGAAACTTTGTAAACCGAAGGTGAACGGGGGTCTAGGTGTGAAGAATTGGAGGAAAACAAACCAATTTTTGTTAATAAAGTGGATTTGGGGATTTTCAAAGCACAGAAATTGCCCATGGAGGAGAATAGTGAATGAAAAATTCTCTTATAATAATAATCTTTTAATTCCTGACGTGGATAATCTTTCTCAAGGAAGGAGCCTTTGGAAGAATGTTACTAAGATGGTTCCATTAATCCAAAACATGGAGAGCTTCACGGTACGGAATGGGAAGGGCATTCGGTTTTGGAAGGATCATTGGCTTGATGATATTTTACAGGACCTTTTTCCAGTGGTGTTCAAGGAAGTAAGGATGAAGAATGCTACAGTTTCGGACATGATTGGGAATGTGGAGTGGGTTTGCGATTTAAAGAGACGTTTAAATATGAATGAGCAATTAGAATGGAATTTACTCAAGCGTGACTGACATCATGTGCCAGTTTTGGTGGAAGAGGACGATAAAATGGAGATTATGGAAAATTTTAGTAATTCGAATTGTTATGATAAGGTCTTAGGGGATTTGGATGAGTGCGGATTCAATCAATTTCTTTGGAAATCACATATTCCCAACAAGGGTTAGTTTCATTTTGTGGGCTACTTTTCATGATTCACCTCCAACTAGGGATATGTTGCGTCATCGAGGTGTAGACATAGAGAGTGATCAGTGCGTCCTATGCAATAATGTTATGGAATCTGCGAATCATATGTTTCTCCATTGCACGTATTCTTTTGAAGTTTGGAAGTACTTCATTGCATCCTTCAAAATTGCTTGGCATATTCCACGTACGTTGCTTCAATTATTTGAAGCTTGGACCACCAACGTGCTGCGTGGTAAAGGAAGATATGTTTGGCAAATATTGCATTATGCAATTTGTTGGGTTTTGTGGAAGGAAAGGAATGAAAGGGTTTTTGGAGGTCGACATAAGTGTGTGCAAGAAAGTGTTGATTTGGTTAAGCAATTGGTAGTTTTATGGTCTTGTGATAATGATACATTTAAATATGTCGATCCAAGTCTTATTTGGAGTAATTGGAATACTCTAATGTATATGTAATTGGCCTTGGATTTTTCTTGATTTTCTTTTTCTCTTTTAATATAACCTTCTCTTTCGAAAGGATCAATTATTAAATGTTATCACACGCAAGTATATACATAAAAGCAATTTCCCTTTTCCTCTCATGCCTCGTCCATTGTTTAAGTATACTTCACAAAAGAGAACCAAGTTACTTGATGATTCGTTATCTCTCTATCTATATATATATATATGATCTCTCCTTGATGTGCTTGGATAAGAGATAAGTTCAGCTTCTCTTGTTTTCACATATTTCATTCAACTTTCTTGTTATTACTGTCTCTTTAATCACTCTCTTACAGTAACTATGTCCTTTTTCAGCGATCCTAAGTTATTCCTCGTATGGGGACGCCAAATGGGTTACAAGTTTTATATATTCAGGGTTCAGACAAAACCCGGTTGCCCATTTGAGGGGAAGTTTAGCAGCCATCAGGTATTAAATTTTTCCAAACATCTATCTTTGCCACATAACAAAGCACAAAATTGGTTAAAAAGACCAAAATCAACAATTCCTGGGTGAGATGGACAGTTAGATTTTGATACTGTTTAAATGGACAAAAATATAAAAACAGGCAGGATGTAACCAGTTTCATCGTGCCCATTTTCAAATATTTTTTCTTATTTTTAGTTTACACAGGATGTATCCAGTTTCATCCTTACTATTTTTTAAATTTAAGCTAGGATGAATCCAGTTTCATCCTTGCTATTTTTTTTTTTTGACCATTTCACCCAAACTATTTTTTACTCGCCCATTTGAACCGTGATTTAAAAATATTTGGGCAAATGACCCATTTTCCGCATCACAAAGAGTCTGATTTTGAATCTCTCTTTGCCTACTTGAGCAAAAATGACAAGTTTGTAAACTGTCAAGGTATTGTCATCAACTGGTTTTCCAATGATCGAATTAGACGCAATACCTGGTCATGGTCACCGGAGGGGCTTAACTTGTCGAGCTATGGCATACATGCTAGTTAGTTCCCAGCGAAAAGAAGTTGATGCACGTAAAAATGAGCGAGATAGAGATGAGAAACTGCAAGCTCTTGAGAAAAGAGTATCGGATCTACTTGAGCTACTGAATCAGGAGAAGCAAGCTCATGGGAAACAAGTTCTTGATTTGACATCAAAATTTGAAGAATGCTGCGGTGGTGCTAAAGGTGGATCAGCTTCTTACATATGTATTACGTCCTCCAAATTCTGGATAAGCTGGTTACAGTCTATGAACTTGAAGGTGTCAACATCGCAGCTCCAAAGGACAATTGTCTGGATTATTAAAACTTTAACTTCATAAGCAGTTCCTGGACGTTCGCTAAAAACTCTTTTGTTTTTTTCCTTCCACACGTTCCAAATCAATGCATAATGTAGAATTTTCCAAATTTCTTTACATCTCCCCTTTAGAACATTCCACTCCCATGCTTCGAAAAGGTTATAAACTGTGTTCGGCATAGGCCAGCTGATGTGAAACGCCTTAATGAAAAATTCCCACAGTTCGAAAGTGAAGCTGCAGTGCAAAAGTAGATGATCCGATGTCTCCATATGAGAGTTGCAGAACACACATTTATTTGTTTCCAGGTTAATTCCTCTATGTGTAAGCATGTCTCTCGTCGGAAGAGAATCATTAAAAACAGCCCAGAATATAAAAGATACCTGTGAAGGAATTTGCTTTCTCCCTAAAAAATTTATCGAAGTTACATCTGATATTGTTTGCTGCAAACTTTCCGTAGCATTTCTTTGTGCTGAATTCTTCCATTATATTCACCTCATCTTCACCTTCCACTAGATTAGGTACTGGACCCAAATCCCTGCGCAGCAAGTCCCATTCCAACTGCTCATTTGGGTTCAAATGTCTTCTAAAGTTTCCTTCCCACCTGCCATCTTTAATCATATCAGCAACAGCAATCTGTTTATCAGGATCACTAAAAATCGAAACCCATCTGGCGTCCCCATACCAGATATAATTCAGGATCACTAAAAAACGACATAGAGAAAGGAAGACTGAATGGAAGAAACTAATTGAGCAGGCAGGAAATGAAAGAAAAAAAAAGAGATAAACTAAGCTCACAGATACTTGGTTTTGAAGAACACTAGAAGATGCTATCAGATATATACACAAGCACACCGGGTCAAATCAAAAAACAAAATAAAAAAATCTATCCACAAAATATTAAAATTTTGCCACCACAAAAATACTCCATCCGTCCACAATTAATTGAGCTATTTATAGTTTGCACAATTTTTAAGACAAAGATATTAGTAAAACTTAGAAATGATTTATCTCTTATACTATATCACGGTTTTTCGTAAATTTTATACCGTTGAAAAACATTTTAAAACACATAATCAACGAATATAAACATGACTATCAAATTATAGTAATAAAAATAATTCAAGTATTAATGGGACAAAGTCTAAAATCAAATAGCTTAATTAATTTTGGACGAAGGAAGTATTAAAGTTTTGGAAAATTCTGACCAAATCCCGTTGAAATAGAAAAACAAGTGGGTCTAGAGTCTAGTGCACCCACTTGGCTAGTGATTAAAGTCAATGACTCGAATTTACACCCAGCGGGAAACTACCACGAAGAAGTTTATTTCTTGAGTTTGACGAGATAAGTTAATACTCCTTCTTCCTAAATATTCCCTTCTCAACATTTTGCAAAAAATTAAAAATCCCCCGCCAACAAGGCATCAACGGATACCGAAGATGTCCCAAAAACAAATCCAAAGAGGCTGGAGTTTAGCCGAGCTACCAGGACCTTAAAAGACTTAAGGTTTGTATAAGCTTAAAAGAAAAAAAATTTCTCTATAATTTAGAAAGATCTAAAATACGATATAGATATTAGTTTATTGTTTTCTTAATCATTTACAATTTTCTTTGAGGTTTTTTTTTTTTTTTTTGGAGTTGTCAAGCTCCGCCCCTTGAAGGCTATAACATCATTTTTGGGTATAACCGCACGTAATGTCTTAAATACCGCGTATTCAAAACTTGTTTCACTCTATTTTCCGAAATTTTTCCATGTTGTTGTTGCAACCGTTTCGAAAAATCAATTACTTTCATTATAAAATTGAAGTATCAATAACTTTTCATTTTATTTGATTTTTACTTGTTTGTGATTATTGCACACATTTAGTACATACTTAGGGAAGAAATAGATGAAACTTAACACGCAAATTAACAAAATGATTGGTAGTTTTAGCAGCCAAGCAAATAGCATAAACTCAAATGAAATAAATGGAACTAGATCTCCGACTTAAATATATGGCTTGCGAGCTGCATAAGAAGTTCCTGCATTCTGAAACAAACCCCAAATATCTGGATCGAACCTTGCATTTTCTTTGTCTGGAACCAACTCGTCAACATTCACAATCACAATTGGAAATTCCCCTCCAACATAGAAACGGTTCCCTTGAACGTTTGTTGTATCATCTTCAAAATGGACATGCTTACCTGGTGCCTCCGCCTTAGTGATTGTTAATGGATTATTACTCGGAAATGCATTTAGAGCATCAAGTTTCTCGAAAGGAACCCAATTACTAGGAACTGTATTGCCAGTCATCCAATGTTCCTCATCAACTGATAATCCATCTTTAGCACCACCACCAGAACACTGTTCAAGTTTTGATGTCAAATCAAGAATTTGATTCTCGTAATCTTGCTTCTCCCTGTTCAGTTGCTCGTATAGATCTGACACTTTTTTCTCCAGAGCTTGTTTCTCAGCCCTCTCTCGATCTCGCTCATTTATACATGCAGACAAATCTACATCGGCTTCGTTTTCCTGATGACTACTAACAAGGACATGTATACCATATGTGGACAAGTTAAGCCCCTCAGGTGACCAGGAATAAGTATTGAATGGCTCCGGATCATCGGAAAACCAGTTGATGACAAGACCTTGACAGTTTACAAACTTGTCAATTTTGCTCAAATAAGAAAAGAGAGATTGAAAATCGGTCTCTTGGTTATGTGGCAAAGATAAATGCTTAGAAAAATTTAATACCTCATAGTCGCAGAACTCTCCCCATATAAACGGGCAACCGGGTTTTGTCTTAACTCTAAACATATAAAACTTGAAACCCATTTGGCGTCCCCATACGATATATAACTCAGGATCACTGAAAAACGACATAAAGACTAATTGGGTAGGAAGTCACTGAAAGAAAAAAGAAGCAAAATTAGCAAGAGAAGAAGCTTCTTTGGTGTCCAAGAACGCTGGGAATTATCAGATATATATATACACAATGAATTATCAAGTAAACACCACATGAAGCTACCACGAACAAGTCTATACCCACAAGCTTTGATGAGATATGCCCCCATTAATGGAATGAAAGAAAAAATGTCACTATTGAAGACAGATCTAGTCAATATTATGACTATAATGGATGATTTTTTCTTAGGGAAGAAAAAAGATTATAATGTATTGATTAGAGCTGTCAACAGGGATCTTTTTTCTTGGGGAAGAAATTAACACTACAAGAAAGGAAAAAAGAAGTCAAGAACTAGAGGGGGACAAGAACAAGACCACTTGGAAGAAGGGAGTAGAATGCATCCCTTAGAAAGACGATCTTATGCACCTCAGTTTCCTAAGCAATTCCTTACTGCTCACTCTTGGTGATAGCGACACATTTTAATGTGAGTGGGTGCTTGCTAACGATGTTGCACAAATTCAAAGAGGCTGGAGTCACTATTTAGCTTTTCCGTCCCACAGATAAACACCAAACTGGTTGAATCTATTTGATTTTATACAAGTTCATCAATTTTTTGTTTACTAAATTGTGATGTTTTTTTTTTTTTGAAGCATGATCGTGCATCATCATTGATAAGGTATACGTGGAAAAGTATCCTGGCACAAATGGGCAACCGGGTTTTCCGTGAGCCCTGAATATATAAAACTTCAAACCCCAGGGTATGTCCCCAATTCACACTGATCGGGGAGATAGCGTGTGCACATAAAGTTGGCCAGAAATGGAAAAGAGTTAAAACAGGAGAACCTAACTTATTTCCCATCCAAGAAGGAGAGAAAAGTTCAGTTCTTTACTTGAGTATGACAACTTATCATAATTATTCCTACCGTGTGACAACATATGGCACCTCCAAGAAGGCAAGAACCGACATATGGCCAAATATTAATTTGATATTGTCCAGCATACAGGTGGCTAATATACGGACGTTCATTTTTGTCAAGACCAAGAGTGATCCACCTATATCTAACCACGTATCAGATCTACTTCCCTTACTTTTGAATAAGTTAAAACGATATGTACAATTTCTTATCCGGCGATGCATGAGTTTGATCACTTAAAGTCTTAAGCATGTGGATGGAAAGTGTAACAGGTTGCCTTCTGACCCGTATCCTTCAACATATTTAAGGATAGGAAAGGGATATAAGAGGTCCGGATACAATACTTCTCCTGAGAGCTAGCACTATGGTGGAGGGTATCCCTTCACTATCCCTCAAATGTAGGGAAGGGACGGCACATGGAAGGCAAGCTTTCTGTGGTGGCGTGTCATCCCTTCCCTACACTACACGGCTACTGAGTAGCCGTATCAATAGTGCCACACATTAACTGAGTTGCCGTATAAGTCAACTCGTTGACTTGACCAGTACGGCAACTCAGTAGCCGTTTCATTGGTTATAGTCATCAGATACGCGGTCGGGCTCCCCGTTTCTTCTTCTTCTCAAGGTTTTCATCCTCTCAAACCCCTATTACCCACTTTGGATTTTCATATTGATTCACTGCGATTCAATGGCTTAAATTAAAAGGGTTTGATCGTTACTCCAAGGTGAAACAAAGCCATTCTTCAATTTCGAATTTCATCCAAAAAATCATCTAAGGTGAGTGATTCTAATGTTAGGGTTTCAATTGAATTTGATTTTGATTTTGATGAAATTGTAGATATTAAGTTGGTTAGGTATGTAGTATGCAATTCACTAATGTAATTAAAAGATATATTTAGTCAAAATCCATGATTAATGTAGAAAATTTATGTTGAATGAAATGTTTCTAAACTAGCATATCAATGTAGAAAATTGATTGACCTGTATTTATGTATGGTATACACAAATTGATACTGTTTTTGTTGTTTGCAAATGTGCATAATGAGTCTAATGCATTCTTATGTGAGAGTTAAATATGGAATCTATTTGGATTCCTCTAGTGATGAAGAAGAGAAAGCTTTGCTAATATTTACACAATTATGTTTGGAAGAACGATTGCGTATTATTAGACAACCCATACCAAGGGAGGTACAAACACGTAGTGTAACAACGCGTGATCGAGTGTGGCATGATGCCAAAATGATGAATGATTATTTTACGCCTGGAACTGGTTATACTGCAAGACAATTCAAACAACGTCTAGGCATGAGGGAAGACTTATTCGAGAAATTGTTTGGAAAACTGCTTGAGGTTGATCCAGAATGGCAACAACGTCCAGATGCAACCGGTACTATGGGGCATTCTCCGCATATGAAATTAGTTGCTGTGATGAAATGTTTATGCAAAAGTACGCCAGCTGATAGTGTTGATGATTATACTCGTATAGGTGCAAATACAATATACATGTATCTAAAAATATTTTGCCACGCCATTTTCATGACTTTTGGAGAAAGATATTTGCGTGAACCCACTCCTGAAGATGTTCAAAGGTTTCTACAAGAGAATGCGGTCCGAGGTTTTCTTGGAATGCTTGGTAGTGTTGATTATATGCAATGTCCATGGAAGAATTGTCCGGTAGCTTGGCAAGGAACTTACCAGGGTAAAGATAAAGAGAGTAGTTTGGTATTAAAGGAGGTGGCATCATACGATTTGTGGTTTTGGCATGATTTTTTTGGAATGCCTGGATCAAACAACGATTTGAATGTGTTTGCACACTCACCCCTTTTTGATAACATGCTAAGGTGTAGCACCTCCATGCAATTATGTCATCAATGGTCACAAGTACAATATGGGTTATTTTTTAGCCGATGGTGTCTATCCAAAGTTGACTACGATTGTACAAGCTTTCTCTCAGACACTGGACATTCCAGACTATGTGAGATTCAACAAGTATCAAATGGCTAAAAGAAAGGATGTCGAGCGTGCTTTTGGAGTTCTCCAGGGTAAATTCAGAATTGTCGGATTTCCATGTAAGTATTGGCATCAATCAGACTTAAACCTAATTATGAAATGTTGTCTAATTTTACAAAACATGATTATCGAGCATGAACGGCGAGATACGGATTGGGGCAGGGTTCTTCCTGTTCCGCTTCCGGAAACTACCATTAATGGTCGTATATTTATGTCAAGTCTGAAAAACCTAGAATTACACTTACAACTAAGAGATGATTTTGTCAAGCACATTGTTGCGCGTCCTGGTAGAGGAGGCCATGGAGGGGGCATGTCTAGTTTGGAGGGTTCAGATATGGAATACGTGGATCTTCCATCATCAGAAGGAGACTATGAAGATACAGACTTAGATGAAGAAGTAGTTACTGGTCAAAACGAGGATGGAGCATTTTTTTTATTATGGAGATTACAATGATCATATTCCATATGACAGTGAACATGCAGTTGAATATGAACATGATGGAGATGGAGATGAGGATTCTGACAATGATGAGGACGATTCTGACGATGAGGAGGACGATTCTGACGATGATGTTGCCTGCGATGATGCGGGTATTTATGATGATGATGATGTTGAGCCATATGATGTATTTCACTGTTGTTTTTAAGTTTTCGAATATTATATGCATATGTATTACAGATTTTTAATTATTTTTTGGTTTCAATTATGTATGCAAATGAATTTGTTTATATTTGATGGCATATGGTTTACAATTAGGATAATCCGTGAAATCTTAAAAATCTCCTTGTACAGTATACGGATATGTATACATATCCGTGAAATCTATTTCTACAATATACGGGTGAGTATACTTATCCATGAAATCTTTCTACAGTGTACAGATATGTATACTCACCATGTATAAAGGATTCACAATCTCTTTACTAATGAACACATTAATTCGACGAATTATATTCTCTGTCTTCAAAAATAAACACTTATTTTTATCCAAGTTATTATCCAAAACACTTATATTTATTAATTATGGCGGGTTATATTTCGGAGGAAGACGAATTGATAGTTAGTTTATGGGTTTATGTTCATGTATAGAATGAAGAAGAATATGAACAACTAACACAATCCTTTTGGAGCACTTGCTGCAGAAGTTGACTATACACAATGGGAATCCTAATGAACGCACGGTTAAGTATCTGAAAACAAGGTTAAACATTATAACTTCAGACGTGAAAGTATATGTATCGACACAGAGATCATTATATTTATGGAGGGCTGCAGTACCTGCTGAAATTGTAAGAAACTTTACCGGTTCCCTATCCAACAATTTTTTGTGTATGTGTACTAAGTTGTTTAGTAATGTAATTGTATATTGATATTGTTTTCTTTTGTTGTAGGAGCAATCTGCTATGGATACTTACAAAAACAAGGAGGGGAAACCTTTTAGATTTTTTAACTGCTATGTGATTTTGAAAAACAGTTTCTCAGAGTATAACTGATTATAGATTTTTCTGGGGTTGTAGTAATGAAGGTTCAAACTCTCGGACTTGTGAAGATTAAAGTTTTTTTTTAAAATAATAAATAAATGATTTTATACAAAATTTATTAACAGGATGAAGAGACACTAGGACGCAGGATTTCACAACTTTTCATATTCTTGTGGTTCAGTCATTAACTCTAGACAATATAGCTCAAACAAAAGAAGTTGTGCCTCTAATTCTTTGCCAAAACTAGATTTCTTAAAATATTATCTGTAAGTCGTAAGCATGACACATCAAAAGTAATTTAAACTAAGCATGCGACATCAAAAAAAATAACAAATCATTAATAGAAATCATTAAACAATTAAATCTATGCAAAAAGTCATATAAAGAATTAATCATTTACCACAATCATGAAAAGTTGCTTCCTCCGTTGTCCCAGTGATGGGTTCTAGCTCCGCATATCGGAAACACGCTCAAAAGTTGATTTCATTGCTCAAAGGAGGTGTACAAATGATGAAAAGGAGAAAATAATGAAAATCGGGTGTTTGCAACGTTTTTAATTGTTGCAAAGACCGTTACAAAGAACGATAATTGAAAGGTGTTGTAGTATGTATGACCCACAGACGGCTGTCGTTGTTACTGTAGCTTAAACGACTGCCTATGTTGGTGCTTTGTTCTTCGTGTTCTCCTTTAATGGCAGCAGCAGAGACAAGCTCTGCAACTTTTTCTTTCTCGTTCCTCTCGGCTCTGTCTCGACCCCAAACTCTTCATCGCTTTCCCAAACTGTTTTTCCTTGTATTTATAGTGAATTGGAGCCAAAAATCCGACCATTGATTGCATATATTCTCCATTTAATCCAAATATTCTCGGCTGCCAATAATAACGAGAATTTCCATTTTTAATCCCATGCACGCGTTAACTTTGATCCTGCACGCTCCCAAATGTCTTCTCCACGCCTCAACACTCTTCCAACGCTAGTAGGACTCTTTCATGCACACAAGAACTCCATTTTTGCTCGTGTTACAGTCCGCGTGCTCTTTTTTGGGCTCAAGGATCATCACGCGTTTTCCAGCCACTTCTGAGAGATTGAATCTCCCTAAAACATCTTCATTTTGTTGATTGAAACTCTAACAGTTGAGAACTTCATTTCCCGCCAAAAACACAAATTCAAATTGTTGAAGAAGGTGCCCCTTATCCAGAGTGCTGGGGTGCGAATATCAATTGGGGTGGAAATAATAATTTTTCTGGGTTCCTCCGGGACATTTCTGGGACGCTTCCGGTGCATTTCTGGGCTGCCTACGGTACATTTCTCCGGGGTGCAAAACACTTCTTTCTGAGCCCATTTCGCCGCAAGGGCTTATTTCTCTAAAATTTCCTACAAGAACACAAAATACACACAATAAGTACTTAATCGAGTCTAACAATACAGAACATTGAGAACAAAATAGACACATAAATGCGTCTATCAAATACCCCCAAACTTATTATTTGCTAGTCCCGAGCAAATCAAAACTACAAAATAAAATAGTGACCGAGTTAATCTCGGAAAGGTTTACCAGAGGTTTACCCACAAAACCTTTACTCCAGACCCTAGCTATCTACGCAGAACCTTGGAAGGCACTAAAGAACCTCATTGGTTGACTTACTTATTGCTTATGGGAGGAAGAACCCTGATGCGAAATTCCAATTGTTGTACACGAGTTTGCACTTAAGCATACTAAAATTCATATAAGTGACAGAGCTCTACTAAGATAGTTTCACTATGGACATCATACTCGGAGTCAAACTAATCACATGAAAAGATCAAGAAGATGGAAAAAGAAAAATGTATATGGTTGAAAAGTGAACGGTGTTTCCCATATCTGTCTGAAGGCCTCTGCCAAGATGAACCTAACCTAAATGACTGAGATACCGGTCTGACTAATATTAACACACTGGCATATACAAGGGAACCAGTGGTTAATAATCCTAACTCTAGGTCAACACAACTGGCATATACAAGGGTACCAGTGGTCGACTTTATTAAACACACATTTATTTAAGAACTAACAACATGATTGGACCTTGTGGACCGAAGCGCATGTTTCTTGTCAGCAGATTACATGGTGATTCCCGTAGATCCTGCATTCCACGCTTGCTTAGGCGACGGAGACAGGGAGAACACACAAATATTGCTATCCAAGTGTTAGTATTTATTCCGATTGGTCTACTGGTCTGGTCTATTTTTTTTTTTTTTTTTTTTAAAAGGTAACTCAGTCACTCTATTTCACCCTAGAAAAGGTAACAACCTGAATCGTGTGCCCCACCAAATCACTTGAAATAAAAGAAAACTAAAAATAGAAAGCGAAAAGGACTCAACGAGATATGGTGAAACTATCATGTTATTTCTAACACCTGAGCTCTGTGCTTTTATGAATAGACTTTCTAGATGTTTCCATCTAATCAGATTGGTTCCTCAACTCTTATAACCAAGATGTTCCCATCCACTTAGATTGGTTAGTGCAAACCTTAATAGGCAAAAATTTCTAGGCTCAGGAGTTTATTAATTGCAACTAAAAAGTTTCTCCCATACCCCCAAACTTAAATATAACATTGTCCTCAATGTTCTAAAGATGAAATTAAAAGCATGAATAAGGAGAGACAGTTACTATTTGAAGCAAAAGAGTGAAGGAAGGATATTACCAGGTTGCATGAGATTGGGTTACCTCCCAAGAAGTGCTAAGTTTATAGTCTTCAGCCAGACTAAGAAAGGTTTAATCACCTCGAATCATATAGCAATAGCCGAAATAATTGTGGGTTATCGAAACCAAATAGAGCTATCACAAGTAAAAGGAATCTGCATCAAGCCAAGAAAATGAACATGTACTGCATACCCTTATCTAGTTTCCTGATTAAGATACCTATGTCCCATTGTGGTTCAGGTTCAGGTTCTATTAAAGGATCTTGATAGAATATTTTCATTGGATGCACTTCCTCATAGCTAAGATCCAACAATTCAGGTTTAAAAGTCTGGAAAAACTCAATTAAAAATAATAACAACTTGAATAACTGGGGATCCTTAAAGTCAATCAGAATTGACTTACACAGCTGACCACAAAGAGAGTGGTGGTCTTCCTTAAACAGGTGTGTCGACCCTAATCTCCCAAAGTAATTAGGTTTAGTCTCAAAACTTAATAATTGACACATCTGAAATTTGTATATTCCCACAATTGGTAGAAAAGTTTTTGGTGGGAAAACAAAGTCAATCTTGGTATTATTTCCTGGGCTAACCTCATCAACCATAGGATGGGTTTCTAACAGTTGAGACTCGTGTTGAATATTATTAAGTTCGGGAAAACGAGTACGAAGATAGTCTTGTAAGATGGTTGAGGCATTGATGTCAAGTCCCACGTGAGGGATTTTTGTAAGAGTTAAAGAACATGGAGAATGATAATCACCCCCAAACTTAGAGTTTTCGTCGTCTCTAGGTAGACTGGTCATAATCTCCCTAATTTCTAGGTCATCAGATTCCTGAAAGTGGGCGATTGATTTTTCTAAGTCAGGTTCATCCCCGCTAATCTCTACGAGTTTTCTAAGACTGTTGTTTCTAAATCGTTTGACTCGAAAACAGTACTCTCAAGATAAACTGGCTCCTCTAAACCATCATCGAAATCGTAATCATCGTCTAAAACGGGGGTATTTCTAGTCAAATCCTCGTCCTTTTGAATAGGTAAATAATTATTAAAATTATTTGGATTTGAACTAGAAATATCATTATAATCATCATCACCATCCTCCTCCTCATATCACAATATAATTTTTGATATTCACGAATTCTCAAGCTTTGTTCCCAACTACATGGTCTATGTTTATAATATTTCTCATAGATCGTTAGAGGTGATTCCTCAATAAAAGTTGGAGTATACATATATCGCTTCCCACGCATATATTCACCAAGAGTCATTTCCGAAGACGTCTCTTGATAACGAGAATTTCTAGACATATATTCTCGTAACGTCATCTCAGGTGGCGTCTCCTGAAAAGGATTCATCACCGAGGAAACACAAACTACAGAGTAATTCTACACAATCACAAACAAGGCTGACTCGACCAAATCAAACCTATAAATTCTAGCAAACAAAAAGCATGATGGCTCCACTTAGATTGTTTCTAGACCAGCTTCTATCTTTCGAAAGGGAATTCGTTGAAATTTGAGCAAACCCCTCTGGACTCAATCCGAGTCAAAGTAAGTTGAATGGAGACGAGGGAAGCTTAGTAGAGCTTTGATACCCAAGGCCTCACCGCATTAGAAGGCGGCGCAGTCACGCATTCAACTCACAGAAACCATCATGAACTTTGAAGTGTGCTTTGATAGACGCATTTATGTGTCTATTTTGTTCTCAATATTCTGTATTGTTAGACTCGATTAAGTACTTATTGTGTTATTTTGTGTTTTTGTAGATGTTTTTAGAGAAATAAGCCCTTGCGGCGAAATGGGCTCAAAAAGCAGTGTTTTACACCCTAGAGAAAATTACTAAATCACCCCAGAAATGCACCGGAAGCGTCCCAGAAATGTGCCGGAGGAATCTTGAAAAATTACTATTTCCACCCCAATTTCTATTCGCACCCCCAGTTTGGATAGGGGACACCATCTTCTTCATTTCAAAAACTGAATTTTGGCGGGAAAACATGCATGAGAACTGGCAGAAGTTTGATCGAATTTTTTTAATGTGTTATAGGGAGATTAAATGGCTGAGACTTGGCAGGAAGATGTGATTAAGCCTAAGGAAGATATTTTGGGTGTCGGGTCCAATCGAATTTGGCTAGAATTGGCTAGGGAATCCACGAACTCAAAACAGAGACACACGTACAGGGAGGAGAAAAACACGAGTTTTGGAGAGTTATGGACGTGTTTCGATCGAGTTTGATGGCTCCAGAAACACTCTGGGTGATTACAACATGATTTGGAGCGTGTTGGAAGAGATTTGGAGCGTGAAGAAGTTATTTTTGGAAATTAATTCTCCGAAATAAGAAAAAAATATTCCGAGTAAAGAAGGATTTTCACGAGTTATTGCGGGGGATTTGATGATGCATGTGAGTATATAAAGGTTATTTGGATCTAGTAGAGGGGCTGTCGAGAGTTTTGGGTCGAGAGGAGGTCCAGAGAAGCAGAAATCAAGAGTTGATGAAACTCTGTTGCTGCTGCTGCTGATGATAAAGAACACCAAGAACACGAAGAACGGACTCGCGCAGCCGTGGGTCGCAGCGCAGTCTAAACAGCAGCAGCACTTGTCATTTATCCTTCATTCTGTGACGCTTTTTGTGCGTCGCAGATTACAGTTTACACCATTTTCTCTTCTTCTAATCATTTGTAAACCATTTTTGAGCCATAATAAATTATTTTGAGAGCATTTATACTATGATGAGCTATTTCCCTCGTAACCAAGGCAATGGAGGAAGCTATTCATGCAACATAAATGGGTAACTATTTCATTTAATTATATAATTCACCTAATCGCTGCTTTTGCAGAGTTTTAAATTGTTTGAATGATTGTCTTAATTATTTGTTATTCTGTTTGATAGGTTATGCTTGGTTTAATCTCTTGATAATTTATGCTTAAGGTTTGCAAATAATGTTTGAGAATCTGTATGATTGATAGTGAATTAAAGATAAAAGAGGACTTAAGAATTGAATGGAGTTTTGAAATATTTATCATTTAATTTTGCATAATATTGGAATCTAGTGTCTTGGTTACCTCTCGCACCCATTGTTAATATTTTTGTATATATAATTTTATCAAATCTTGAAATTTAATCTTCACAAGTCCGAGAGTTTGAACCTCATTACTACAACCCACGAAAAATCTTTAATCATGCTTAAAGAGCAACCAATATTTTTCGAACGAGTTTCCTATTAAGCTCGTTACCCTATAGGTCTCGTTCTAGTCAAAATTTTAGGCTTAGGATCGCGTTTGGTTTCGTTTTCCTAAGGCGGGAAAGAAGAGAACGGTGATGAAATCCGAACCCTTATCTTGTATTGGCCAGGCCTTGCCCTTTACTAGGAATTTAAAACAGCCTTATTCAAGTCCTCAACATATATTCACCTTAAGGAAAACAGTAAACCCGCTTGAAGGAGATTCGCGGGTGTTTAGAAGTTTACCTCCCGTACCAGACGGGGGAAGAACCGCTGTAGTCGACTCGGGCCACTGACTCCGGTGTCAGTGTGCGAACCCGAGGGGCCGAGACGATATAGTAATCCTCGTCCTTCCCTGCAAACAGTTTGTATTTAATTTTTGTTTTAATTTATAACCCTTCCGTAGGGTTTTAAAAAAAATGTCCAATGTTCAATGTCCGGAAAAAAAAAATAATGTCCAAAAATAAAAGATTACAGAAATAAAAAATTTAATTACAGTTTCTAAAAAAAAAATTAATAAAAAAGAATATCTAAAAAATAATAATAAAAAAAAAGTTCTTCATATTCTTTCCGTTCTTTTTGCTTTAAGCTTTGCTCCTAATCTTTATGAAATCGCCAAAAATCTTTGACAACTTCTTCTTCTTCTTTTTCTTTTCGATCCAAGCCTCAAAACCTGTATCACATAGACAAATACCCAAAGAACGTAAAAAAGAACAAAGAAAAATAAATCTAAAAAAAAAATTCTACCTAAACACAATTCCGCGTCGGCGGCGCCAAAATGATTATATATTTTTCTGGGGTTGTAGTAATGAAGGTTCAAACTCTCGGATTTGTGAAGATTAAAGTTTTTTTTTTAAAATAATAAATAAATGATTTTATACAAAATTTATTAACTGGATGAAGAGACACTAGGACGTAGGATTTCACAACTTTTCCTATTCTTGTGGTTCAGTCATTAACTCTAGACAATATAGCTCAAACAAAAGAAGTTGCGATTCTAATTCTTTGCCAAAACTAGATTTCTTAAAATATTATCTGTAAGTCGTAAGCATGACGCATCAAAAGTAATTTAAACTAAGCATGCGACATCAGACAAAATAACAAATAATTAATAGAAATGATTAAACAATTAAATCTATGCAAAAAGTCATATAAAGAATTAATCATTTACCACAATCATGAAAAGTTGCTTCCTCCGTTGTCCCAGTGATGGGTTCTAGCTCCGCATATCGGAAACACGCTCAAAAGTTGATTTCATTGCTCAAAGGAGGTGTACAAATGATGCAAAGGAGAAAATAATGAAAATCGGGTGTTTGCAACGTTTTTAATTGTTGCAAAGACCGTTACAAAGAACGATAATTGAAAGGTGTTGTAGTATGTATGACCCACAGACGGCTGTCGTTGTTACTGTAGCTTAAACGACTGCCTCTGGTGGTGCTTTGTTCTTCGTTTTCTCCTTTAATGGCAGCAGCAGAGACAAGCTCTGCAACTTTTTATTTCTCGTTCCTCTCGGCTCTGTCTCGACCCCAAACTCTTCATCGCTTTCCCAAACTGTTTTGCCTTGTATTTATAGTGAATTGGAGCCAAAAATCCGACCATTGATTGCATATATTCTCCATTTAATCCAAATATTCTCGGCTACCAATAATAACGAGAATTTCCATTTTTAATCCCATGCATGCGTTAACTTTGATCCTGCACGCTCCCAAATGTCTTCTCCACGCCTCAACACTCTTCCAACGCTAGTAGGACTCTTCCATGCACATAAGAACTCCATTTTTGCTCGTGTTACAGTGTACGTGCTCTTTTTTGGGCTCAAGGATCATCACGCGTTTTCCAGCCACTTCTGATCGAACCCACTGCCCATAATGTGTTCATCATGCCATATCACATCTTCCTACCAAGTTTGGGAGATTGAATCACCCTAAACCATCTTCATTTTGTTGATTGAAACTCTAACAGTTGAGAACTTCATTTCCCGCCAAAAACACAAATTCAAATTGTTGAAGAAGGTGCCCCTTATCCAGAGTGCTGGGGTGAGAATATCAATTGGGGTGGAAATAGTAATTTTTCTGGGTTCCTCCGGGATATTTCTGGGATGCTTCCGGTGCATTTCTGGGGTGCCTACGGTACATTTCTCCGGGGTGTAAAACACTGCTTTTTGAGCCCATTTCGCCGCAAGGGCTTATTTCTCTAAAATTTCCTACAAGAACACAAAATAACACAATAAGTACTTAATCGAGTCTAACAATACAAAACATTGAACTAAAACATAAAAACACTTATTCAGCCCATGCTACCGTTCCACACTCAAGGCATCTCCAGTAACGTTTTCCAAATGTTTTTTTTGCACTTGACCGGTGCATTTCCATAAAGAAATAACAACCCTCAGTTTCACACAGAATCCTCTTGGTGCATTCAAACTCCACATTTCCTTTTAGTTTCAAGTTGTTGCATAGTTCTTCAACTTTTTCTTGTTTGATTGCATCTTTCATTGCATCTTCCAAACATTGTGCTTCTCCCGGACATTTAACATACTCACATTCCAAATGCCTTATCTTCTCTGGTATCGACTCTTTTACCTTCCTAGTGCCGGTGCAACCTTGTTGTGGACATTTTGTGTATATCCATGGGCATTGAAGAAGACTATGTGTATCCATGAAACAACATGGACAAACCTCTTTTGCTTCCACACATACTATTTGTTTTCCTTTTCTACTGGAACTGTTAGAACACATGATTAAGGTTTTTTATATCTAAGAATGTATTGAGATTGTTGATGGTTCAAAAATAAGTGTTTTGTATTTATATAAAAAAATAGAGTCGTTGGACAAGACTTTTAAAAAATATAGCTGTTGGACATGACTTCTAAGAAATATGGCCGTTGGGAATGAATCATATATAAGGTAGATATCACGTTCTTCCTTGCAGCAGCAATCTACCAATTCTTTGCAGTATCAATCTTTGAGGTTAAATTCAAAGCTAAACATCTATTGAATGGCAAATCAATCAAGAACTACCAACTCATTCGAAGAGATTCTAAGAAGATGCAAGTGAACCACTCAATCAATTGCTGTAATGGAAAAACAGATATGAAAACGAGGAGATCAAGCTGCTACGAACGTAACAACATCTTCAACACCCACCAAATTAACTAATGTGATGGATGAAGTGTTATGCAAACGAAAATCCAAACAACAATCCAAATATTCATCAACCACTGCAACAGAATACGAAGAAAAACTCAAGGAATACCAAGAAAAACAAGAGGCAAAGAAACGAGGTCAAGAACAATTCCAAATGAGGGCAATGTTAAAGGATGTTGAAGAAGAAACAGAATGGATTAGAAACTTTTACCTTCTCAAGGATGAATTTCCAGAAGATCCTAAAGATCATACTCTATTCTGGACTGATGTTAGTTGGGGTCCTTACGTAAACAGACGGGCAAACAACCACGCTTTGATTATGAGCCATTCCACATTTGTTCAAGGAAAATTCATGTTAAAAAATTATGCATCGCGTACAATGAGTTTCTCGATAGGTTCAGAGGGGACAGAATCGCTGCACAAAAAGCATATAAAGCATGGAGAGGAGAAAAAATTTATCATATCGAAGCGGCATTGATCGTCAACTCTCACACCAACAAAAATAATAACATGTAATGTATTCAGACCTATCGTGGACCATGTTAAAAAATGATGGCAGAGCGAAACCCGATTAATAAAGTGCTAATGAAGTTATTAATTTTAATCTAATGATCTGATGTAATTTTTTATCTACGTTATTAATGAACATTAGTTTAATGAAGTGATAATGAAGTTATTAATTGGAATATGAAAATCGTTTTCTTACAACACATTCATAAATTTTATTAATTCAAAGAACAATTTAAATTAATTTAGACAACACATTTAAAATAACAACAATACTAACTACAAATTTAGGACAACACTTTTAATTTAAACCTAGATTAGAAATAAAAATAACTAAACTCAATTAAAAATAAAACACCTAGAGATGGATTCCATCGTGATCTTCTGAATCTTCAACGTTGATTATATTCATCCCCTTCAAGATCTCCTTTTGCTTGCGTCAATAATATCTGTTTTCGTTGGGAGCTAATCGACCAAGGTCCATAGACATTATTACATTGTCTTGATCTAACTGCATTTGTTGTTGATGCATTTGATTAGTTTGTTGATGAAGCTGTTGCAAATTAAGTTGTTCTTCCATTTGATAACTCGGTTGTTGAGTATACTGCCAAATTGTTTGGTATTGGGATTCTTGTTCCATTTTCATTTTTTTCTTCCTTGATCGTATTTCCTTAAGATACTCCAAAATACTAGCACTTTGATGATAGATCATATCTTATTTCATCTTAACCGCAGATGTTACTTCATCACCTTCTCTAAATATACCTTGCTCACGATCCTTCTTCTGTCTCGCTAGCATTTTGGCTTTTTTGGCTCCTATAGGACGTGCATTCTCCTTGTATTTCCAACGAGTCTTTCCATTAGGAAAAACTTCAGTACCATCTTCGTGTGATACAAAGTTGCGATGATTAAACAACTCACTGTTTTGGCTAATCGTGAGTTCATAATTATATTCAGGGACCTTTTCTCTAAAAAATTCATAACACGCATCATACTTGAACGGTTGTCCTGTTTGATCCTGAAATTGCTTATGACCATCTTTTGTCTAAAAATTTATGTAACAAACATTAATGAGATTACTATTATCACCAACTATATGGAAAAAATTTACAAATTAATAGAATTTACCAAATCTTCGTGGCTCGCACCGCTTTTTGTTTGCCGATATAGAGCATTAACAATGGACACGAATTCTTTGAAATCTTTTTTAATAGTCTTCATCTTGGTTTTTAAGGTTGACCAATCTCTATCATATGGATTACCGTTGCGTTGGACAAAAATTTGTTGAATAAGTATCCAAAACATAGAGGTTTTTTGTCCCGAACCCACAATTTCATCCATACTCACATAAATAAATGCAGTAGCAAGATCAATCTCTTCCTGATGAACAAAATTATAAACCACCATTTTGAATGAAAACTTGAGTACTAGAAGATAAATATAAAAAACAAAGAGGTGTAATATGAAAAAGAGAAAGAAGAAATCAATTGATGTAAGAAGAAGAAATTGATTTGGGGTGGTTTGAGTAGAGAATTATAGTGGTATTTATAGAGGATTTTAAAAAAATGACCGTTGGGATCCGACGGTGGAGAAGATAGAGCCGTTATTAATGATGGATGGTTAGGATCAGGTGTGGGAGAGGTGTAAATGAAAAAGGTCAAGCAAATATAATTTATGAAACGACTACTCAGTTTCTGTGTGATTTCCCTTCTCTACAAGCGGAATCAGATGTGATCTTCCATGTAGAGAAGGGGAGGGATATCCTTACACATATAGGGATTTGGAAGACTATAATACTTGGTTTTTTGAGTTTTGGAGGGATATTGAGGGATAGGGAGGGGATGAACCCCTCCATAGTGCTAGCTCTAACATATTTTCAAATAAAAGTTCTAAATTGGGGCGTATTCATGATTTTCACAATAGGGAAACAAGCTTATCTTAAACACGCTTTTAACACTAGTATTTACCTTTATGAAAAAAGTAGATGTCAATTAGTAAATTAAGAAGCATATCTTATTGATAGGAGGTACTATTTGTCTTCCGTACGCATGATAATGGAAAGAATATACTTAGAGAGATATGTGCCTTTTATAGGCTAGACATATGTGCCTAATTATATGCCTAATATATACATGATTGTCTGAGAATAAGCCTAAATATATGCTGCCTAATTATACGCATACCACTCCCCCTCAAGCTGAACGGTGCATAGCAGAGAGAGACAGCTTGTTGCATATATTTCAATGTTTCTCCTTGACAAGTCCTTTAGTGCAGATGTTGGAGAGCGGATATCTGGTATCAATGTACTTGATATGCAAGGAACCACGAGCAATTCTTTCGCGTATAAAGTGATAATCAATCTGAACATGCTTAGTTCGCGAGTGTAGGATTGGATTTACAGCTATATAGGTGGAACTAATGTCGTCACAAAAAAGGATAGGAGGCTGCTTTAAATATAACAGATCAATAAAATGAAATGTATTTCATTAATGGAGAAAACACAGTTGCAGAACAGATTCTTACAGAAAATAAAGTTACACAGAGAAAATAAAGACAGAGATATTTATTGTGCACAGGTGTGTGTAAGGGTGCACACGGTACGGTTCGGTTCGGTTCTTGCCGAGGCCGAGTACCTGTACCTCCCTAACCCCAGTTCCTATTTTTTGGACCGGTACCTGTACCCTGTACCTCGGTTCCGGTCCCATTCGGTACCGGTACGGTACCAGGACGGTTCCGGTACTAGTCTCGGTCCTTAATTTTTCTTGTTACTTTCTAAGTTAAACTTAATTGCATCTTTAAAATCTAAATCACCATATCTCTTTGGTTTACAAACGGATTTCCACGATGTAAGTTATCTGCCGAGCATCTAATTTGTGAACTAATTTCTGAGGAAGCTTAAAACAACCCGTACTGTTAGAATATATAGTGCCTAACACAAATTGAATCTTTGTTGCTCGAGCTGCAGGAGACAACAGTTTGCCTTGCCAAGAAGATAGACTGCACCATAGAGATAATAAGAGGGAAACAGGAAACTTGCATTTATATTTCTTCCTAAGAATAATGGAAGACCTGGATAGCATTCATTAAGTGCCAATCATCATGTTCACAACCTTGTAATGTACCTTTCTCATCAGTCCCAAATTTTCTCATCTTCTTCTCCCGCTCTCTGTTACTTCCTTGAAATCCTAATTGTCCAGCGCTGCTGTTTCGGGAGAACATGTGTCCGCCAAAGCAAAGAAGATTAAATCCCTAAATCTAATATTAGTTTGTACAAACCCTATGTCCCTATCTATTTTTTCTATATATACCACAGAAGTTAAATCCCTAAATCTAACAGTTAATATTAGACGGTACAAACGGGACGGCACGGGACGGGACATAGATAGGACCGTGTACCTGTACCCCCTAGAGGCCGGTTCTCTGTTTTTGGACCGGTACTTGTACCTCCTTCCTCGGTTCGGTACAAAAACAGGTACGGTTCCACCGGTTCCGGGACGGTCCGTCGGTCCGGCTCGGTTCCTGTGCACCCTTAGGTGTGTGGCGGTGAGTGAGATCGGCTTTAGCCAATAGAGATAGTACATGTGTAGAGTAAAGATTGGCTAATGCTAGCTAATGCAACAGTTCCAGCTAATGATTCTTTTCACCGCTATTAGCCCCGGCCCCTCAAATTATGTAGGGCGGACAGAGGCAGCACACACAATTTGCCACGCAAAAGACCAAAACGTGGACCATCAAATCCCTTTGTAAAAATATCTGTAACCTGGTCAATAGTGGAGATATAGGCTATTTGAAATTCCTTGGCTTGAGAAATCTCCCGGAAAAAGTGAAAATCAAGAGCAAGGTGCTTCATCCTGGAATGAAAAACAGGATTAGAAGAGTATGATATTGCACTGATGTTGTCACAGAGTAGTGATGGAGCAGTGGGAAGAAAGATATGCAGGTCCCTTAAGAGTTTGCAAGTCCAAATTACTTCTGTTGTAGAATTCGCCAAACCTCTACACTCAGCCTCAGTAGATGAGCGTGCAACTGTAGGTTGGCGTTTGCTTGACCAGATTATTCAATCCAACAACGAAAAGAGTAATAGTGAGTCGAGATGTGGTATTCGATGAAAAAGCAAACTGGAACTGGAAAGAAACTAAAGATGGACCAAGTAGGGATCCAGGAATGTTTCACATGAGATGGGGTCAAGTAATTGATGAAGGCGAAGGACCCATAATCATCAATAACAATAAAAAAAATGATGTTAATCAAGAAGAAGAAGAGAATAATGAAAACACTGAGAATAACGAAAAAGAAGAAGAAGAAGAAGAAGAAGAAGAAGAAGAAGAAGAAGAAGAAGAAGAAGAAGAAGAAGAAGAAGAAGAGGAGGAGATCGATGAAATAACTCAACCCATTCCACTGCGAAAATCAACAAGACAGATACAAAATCCACAGTATCTGGAGGATTATGTTCTTCAAGCTGCATAAGAATGTGAAATTATGCTACTTTCTGTTAATGATGAACCAAGGAATTTTCAAAGGTCTCGACTAAATGGACACAAGCATGTAGAGAAGAAATTATTTCAATCAACAGAAACAAGACTTGGTTTCTAGTTGATAAGCCAGGTGGGGTAAAAGTGATTGGTCTTAAGTGGATCTTCAAAATAAAACGGAATGCTGATGGTACTGTCAACAAATATAAGGAAAGACTTGTAGCTAAGGGATACGTTCAAGAATCAGGCATAGACTTTGATGAAGTTTTCGCACCAGTTGCTAGACTAGAGACAATTCGTCTCTTAATAGCAGAAGCAGCATCAAACTCATGGGAAATTCACCACTTAGACGTTAAGACAACATTCTTACATGGTGAATTGCGAGAAGATGTGTATGTTGAACAACCAGAAGGTTTTAAAGTAAAAGGACAAGAGCATAAGGTTTATAAGTTATCAAAAGCTCTATATGGTCTACGACAAGATCCTCGAGCCTGGAATACAAAGTTAGATCAAATCTTAAGAGAAATCAGATTTGTTAATTGCTCTAAAGAAATATCAGTATATAGAAGAGAAGAAAAGGGAACGCTTCTTGTGATTGCAGTCTATGTAGATGATCTATTTTTGACTGGCAACTCCCTTAAGGTGATCAATGAGTTCAAGAGAGAAATGTCATCAAAGTTTGAGATGTCAGACCTCAGAAAACTCACTTATTACCTTGGCATAGAAGTCCATCAAGGAGTAGATGGGATTCAGATTAAACAAGAAGCTTATGCAAGGAGAATCTGAAAGAAGCAGGACTTGAAACTTGTAATCCAACTAAGATACCAATGGAGTTTGGACTTAAAGTTTCAAAGGCACAAGAAGAAGCTGAGATTGATCCAACGAGTTATAGAAGAAATGTTGGATGCCTTAGATACTTGTTACACACAAGACCAGACTTGGCTTTCTCTGTGGCAGTAGCAAGTCGTTATATGCAGAGTTCACGCAAGTCTCATGGTGATGTAATAAAGCAGATATTGAGATATCTAAGAGGAACAATCAGCTGTGGATTGAAGTATGGTCGAGGAGGATCAAAGAAGATTGTTGGGTATAGTGACAGCAGTCATAATACTGACCAAGATGATGGAAAAGGTACAACTGGTCATATATTTTATCTAGGAGAAGCACCTATTACATGGTGTTCACAGAAGCAAGACACTGTAGCCCTCTCATCCTGTGAAGCTGAGTTTATGGCTGCAACAGAAGCAGCTAAACAATCAATATGGCTTCAAGAACTGTTGGGTGAAATCAAAGGAAGAGAACCTGAAAAAATTCTCATCAAGATTGATAATAAGTATGCAATTGCACTCACTAAAATTCCAGTGTTTCATGGGAAGACGAAACACATTCACAAAAGGTATCATTTCATACGAGAATGCATCGAGAATGAGGTCATTAACGTAGAACACATACCTGGAACTGAGCAGAAAGCAGATATATTGACAAAGGCATTAGCTCGGATCAAGTTTGAAGAAATGAGACAACTGATTGGAGTACAAGATATGTCACGGGTAAGGTTGAAGCTTAACGGGGAGAATGTTGGTTAAACTTCAACATAGAAGTCACTAACAAGCTGGTTAGGACAAGATTAAGAAATTGATGTAAACCTAAGAGAATTAGAAGTCAACTAGTTCTAAGAAAAGGGAATACATGTAATAAGGAAATATGATTAGAAAATGAAGTTCTAGTTCTATATATATGATCACCAAAGTTGTGGTTTGATCATATGAGCAAGATTAGATCTTGTGTTTAGTTTTGAGATATTTGCTAAACATCAATAAAGAGAGTTGTCTTTATATAAGCTAAGTTTCATCTTGCAGTTGTCATTATTTACATGATGGATTGCGCTTATACTGAATTCTATTTTCTCATGATATTTCCATTAAAGATTGGATTACCAAGTGTTCTTGTATGAACACCACATAAACAAGGCTCCTGTCATGTTCACTATAGCTTGGAGAGATATGTGTTTCTAAATATTTCAAGGAAAAAGCCTTAACTATGTCACTGCAAGAAATAACATAAGATTAGTGAATGACTCCTCCTTATACTTGTCCAACCTTGACAATCAGGATCAGACAATTAGGCCAGAAGTTGTAGTGTGTGATCTGCATTTCATCACCAATTTATTGCTTGATGATTGTTCTCTTGCCTCTGGAAATTTTTAAGCATGCAAAATCATCCCAGGAATAATTAGGAACACCGAGCAGGCTGAAAGATCTACCAGAGGCAATAATTTCTAAGGAGAGATTACAATGATTTAGCTGATACAACTTCTAAGTTTTGTAGAAGAACAAGAACTCGGGGTGAATGGTTGGGCACTGCCCCACTTTTCTCTTCAAAAATCTGTAATCTTCTTCTTTAATATACTCGTTTCTTTTCTAGCAAAATGAAATTAAATGTAGTTACGAATGAGAAAAGAGAAAGAGACGCGATACTGTTTCATATCTTATCATGGAGATTGATCACAAACTCATGGGCATCGTCAAGTAGTTTCCAAACATCCAAGTGCCCTGCCATGTTGCATTCTCTTATTATTTCATCCATGCTGCTGTACATCTCTATGATTAGTTTCCTACGCTGCAGTACAGAAGCTGCAATCGCATAAAGCAACAGGTCTTCTGTTGGTGGTGCCTTGGACCTTATTCTCCCCCAGGATGAGTTGCTTCCAATTCTGGCGCTGATAGCCGCCTGGTCTGCCCACATTACCTCCCACAGACATACTGTTTGCTCAAATGTAAGCTCTCGTCTGAAAAGAACCACCACCATCCTGTACACGAAAAAACAGTCTTCAGCCTGCATCTTCTCTAGAAGTCTGTAGAGATGGGAATCTTTAAACTTGATAATCTTGGCAACAGTGTTTAACTGCCTTCTGATTCCGACTTCGTCGAGCCTGAAGTTGTGCCTGGCTTTCTTCATGAATCCCACAAAGCACCAAAATGCCTCATAATCCTCTTCTACCATGGCAGCTACAGGCGACAAAAGGTCACTCATTCCCTGACAATATCCAATCTCGTCATCATAGAGTGCATAAGCTTCGAGTATTGCAACTAGGCGTGCTGCATGAAAGACTCTACAGGGTTCCAGGTGGTCATAGTCCTTCAACCCACTGCCTCTGCTAGACTGTGCGACTTTTCCTTGGATACAGCAGCCTGAGTTGGAGAGTAAACAATCCATTCTCCATTGGTCCTCATAGCATCAAGTCGAATGATTCTCTGCCATGTCTCGAAGTCTTCATCTCTATGGACTTTCAAACCGCCTGCTTTGGAGGATGAAGTCTTGCCATCAGTAGGCTTGTCAGGATCATTTACATCACTACTTTCAATAGCAGCAGAAGTCTGCCTACTCTCAGGTTCTTCAATAGAATCTGAGTCAGATGATTCTGTACCAGCTACAGAGACATCAACGCTTGTAATTCCACTTTCATTGTTGTCTGAGTAGGCACAATGAGGGGATTGATCATGAACCTGCTCATGTGATTCCTCACAATCTGGGCTCTCTTTAACAATAGAAGAGGATTCCTCGGCAATCACATCTTTTGAAGCAGGTGAATCTGGATCTTCGACAATACTCTCACCTTCCCCACTATTGTCTGGCACAGTGCTTGCATTTTGTTTAACACGCTCATCCTCAATGCGCTTCAAAAGATGTTTGCACTGTTTCCGCAACTTCTCAAACTGTTTTCTGCATCATGGAAAAATGAATCCCCAATCAAAATCATATAGATCGACTGGAAGAGGATGCCAAAAAGCATTTTAATATTCACATGGTTCTACCTCTTTTGCCTTCTGGTGACCTCTCTTTCTTCTTTAGTGCTGCTCAGGTCATAACTGCGGAAAGATAGCAATACAGAGGTAAGTAAAGCAAAGAAGCCTGGCCATTTAAAGACAGGATAATAACACTATCAGCACCAGCAACAAAGTAAAGTTTCTTAATTCCAGCACACAATCTAGCTATTGAAAAATTACAGATTTTATTGATCCTGCCAACTGGTTGTGCTTGTTCACAAGAATAAGGAAGACTTAGGATTATCCTCTTAAATTTGATGACGTCTGACTAACATGCTCCTAATGCTCAATCACATCTACATAATCCAGATATACGACAAACTAATAACCTAAATACCCTTAGCTTAGAATATTTCAGAAGTTCTACTACCCATGTAAAACTGTCACCTATTGATAACCTAGATGCCATGGAGCAGTAATTCTCCCTAAACTAAGAATTATATGTTATATAAACTTCATGCCTCGTGAAATTTCTAATAGCAAGACAAAGAATCTATTATAAGCGGTATCTTGAAATGTACAGCAAAGAAGAACAAGGGTTAAAAATTCTTACACTCCAAGGAGAAATGGCCAAACCTCAGCCCTAATGCTTGGATCAACACCCTGCATCGACAACGGGGAGTGAGAACTAATAGCAACAGATATGAATCAACGGTATGCATCAATGAAAACTAAAATACTGCAGTCTATAAGAAACCATGGCATAGGAAAGAACTGAAATGACTCACACCACTCCAAACTTTTTTCAAAAACTCAACTCCACCATCACTGAATTTCCCATTTTCGTCGAACAGATTTTTCCAAACTTGAAGTAACTTCATAAACACCTTTTCAGAAAATCTTAACTTTTGGTTTAGTGGAATTACTACTGAATTCCAATAATAAGTAGTTGGGTTACTCCTGAATCTGATTCTATTTCACTTGTTTGCACTCAAATACTCAATAACGTGTATTGTGTACATGTATAACTGCTGCCGAGTTATTGTGTCCAAAACAGCAGGCTGCAGAGAAATGAAGGTTTTCAAAAGTGGACTGACAGTTTAAAAACCTACTAGCAAACTACCGGCCAGTGTGCGCTAAATACAATGCTAAACCAACTGACTACGTATGACTTGTTGGGTTGTCCATGCTATTTAGGAAGGTCCCACACGCTTATCGAATACAGTCAACATTTTTATTCAAAAACCAAAGTAAATTCAAAGATTGATCGAAAGCTTTAAGTAATACCAGTGTTCAAAAAAAAAAAGAAAAGCATAGCAGCATATGGAAGAAGTGAAATAACTGATAACTCACACCACTGCGACCTTTTTTCAAAAACTTGACTCCACCATCATTGAATTTCCCATCTTTGTCGAATAGATTTTTCAGAAAATGGGCTATATGTCCAAAAATGTGTGTTTCCTGGGCCAAATGGACGGGTAGAGATTTCGTCTGGGTCAAATGGACAGTGAAACTTTTTAATTGAAACTGACCCAATTACCCTTACCTTTCTTCTTCCTCACTAGATAATATCGGTCCCTATCTCTCAATTCTCCACCGCTTCCATTACTTTCTCCTTCTGCTCTCTGCTTTCGATCTTCTCTTTCTCAACCACCACCATCATCAACTATAAGCAGATATATCAAACTAGGTCGTCGACAATACTACAACCACCACCATCAGCATCTACAACAACTACAACCAACACCACCACCTTCCTCCACCACCGCAACCATCGACAATACTACAACCACCACCATCAGCATCTACAGCAACTACAACCAACACCACCACCTTCCTCCATCACCGCAAACATCAACATCATCGTCAACATTGATATCACCACCACCACAAAACACCGGCAACTCTAATTAAATGGAGAGTTCTCAAATTCATTCAAACCAAAATTAGGGTTTTCTCTTCCATCAATTTCACTGGTAAGTTTCTCGATCCTAAATCTTTTTCATGATTTTATTATCAGAACTCATCAATTTCACACGAATTGATGTTAACTACCTTAATTTTCTGAAATGAATCATTTTTATGAGTGAAATTTCATTCTGTTTTTTTTTCTTGTGTAAATCTAGCTTAAAACATGATTGAAAATGGTTTGGATTAAACTAGGATGAAACTGGTTTCATCTAATGTAATTGTTAATATGTGTGTTGTTTCCATGAGGATGATGATGATATTGAGTTAGAAGCAGCTATTGCAGGATTTGAAATAAAGTGTTGAGATGTGTGCAACCGGTGGAATTACAGGCTATGCCTTGGCGTGGGATTGTGTTGAAGTTATGAATAAGTTGCAACTGGTTATGAAGTAGTTGCAGGGGTGATGCTGAAATGAGATTGCTGTGATGTCGAGGATATGAAACTGATGTCATTGCAGTTAAATGTAATGGCTTGGAGGTGCTTGTACTGGAGTTTGGTTGCAGCTGCAGTTGTTGGATCTGGTGGAAGTAATGGAGCTAGTGATGGAGAAACTGGTTCTAGTGAAGTGTCAGGTGGACTGGTTGGTATTGCAATGGAATGAATGCAGGAGATGACATTACAGATGTGCAGGTGATGGAAGTTGTGGTTGGCATGAGGCAGAGATGAAGGATCTGCAATGGATTGAAGTTATTAAACTGTAGCTGTGGAGTTGTTGCTATAGCACTTGGCCTGGCAGAGAAGGTAGTGAACTGCAGGTGGTCTTGTAACTGCTTATAGGGAAGCTGAAAGGATTTTGCAGTTACAGTGGTTGAATGTTGTACAAAATATGTTTTACGTACTCTGTTTTTTGTTGTACAAGCTTTGTTTTACGTGCTCTGTTTTGCTGTACAAGCTCTATTTTACTTACTCTGTTTTTTGCTCTGTTTTACGTAATCTGTTTTGCTTGCAAATTAATTCGTAAAACAGAGCAATTAATTCTGTTTTTTTTTTTGCTGTACTCTGTGTTTTTTTTGTTGTACTTAGTTTTTTTTTTGCTGTACTCTGTTTTTTTGCAGATTACTCTGTTCTTCTCCAACCCAGTAAACATTTGAAGAATATAGGGACATATTGGTTTGTTCCAATTAATTCATAAAAAAATATTCTGGGTGAAATAACCAAATTGGTTATTTAAACAGTATATTTCTGATTTTTGGCTATATAAACAGTATCTAAACCTAGAAATCTATTTCACCCAGGAATTCTTGTTTTTGGTCTTTTTGATCAATTTTGCGTAGATTTTTCCACTGTTGATTCGAAAATGGATGTTTTCTTCTCCAAAAAGACCATGGTAATCTTAAATGCCCTATGAAAAACTAAGGAGGTTCAATTACAACCGCTGATCATCTAAATTGGACTAGAGAAGAAACAGTAATAATGGAGCAATTCAAGATCGGATCTCAAATATGTAATTAAGTTTGTAATTGTTGTCATCTAATGTAAATTCCTAATCAAAAAAATTGATTGTAAAGTTGTAAATTTAGGGGTTTTTGTGAAAATAATTACCTACGAGATGGTGGCAGCCATGGTTGTGACTGCAACTGCTATTCCAACATTATTAGGTTGCCAGGCGTTAGTACCACCAGCAGCACCACCGCCGAAGATGTAACATCCTGTTTTTTTAGCATGGAACATGCTAAAAGATGCGCCATGGTCCGAGATTGAAGCTTCATTAAAGCTTGCCTTGCATAGTAATATGTGTTTGGCCCGGGACCAATGTTGCATCATCATGATGCATTAGGCCAGTTGGGTAGATGGCCTTGAGCGTTGCAGTGCAATCATTGTGCGCAATCATTGTGCATCAGGACATAAAGGGTTGGCGGAACGAGTAGTGCACAATCATTATGCATCAGGCCAGAGAGGGCTGGCCAAAGGAGTGTTGCGCAATCATTGCAAGCAATCATTGTACGCAATCATTGCGATGAATAGTGAAGCAAGCATGTCAATCTCCTCCCCTAAAAATACTTGAAGAAATTCCATTAAGACATATATAGGGAGAGGTACTTGGTTGAAGGTGCATATGCGGACTATGTACCAAGTAAGCTTCATAGCTTAGCCGAAAGAGTATAAATGATGCGTAATCCTCATTTATAGTTGCGTAGCCTTGCGAAGAGGGCATTTGATGCTTAGGCATCACTATGTCATGTTGCGGACCCGATGATGCATAATCATTGTGCATCTTGACGGAACGGCCTATGCGGACTAGGCCATTACAATTTTTGATAGGCTACGGCCTTGCAAACGAGTTGGTTAAGTTTCTGTCCCTTCGTGGATGAACTACGGTATGTGCTTGATCCCATTAGAGTAGGGAAGGGTACGTAGGCAGCCGCAATGAGTTGCAACATTGCCGGTCCAGCAAGTTGTCGCTCATATCATCTAATTGCGAGATGATTGCGGCAGAGTGGCCTCTCATATCATCCAAGCTCGGTAGCTCGATGCAAGAGATGATTGTGGTCAAGCTTGATGAGGCTTCGTTGCATTCCAGCAAGTGGATGCTCATACTTCTTATCAAGCTACAAAGAGCAAACTATAGCCTATTTGGAGGCTAAAAACCCGAGTGTCGTAATTTAGCTCAAGAGGAGTCCATTTTGATGGGAAATGGCCCAAAGATCAAGACATGTCGATCTATAGATCCACATGCTCACCAGAATATATCCAGATTCAATCGTTTAGGGCTTCAAAATGCCGTTTTTGTCGTTTTAGGAAAGTTCTTGTTTTCTTAATAAACCCTTTGCGGATCAAGGGTGAGTTGGAACGATGTGGAAGCTAAGTTAGCTGCATCATGCTCCACGAGCATACTTGCAAGGGCAGATGAACGTACATTTGCCTAGCTTTAAGGCCCGGACCGTAGCATCATCATGACGTACCGGGGAAGTTACGGCCTGCGGGGAAACGCGCCAAAGGCGTAAGTTTCCGGTCCGTCACAGAAGATTCCACCTCCACTACTCCCTGCAACAAACAGTAATTTCGTTAACCCTTCCCTACTACCACCACATCCCGAATACCACTGAGCCATCGATCCAACCACCGCAACAGAGAACGACAACAATAATAATGAAGATGATGATGATTTGGGGTTGTCCACCACCACTGTTACCAACTGAAACTTTCCCCCTTCTTTCTATTTCTCTGAAAAAGTAGTAACTGAGTTTGATAACATCATCTACCGTTAACATCATCTACCGTTAAGATGTTAACAAGTGGCGTGAAGATTTGATGGCATCAAGGGGGGGACTCGGTAACATTGACCGTCATTATGTGCTGACGGTGGACATATTCTATCCTAGTGATTTGGTGTAGTCAACTTTGAGTACCTCTCAACACACCTTATCATGTACTTACAAATATGGCCATATAGGGGTGGGGAGGGGGGTGTCCTTGAGGCTTGAAATGCCTCTTCAGGTTCAGAAATGTACCCTTGTGGTCAATATCTTACCCTGGACAAAATTTGTCGCCTGACCTGAAATCTATGTTTTGACTATGTCACCTGAAATCTATGTTTTGACTATAAATTTGTCATTCTGATTAAAGAATTTGTCTAATGACCCAAAATCTGCCTTACTAAAGGAACTTCCAGGTGAGGGTATGGTCCTATACACCGATGCTGGCTTTTTGTTTGCATAGTGATCATTTTGCCAATGGACAGACGGACTTTGAGGAGTTAATATCCCAAAAAGTGTCTAAACTGCAGGATGATTTTGATTTGGTAAGATGCAAATACAAGTAAAACAACACCGAGGTTATGCAAGGAAAGAGAGGAATCTCGAAAGGCTATCGAATAAGATCCTCCCATTTATCAAAGAAACTCCGTGTTCTGGTCAAGATATGCAGTGGATCGGTTCATTAATGGCTGAGGTGGATAGCTTGATGGTAAACACCTCTCGCTTGCATCTCAACCTAGGCATTCTCCTGTAATACTTACCACTGCACAAAGTTTGTAAAAGATTCAAGTTCTTATCTTACTACTGCTCACTGAAACTCCTTTTCTGCTTAAACAATAATAATACAAAGAATCAAGCCCACTAAGGACAGAAGAAGAAAATTAACCGAAAACTGAAGTACCCAATATTATGAGCACTGTTTACTGAAACTCGAATGAATGGGTGCTTCGAGTAAAGAGTACTGTTTATGTAGGCTGCCCACCTCCCATACTGGTTCCTAAGTTTTGATACCACAAGCTATACTGAGTGACCAGGCAATTTATAGGCATACCAATTAGATACACGTCTAGCACCACATGACAAGTTGTTAAACTTACTACCCATACCTGTAAACCCTGGTTCACTTATAACTTTGCTATTTATCTCTGAAAACATAATGTCAATCCAGTCTCTAATTTTCCCAGTAGCCCATGAAAACTATGCCTGTATTATCAGCTAAGCTGCCTCTTATAAGATGCACTAAAAATGAAAAGAGTCAGAAAGGTTTAGATCCTGATCAGAAATTGGTCTCTACTCCTTGTCCCGTTATTCGAGCAACGTCATTTTCTAGCATAATAAAATTTGGATCAAGGAGGGGTTTGAAAGCACACTAGGGTGGGAAGACACAAGAGGGTCTTGAGCAGCTGACACTTAAGCAGTGACTAAAGGAACGTATTCCGCCAAATCAAACTTAACCCAAATAATATCTCTAGCATTGGAAATAAACATACAACTGGACAATGGGGAACCGAAGCCAACACCACTAGCAGCACATGGAAGCCTCAAATACTAAGACGATTTAAACTACATGATGAATGCAGCTTTTGACTCACACTCTAAGAGCAAGTATTATGGTGGAATCCAAACTATTCCAAGTGTGGAAAAACCATGGAATGTCAAGTCTAGTGGCTTCCAAGTTGGGGTCTTCCACAAAAAATCCAAGCAAGGTTCCACGGTTTCGTGGAAGGGTTCGTGGAATCCATCTGAACGCCAATGAGAATAGCGTTAAACGCAATTAAGAATGGAGCTAAAAAAACGCAATTAAGAATTGCGTTTTTTTTATCCGTAGATTTAAAATGAGTTGTTCAAATCTAACGGCTGAAAAAAAAAGCTCAATTCTTAATTGCGTTTTTCTTTTATCCGTAGATTTAAAATGACTTGTTGAAATCTAACGGCTGCAAAAAAAAACTTCATTCTTAATTGCGTTTTTTTAGCTCCATTCTTAATTGCGTTTTTTTAATTCCATTAAGAATAGCGTTTCTACTATTCCACCATTACACTTGCGCTTCCATCCACAGTTCCAAATGCTGAGGTGGCGTGGAAGATGGATGGATTTCACCATAAGACCTGCTCTAAAAGCAGGCTTAGACATTGTTGGCTATCATGTCACTTGATGGAAACAATGGTTTGTTTCCCATTGCTATCTATCTATGCCAGTCAGAGTGTAAAGAGTCATGGATTGATTTTCTGAGTATAGTGGCAGAAGAATTGAAGAAACATCCAAGGGCACTAACTTTTATAAGTGACAGACGAAAGGGTTTGATTAAGGGGGTTTCTGCAAATTTTGGAGATGTTAATCACTTTCATAGATATTGCTTTCGACATCTTTATAAGAAGTTACATCCTGGTAAGAACCTAGAATTTCTGGCATGGAGAGCAGCAAGGTCATTTAGCGAGGTAGGCCACAATATATGGATGGATAGACTTAAAGAGGAGAAGCCTTCTGCACCCGAGTGGTTTGACAGAGAACCAGTTGAGACATGGGCAAGAGCTTTCTTCGATACGTCTTCAAAGTGTGAGCATATCACATCCAATTTTTGTGAAGCTTTCAATTCATGGATTCTTGAGTTAAGATTCCTATATGTAAGTTGGTGCAGAAATTCCATTTGCTTATGATGAGAATAATCTTTGATAGAGAACAAGTGGGTAAGCAAATGCCTGATGGATCTGTGGTCCCTAGAGTTACAGATATCATTAAGAAACATTTATACTTCAGCCACGAGTTCACCGCGCAACCTTCAACAAAGGATATTTGACAGATTTTTGACACTAAAATGGACATTTCATGGGTTGTGAATCTGGAGAGGCATACGTGTACCTGCAAGGAATGGAAAGTAAGTGGAATACCATGTGTGCATGTTATCTGCGCGAGCTTGCGCCTCAGACCAAAGACATATGACCAGTATGTGACTTTCTTATTACATCTGTATGTACATTTGGTTTACTTATTACATTTGTTTTACGTTTTTGGAACTCATTCAACTGTAGTACTTACTTGTTTACTAACTTTACATCTATGTTTGTAGGTATGTGCATTCTTACATGTATGTTGACTCCTACAGACTGCTTTATACTCCTTATATCGGACCTTTATATGACAAAGCATTATGGTCCAACGTAAGAACAAGAGTAACTTGTCTTAATTACAGACGCATTGTGTTAATCTATAATGTAGTACTAACACCTAGTGTGTATGCAGAATCCAAGATAGTGAAGCCTCTTAAATGTGGTAGACCTCCAGGTAGACCGAGAAGCCAAAGAAGAAGGGACAGAGATGAAGGTGGTAGCAGCAGAAAATACATGTGTGGGAAATGTTGTGTGTATGGTCATAACAGGAGTAGTTGTAAAGGAGCTGCTGCTGAAAACCAAGAGCTAGGTAAATCATTTGTGTATGTGTTGTTTGTTACGGCTTATATTTTGGGCTTATTTGTGTATGTTCTATATGTTCCAGCTCCAGCAACCTTCACGGGGCCTCATGTGAGGCCTGATCCAACTACTAGGCCGCCGCCACCACCACCACCACTTTCTACATCTGCAGATGAAACCAATGCATCACAAGCTCCAAGGAACGAACCAAGGACTAGAGGTGGTGGCAGAAAGAGGAGAGGTGGAGAAACTCAACCACATGTACCAACTGCTACTGCACCGTCTTCAACTACAACTGCACCATCTTCAACTACAACTGCACCATCTTCAACTTCTGCTATTTCACCAGTTCCGCCAACATCTGAATCAACGGTACCAACTCCTGGAGGAAGAGGAAGAGGAAGCAGAGGAGGTACGGGTGGAAGAGGAAACAGAGGAGGCAGAGGTGTTGCTTTTGCACCAGTACCACCAATAATTACTGCTACACCAGTTCCACCTGTTCAAGTTGCAGCGTCAACTACAATTGCTTTTGGAAGGAGTGTTAGCAATTCATCCACTACTACCAGGGGTGGTGCACTGAGAGGAAGAGGAGAAAGAGGCAGGGCGAGAGGGCAGATAGTGCATAGAAGAAATGGGAGAATTGTAGGTATTGGGATATTGCAAGATGAGGGACCGACACTAGCTAGAGAACCAACATCAGTGCAGGTTTCATTCTAAGTTTCTTGTCTGTTAATGACTTGTTATTCTCTTGTTTGTTATGAGATTGGAAACTGTTTTCTCTTGTGAACTGACAATAATTTGTTGTTCTTCCTACCAGGGGTGGCATCCATCCATTTGTTGTTCAATATATTATTGGGACTAGATGGATGCCACATAAGAGGTAATTATGGTGGCAGAGGAGGTGGGCTAGTGATGAGAGGTGGTGGCGCATTTTCTTTGACAGCTGGAAAGGGAAAGAGGCCAAGGACGATGGACTGGTTTGGCGCACCACAGCAGTGGGATGCAGATGAAAACTAAATGTTGTGAATTTGCTGTAGTGTTTTATGGATCTGTGGCATCTAATTTTTTTTTTTTTTGATAAGCGGCATCTAATTAATTTATTTTGATGAATATTTTGGTTACTTTAACCTCCTTTTTTATAAAAGATTTCTTTTATTTACTCTTGGTATTCTTGTATAAGTTTGTTATTCTCTTTATTTTTTTGATCAAAATGTGAGCTCAAAACCGTTTAACAGGTGTTTGAAATTATGGATGAGAAAGAGTACTTAAATGGCTGAGAAATGAGTGTTCATAGGGATTTGATGATGGGTCCAACTGTATATTAATAGACAAGAAATCTAGAGCGTTGGGTTTCATCTGTTCTCGTCCGTTGGATATGCTTTAATGGATATTTGTCAACACGTGCTGACGGAGAATAACGACGTTAGATAAATAGAAATTAATTAAAAAAAATAAATAAGGTCAACTCTAATTTGATACTTTCTGAGACCCAAAGTCAAAATATCTCATCTTTTTACTATGTTTATGTTGCATGTTAGTGTGTTGAGGTCATAAAGTCTGTCTATGGGCGCCTATTTGTTCATCTGAATATTCTTTTACTTTCAACAACGAAAATGTGGTCACACGTTAGGAATTTTCAAATGTTACCCATGCAAGTAAAGAACAGCACTTCTCCTTATGCCTTTGAAGTCTGTTCTGTTTCAAGTCTTCTTATTCTTTAAGATGGGAAATAAATTTATGTTCTCATGTTTTAAGTAAAGAACAGCACCTCTCTGATCACTCTCTTACAATGTCGTTTTTTAGAGATCCTGAATTATATCTGGTATGGGGAAAATATACGGGCAAGATTTTTGTGTGTAATATATTCAGGGTTCAGACGAAACCTGGTTGCCCATTTCTGGAAGGAGATTTTCACAACAATGAGGTATTAAATTTCTCTAGACATCTGTCTTTGCCTCACAACAAACAGAGTGATTTTGAACCACTCTTTGCTTACTTGAAAAAAAATGACATATTTGTAAACTGTCGAGGTCTTGTCATCAACTGGTTTCCTCGCACCGTTCGATATAGATACAGGAGTTATTCCTGGTCACCTGAATTGCTCAACTTGTCCAGCTATGGCATACATGCTCTTGATGCTCAACAGGATAACCAATCTGATGAACTTATGAATGATCCTGACAATGCTGATAAACTGCAAGCTCTTGAGAAAACCGAGCACCTGAATCAGGAGAAGAACGATAAGCAAGCACTTGAAAAGACCGTATCACATCCACACGAGCAGCTGAATCAGGATAAGCAAGCACTTGAAAAAAGCATATCAGATCTACATGAGCAGCTGAATCAGGTGAAGAACGATAAGCAAGCACTTGAAAAACGTGTATCAGATCTAAATGAGCAACTGAATCTGGAGAAGAACGGCATGCAAGCTCTTGAAAAAAGAGTATCAAATCTAGACGAGCAACTGAACCAGGTGGAGAGCAATACTTTTTTGGGTTGGTTGGATGACAGCCAATGTGGGACTATGTCAAGAACAATATGCGAACTCTGCAATTATCAACGCCCCAGGCACGCCAGTATCTGGTGGTGACAACAAAACAAATGTTCACGGGGTAATGGGGATAGCCTAGAGGGGCTAAAAGTCCCTTTAATTATTTAGAAAACTAAGCACCCATGGCCCTGCCCAAGCCTCTTATGTATTCCAGGCCATGCCAATCAGACCTACAAATAAAAAGTATCCAAATAAAATAAAATTACTATGCAACTATAGTAATCTGTATCCTCTCTTTGTGAAAATCATGTTAACCGTCACAGAGGTTCAAGAAGTTTAATTTTTCCATGTATGGGTATTCATGCTGTATGGGGAACTAATAATGAGAGCAAAGCTCTTAATATAGTCAGAAACTCCACCTTAGGACTAGCAGGTAGATCAACCTGGGTTCAAAAATAGAAGATGAGTAGAATTCCAGTGCTATCGTAAGGCGATTGTAGAGATTACATGCAACACCGTACATACCAGTTTTCAAGGGTTAAGTCTGGTCAAGCACTCCCGCATATTTACTAAATGGCATAGGCCAGACAGGCTATAAATCCCTTGACTATTTAGTTATGGAGGACGAGCAGGCTGGATTATGTAAGAAAAACTAAGCACACATGGCCTTCCCAAGCCTATCATGTATTCCCAGACAGGCTTGATGAAAATCATGCCAACCGTCATAGAAGTTCAAGAAATTATATTTATCTACCACCACATAAAGAAATCTAAGCAACCAGCAAAGACTTTAGGATGTGTGAAGTGCCTATCCTTGCCACCTCCAACCAGAGTAGGCCATGGAATCACAAGAACATTTATTAAGATCTTCAAATTGAATAAAGAGATGACGAAGAAACCCTAACTTTTTCTCCAAATAATCTTTCTTTCTCCTAAATATTTTGTCTAAGCTCTCAAAAAGATCTCTCCTCAATATAAGGTCGCTCGGCCACTTATATAGGGGTTTACATAGTGGATGACAGCTAATAAAGCCCTTATTTTCGGATCTAGCGTGTGTCATTAATGTACGCTTACATTGAATCTTCCCGCACGTATCCGTAAAACCTCATACCTCTTCACACTTTACTCGTGATTAAGCTGACGTCATCTGATGCGTCATTCCGGATATGCTATATATGGTCATATTCGCTCGGTCTTGATGATCATTATTTCGCATATCTTATAGATGTGCGGTATTTTACTCCTACATATTGTCTCTTCTCATGTCGTTCTTTTGATAAAGAGAGCGATGTGAGAAACTATTAATTCATTCTGTCGCACCTGTTCATCTTTTCGTATTCTTATTTTCCGAAATGTTTCCCTGATTTAGGCATGTCAACTTACGCGTGCCCTCTGAACCATTCATTATCTGACGCGTTTCTTATAACCGCCTCTTCCTATCCGTTTACTTTACTCCATCGCATTAATGGAGTAAATATCTTGGGAATCGGGATTAAGTCTCTTATTTACTCTTAATCATCTTCTTCTTTCCTCTTTTTACTCTCTTCTTTCCTCTTCGATTCTTATTTTCTTCTGTTGCTGCTCTACTGGTTTGATTGAATTTTCGAGTTGATTATCATATTTTCTTGTTTCATCATTCTCATCACTCTTTCCTTTCTTCGTTTTCGCATTTTATTTCTTACTTCTCGTATCTTGATCACCCTGATCTTGATTTATTTGATCATCTTCGATTATTTTTTCATTATCCCTCATTCCCATACTAAAGATGCCCCCAGCTGGTTGGAAGAACGAAATAGAATTTAAAATATTGAAAAATGAATTTGGTGAAAGAGGCTTCTCACTATCCGTCCCTCTTGGATCAAAACCTTCATCTACGCTCGGACCTGAATGGTTTTTTCTCGAAGAATGGAGTGGCCATAAGATTATCATTTCAGTAGGACCTTCTCGCTGGTCTTCCTATTCCTCTTTATAATCCTCAGATTCCTCTATTTTATGAAATTCTATCGGATGCAAGGTTCTCGCGGGGCATTTATCAACTAAGCGGTGATTTCTTTAGAATAATAATGGAATATATTCGTCGCGCGGCAGGACTAGGATCTCTTTACCCAGTAGAAGTGCGAAAGCCGGAACATGCTCATAAGGAAATCAATCCTACAAATTACACCATTGAGAACTTTTTCAAGAACTATGATATTTCTATCATGAAGAATAAGTCATCTAGGTGGGGTATTCGCTTAACAAGAAATGATGGTTTATGGTTTTTCAAATAGTGATTGTAGTAGTGGTAAAAGCTGGGTCTTTTCAGACTTGTGAAGAAAACAATTTTTATAGATTTAAATTAAACAGGAAACTAAATAAAATAATTCAAAGTTTTGGAGAAAAATACCAAGACTAGGATTCCACCATTGACCAAATAAATAGTAAACTCTAAATAATATTCATGCAATTCTATCTTTAAAAATAATTTTAATATTTGCCTCAAATATATTCTTGAAGTAATAGTTGTAATCAAAGAGTATAAAACATCAAAAGTATTTAAAACCCAGCATGCTTCATCAAATTAATTCACAACTATTCAATAAGAACTAATATTTCAATTCAATCCCATGCAAATAATCAAATAATAATATTGCAAATAAATAGTAAAATTAGAATTATACCAGTTAATGTGGAACAATGGCTTCCTCCGTCGCCTTGGCTAATGGGTTTAGCTCCTCATCCCAAAAACATAATCATAAGATGTATCCATGGCTTAATAATGTGTTTTTATTGATGAAAATGGTGTAAAAAGAAGTTTGCAACGCTGTATAAATGTTACAGCGTCACTGTTACAAAGTGGAAGGGTCTTAAAAACAACGATAGTAGCACTAACTGTTGTAAAACAACGACAGTTGGTTTTGATACATGACTATTGAAGAACGACAGTTCAGAAGCGTCTGTTCTTCGTCTTCTTCAACTGTGCAGCAGCAGAAAATATTTTCTCTGGAAGTTTTTCTCACGCCTCTCCTGGTCTTTCTTTTGCTCCCCAATCTCTCCTGATGTTTTCCAACCCTTCTTATGACTCGAACCAACACTTATATAGCTACCAAACCCCCAAAAATCTCGAGTGAATCCGACTTCTTCTTTTTCTCTCTTCTCTGCGCTGTTGAGAAAATATCTCTCTCTCATCTCCCTGTACGCGTTTGTTAGCTATATATTTGCGACCAAACTCTTATCAAGACTAGAACAGGACCAAGTAAAAGTCTAACTAGCGTGAAACTCTCCCTGAATCCTTTACCCATTCTCTGTACATATCGGGAAGATACGTATCTCTGTAACAACTCTGTTTATCCAGCCCGGATTATCCAGCCCATTTCGGTTGATAAAAACGCATGTACCAACTCTGTTTAGTCCATTAACATCCAGCCCAAACGAATTTGGTGATCGAATCTGTCCCAAAGGGCCCCAAAATTCCGACCCTGTTTGCTGTTCGTGAAGCATTTCATTTACCGCCAAAATTTTCTTTTGAATTTGAGAAGATGACCTCCCCTTATCTGTGGCTGGTCTCCCTTTAGCAGCTGCCTGGATATAGGTCACCCCTTAGTAATTAGGTTACCCCTTATCCAAAATCAAGGGTCCGTATAGCAAGTGTCCTCTGGGGCATTTTCCGCACTTTTTCGGGGTTCCTCCGGGGTATTTCTGGGTGTCTCCAACATACTTCTGGGGTGCTTCTGGTAGTTATCAACGGAGGTCCAAATGCCGCATTTTTAGCCAATTTCGCCACAAAGCCTTATTCTTCCAAAAACACCTACAAATACATAAAATAACCGAATAAGTACAATATCGAGCACTAACAATATATACAAATGAGCTATATTAGACACATAAATGCGTCTATCAATGGTCTCTCGGAGAATGAAAGAATCATGAGGGATATTGACTTTCATGACTCTACGAATCACACCGCTCGTAGGTCAATACTCGATGGTTGGATTATCCCATCATTTTAGTGGGCCCCTACATAACTGGCATAAGCAGGGATGGATCAACTCTTCCCCTTCCTGTGGTATTGCCTGCTTACGATCCTTGGGTATTCAGATGGCCTCAAGAAGCTGATGTGGTATGTTACCTTCAACTCTCCCTTTTTATTTTCTTTTAATTCTTTTGCCTTTCTCTTACCACTTTCTTCGGTTTCATATTTCCAAACAATCAAAGAAGGCTAAAAAATTTCCTTATGTGTCACCTTCGCACGATAATGAAGTAAGAAATACTCTTTGTTTAATTTTGACAATATTGTTGCCTCTGTTTCTTATCTCTCATTATTCGCGTAGGTGGAAGTTTTGGGCGTTAAAGGTAAGGGTAAGAAGACCATTTCTAAATCTTCCTCTAAAAATACTTCGAAGAAACGAAAGGCAGCTTCTCCTTCTTCTTCAAGACCACTCTGGCGATGATGAATTGCCTTCTTCTAATGACTCCCCCGTCACATCTTCTATGGAGCAGCTATCTAGTATCTTTTCTGACTCCATCTTTGCAATTGGAAATGAACCGTTAACTCGCACATTTGAGTCCATTGTGAAGATATGTGATGCCTCTACTTTGGATCATGAATCCCTTTCCGGAGTTGCCTCAGCGCTGAGTCCAAGCTTTCAGTATTCACTTGGTTCTTTGGTAATTTATATACTTTCGCACTTTCTTCAATGATATCTTCACGCTTTTTATTCTTATATTCATCTTATATCTTCGCAGGTGGCCCGCATGTCTTATGTTGTTTCTTCAAACTATCAAAGTAGACTTCGCAAGCTTGAGGCGGATAATGCTAAACTTAAAGCTGAGAATTCTTCCAACTCCAACCATGTTGTCAAGCTCCGTGAAAGAAATAATCAACTGATTGGTATGCATATTGATAGACACATTTTAGTGTCTGATATAATCTCAATTGTATATATTGTTAGTGCTCGATTTTGTATTTATTTTGGCTTTTTATGTCTTTGTAGGTGTTTTTGGAAAAATAAGATTTTGCGGCGAAATTGGCTCGAAAAGTGTTATTTGCGCTCGTGGGAGAAAATCACTAAAGGCACCCCTTATTTGGATAAGGGACACTCAATTACTAAGGGGCACCCACTTGTTATTTACAACCAGGACACCCCAAGTTTTAAAGACACCCAACAGTTGGTTAGGGGGAGGTCAACTTCTCCGTTTGAAAAATTAAATTTGGCGGAAAATGGTTACAGCTCTCTGTGTATTTGCTGGTTTGGATTTGGACGAGATTTAACAAGAGATTTTTACGGGAATGGATTTATGTTGGCCTGTTAGTGATGAACATGGATAACATAGAAGTTTTGGTCCATAAACAGGAAGAAGATAAATTCCTCTAGGATTCGTATCTTTCGAATAAGGAAAGGTTTAGAATGGCCCGGACTCTGTTTAACGCGTGCAGAAGAGAAATGGAAGGAAATATCTTCGTGTTGGGTAAAACAGGAAGTTAGCATATTTTCGGGAATTCTTGTTCATTAAAGGGAAGGTACGTGTGAAGTTAAGAGAGGATATATTCTCGAGAGATTTTACTCCCTGTTTTGAAGAGCTTTAACCAAATCAGAGAGGCGTGAAAGTAAGGAGAACAGCAGGAAGTTACATAACTTGGGAGAGAAGACAAAGGAAGATATTCTCGGAATTCATATGACCTGTGGTATATAAATAAGAGGAGAGTATCACAGAAGGGGATTATCGAGTAGTTTGGGGCCTTTACGTAGTTTAGGTGAATCTATGGTACGAAGAAATCACACTGCAGAGAAAGTTGCAGCAGCAGGAGGAAGAAGACGAAGCTGAAGAACATTGGACAGACGAAGACAGTCGCAGAACCCGTGGCCTTTTATTTCAAAATTCAATCACTTTGTAACAATTTCTGTGACAACTATTCAGAGTTCGCAACAGTTCTGTGTTAGGGTACTCTGTAATAGTGGTTCGTAACAATTATATCCGTTACAAACACGTTGTTTTATACCTTCTCTTCTTTTTAATCAACTTTTGAGCAACAAACATGTATTTTGAGCAAGTGGTTAATATGAGGAGCTAAACCCCATTGTTGAGGCAATAGAGGAAGCTATTTTTCCAACAAAAAGTGGTATATTCTTATTTATTTATTTCTCGCAATTATTTTTATGATTGTTTTGCCTTGAGTGAAAATTGTTTGAATGATTCTTGTTAAGCAATTGTTATTTCTTTTGATAGAGCATGCTTGGACCTAGGTTTTTGATGTTTTATGCTTCGGATTTACACCTCTTATTTTGAGAATCTACTTGTTGCAATAGTTTAGAATCAAATTGAACGAAAAAATTGCATGAATATGAATATTGGATTAAATCACTTTAAATTTGGAAAATAGTGGAATCTTAGCCTCAGTGTTTCTTTTAGTATTGATATCATCTTTGATTGAGTTTGCTATAATTTTTAGTGAGTTTTCTATTTTAATAATAGTATTTAAGTCTAATTAATATCCTTCACAAGTCTGAGAATCGAACCACTTTTACCACTTGATAGACGCATTTATGTGTCTAGTATATATTAATTGTATACATTGTTAGTGCTCGAATTTGTACTTATTTGGTTATTTTATTTATTTGTAGGTGTTTTTGGAAGAATAAGGCTCTGTGGCGAAATTGGCTAAAAATGCGGCATTTGGACCTCCGTTGATAACGTGCCGGAAGTACCCCAGTAATACCCCGGAGGAACCCCGAAATAGTGCGGAAAACATCCCAGAAGAATTGCTAAAGGCACCCCTAAGTTGGATAAGGGGCACCCATTTCAGGGCATGTACTAAAGGGACTCTCGAACTGGATAAGGGGGAGGTCATCTTCATAATTCAAATCTGAAAAAAAGGCGGGAAAACTTGGTTTCACGCTGTTGATTTTGGAAGCAAATTGTTTGAGCTGTTCAGGGAGATTCAATGCTGCAAATCGATTGGGATGAACTTCCCAGACAATAACAAGCCCAGTAATCGATTGGACCCATCCAATTGGGCTGGAATGGCCGAGAGAGGGTTTCAAAGTCCCAACAGAGAGACGTGTTCTGTTTCGAGTTTAGAAGATTTTTGAGAGATTTCTGGAGGACTTTGACGCTGGATTAACATGTACATGGTCCTATTCAAGTCTAGGGAAGAGTTTGGTAGCTATTATATAGCTAACAACACGTGGAAAAAAGAAAACAGAACTGATTATCGTTTCAACCTCAGAGAAGAAAAAGAGGAGATTTCATCGGGATTTGATGACCCTGTTGAGTTATAAAAAGGTTGGGTCGAGTCATAAGAAGGGTTAGAAAAGTTTAGAGAGAAATAGGAGAGAGTTCAGAGCCGAAACGAGGAAGATACCATTGATTGTTGCTGCTGCTGCTGTTCGAGGAGGAAGAAGAAGAGGAAGAACAGACCCGCTAAGGCAGTCGTTCTTCATCAGTCTTAAAACCAGAAACGAGTGTCGTTGTTTTACAGCAACAGAAAAGTATCGTTTAATTTTCAGCACTTACCCCTTTGTAACAGTGACGCTGTAACACTTCTGCAGCGTTGCTAATTCCTGTTTCATCTTATATACATCAATAAAAACACCTATTGTAGCCATGAATTTATCTTGTGAGTGTGTTTTTGGGATGAGGAGCTAAACCCATTAGCCGAGACGACGGAGGAAGCCATTGGTCCATATTGATTGGTATAATTCTAATTTTATTATTTATTTGCAATACTATTATTTGATTATTTGCATGGAATTGAATTTGAAATATTAGTTTTTATTGAATAGTTGTGAATTATTTTGATGAAGCATGCTGGGTTTTAAAAACTTTTGATGTTTTATACTTTGTGATTACAATTATTACTTCAAAAATATATTTGAGGCAAATATTAGAATTATTTTTCAAGATAGAATTGCATGAATATTATTTAGAATTTACTATTTAATTGGTTAATGGTGGAATCCTAGTCTTGGTATTTTCTCTAAAGGTTTGAACTATTTTATTTATTTTCCTGTTTAATTTAAATCTAGAAAAATTGTTTTCTTCACAAGTCTGAAAAGACCCTGTTTACCACTATCTCTACAACCATTTGAAAATACATCACCACTATCTATAAATCACATCAATTTTTGGCGCCGCCGACGCGGACTTGGTTTTAGGGTTTTAGATTTATTTTTATTTTATTTTTATTTTTGTTTTGTTTTGTTTTTATTATTTTTGTCTTTTTTTATGTTTTTGGGTATTTATCTTGTGTCTACAGGTTCTGGATCATAAAGAAAATTGAGCCAAGGAGTTTGGTGATTTCATAAAGACTTGGAGCTAAAGATTAAAGCAAAAAGAACAGAAAAGAAGACAATTTTATTTTTATTTATTTTTAGACAATTTTAGTTTAGGGTTTGTTTATTTTATTTAAAAAAAAAAACTGTATTAGGGTTTATTATTTTTGTAATTTTTCTTTATTTTTTTGGACTTTTGGACTTTGGGACATTATTTTTTTTTATTACCCTACGGAAGGGTACTTTAAATATAAATTGTTTGCAGAGAAGGAGGACAATTACGATATTGTCTCTGCACCTCGGAGTCAGTGGCCCGAGTCGACTACAACCGATTCATCCCCCGTCTGGAACGGGAGGTAAGATTCTAAACACTCGTGAATCCCCTGTCAGCGAGTTACTGGACTCCTTCGTATGTATATATGTTAAGGACTGAATACGGACATTTATTTTTCTAGTAAAGGGCACGGCCTGGCCATACAAGATAAGGGTTCGGATTTCATCACCGTTCTCTTCTTGCCCGCTTTAGGAACACGTAACCTACGCGAACCTAAGCCTAAAATTTTGACTAGAACGAGACCGATAGGGTAACGAGCTTAACAGGAAAGTCATTCGAAAAATATTGGTTACTCTTTTAAGCGTACTTCGAAGTTCTTGACGGTTTCTATAAGTTGAATGCGTGACTGCGCCGCTTTGTAATACCGGTGAGGCCTTGGGTATCAAATCTCCACCGAGCTTCCCTCTCCTCTATTCAACTTACGTTAACTCGGATTGATTCCAGAGGGGTTTGCTTAAATTGTAACGAATTCCCGTTCGAAGGATTAGAAGCTGGTCTAGAAACAATCTAGTGGAGCCATCATGCTTTTTGTTTGCTAGAAATCAATAGGTTTGATTTGGTTGAGTCGGACTTGATCTTTGTTTGCTTACCCTTCCAATTTAGAAAATTCTATTGTATGCCTGAACATAAAAGAAACGCACTAGGTAGATTTGTTAAAGAGAAACCTAGTAGTTCGAAGCGTCTCGATTCCTTAATCTAGAAAGTCCGGCTTTTGAAGAGTCTGTTTTTGAACGTTCTTTGACTGAGGAGAGAATCCTTGTTGCTCTGATAGCGCCAAAAAATGGCAACTTTGAAAGCTTTGTTGAATCCAACTAGGACTACCCGTCCTTCGTGTGTTAAGTTAGCTGAAACGGAGGCACCCTTTGAACTGAAACCTGGGACCTTACAGATGCTCCCAATCTTTTTAGGGAAAGAAAATGAAAACCCTTATTACCATGTTAGGGATTTTGAGGAAATTTGTAGTACTCTATGAATTAGAGGCTTAGATGATGATGCTTTGAAACTTAGGTTATTCCCATTTTTATTGAAAGATAAGGCCAAGTCGTGGTTGTATAGTTTGGACTCCGAGTCAATTGAGACATATGAACAACTTACATCTGCCTTTTTCAATAAGTTTTTCCCTATGCACAGAACATCGTGTATTAGGACGCAAATATGCACATTTTCACAACAAGAGGGAGAATCTTTATATAGGTATTTGCTGCTTTCCTAATCTTTATATATTAGGATTTAAGTCTAATTAATATCCTTCACAAGTCTGAGAATCGAACCACTTTTACCACTATCTACAAATCACATCACATATCTTTGCTGCTTTCCTTTTTTGCACTACGTTATTTTCGCCTTATTTTAATTCTCTATATTCGTAGAGATTTAGAATTTAACCGATGAAGCATCTCATCTCCCTGATGATGAGGAGATTCTCCTTGAACACCTTAATTCTTCTTTGAACCGTTTCCCCAATGATGGATTAGAGGATCTTAGTCTGGAAGAGTTAAGATCAAAATATGTGGCTATTAAAAGTGATCATAGATCTATGTTATCCGTAAATAACAGTTTTCAGCGTCGCCTTCATAAAGATAGTGAGATAATTCAAATTTTGGAAGCGAAAAAGAAAACACTTATTAGTGAAAAGGATGAGGTTGCTCTCAAGGGTGCTAAAGCTTTAAAGGAATTTCAAGAAACTATCCTCATAGTTCAAATTGAGCGAGATCTAGTTTTAAGCGAAAAGAACGCACTTATTAAGCAAGGGAACTTGATTCATTCCCGACTTATTATAGAAAGCGATGTTGAATTTTATTGGGCTTCTAGGGTCTTAGATAATGCTAGAAATGATTTAGCTGTGAATGTTAGCCTTGAATCTGATCATGCCACATTGGTTAAGGATATTATTTCTAAAAAATAAGGTTGTTTGTTATTCTTTTCTACTTGTTATTTCTTGAAAAACATTCTTATGTGGCATTAACCTTCTGATTTTTTTCGCAGAGGATGAGAAGAAGTATCATGAGAAAATTGAGAGTCTAGAGGAGAACATATCCGCTCGTGATTTTAAATACCGCAGACTCAAGAAAAAGCTGACTATCATTGTATCCAATAATAGCAAGGATGCTATTCGCATTCGTGATGCGGCAATTAAGAAAGTATGTGCGGATAATAGCATTCATGTATCGAACTATAATCTTGCTGAAGTTTCTCCCAATAAAGAAGACTCTGATATCTCTGATAGAGAAGGAGAATATGAGGAGTATGAGGAAATTGATGAAGAAGGTAATGGTTCTGAAGCTGAGGAGGTCAATGAAGATGACATGGGAAGGAACTAGTTCTTTTTTTTGAGATTTTTTTTATCTTGTCGCACTTGTAAATCCTTTATCAGTTCTTTGTATATCGAATTCTTTCTAACTTTTGAAATTTATTCTTCAATGTAAACTTTTTAAATATTTGAGTTCTCTTAATGTAAATTCTCCTTGGATTGCATCTGCATTTATAAAAGGAAAAGTAATGTTCTTTCCAATAGTTGGAATCAATCTAATGGTAATAACATATATAATAATATTTGCTGATAACATAACATGTGCGTGAGTCAATCATATGGGGGCGAGTAACACTATTTTACAAGTTTGCATTCCCATTCTTTCCTCTGTTAGTCTCCACAAGATGATTGAGTTATGCAGATATTATGTAGTAGTATCTATGAATTAACATATACGAATGGGATTTGATAGATTTCAGATTATCATGTATGCGTGTATCTAACTTGTGGGGTATTTCCTTATGCGGTGATCTATTATGTATTTATTCTCATACGTCGATTATATAACTTAATCATGAAAATATCAAATTGTCGTTCCTTACCTGATCTTACCTTACGAATATGTCTTTGTGTTCTGCCTCAACTATGCTCTGTTTTATTGTTTCGCTAGTATGCATCTACTTATTTCTCCTTGTGAGAAATACCCTTTGTCTTTTCATTGTGCGATTATATTTGCAAGCTATTTTCTCTCTCATTGTTTCCTTCAAAACAATATTAGATTATATTCTATTTTTCTCATGAGGTATAATTTAGCCTTCCTACTTAAAGGTCTTATTTTTCCTAGTATATGACTTTGTTTCTGTACGATGAGATCGCAGGCGGTCTTTACATTTTAGTGTAACGACCCATTGATCTCGTCTTATCATATTCTTGTATTATTTCCTCTGCAGGTTTTATTGATGCGCAAATACTACAAGCCTTAATACTCTCGTGAGTAAAAATCCTCATGATATTTGCTTCTTTTGACACAATTCAGCTCCCTAATGAGGGTGCGGTCCTTTTATTCCCCCTGATTTCCCCTTCAAGGAAGCTTACCCCTACCGGGTTGGGGTGGGCTCTTCCCATCCAGTGATGCAACAATCAGTTGTTTTCGCGGCCTCTTATCATCCGCCGATATGCCTTTTGGTTACGAGACCGCACCCTAAGTAGGGTTTCTTCGGACCAGGTGAATCATAGTCCAGACTTGTCAAGAGCGTCCAGGTACACTCCAGACGCCCCAGGCACTCTTGACTCAACCGTGTACCTCGGCGCCCTGATTGAGTTTCTGCACTCCTTAGGAGAGACCTTGTCACCTTAATCTTTCGATTTAGGCGTCTCTCTTGGATGGGATTTCGTTTCACCCCAAATCTCCATGACTCAGGTTTCAGGGTCGGTGTAGCTTTCCCCCGAGTCATGCTAACCAGGTTTTCCCCAATTATGACGTGTGTTAGGTCTTATCATTGCCTCTTGCTGTATGCGAACTAGGGAGAATGCCACAATTGGATTCCTAGTCTCCCTAGTTGGAGTCTTTACTTCTGATGCCTTCTATTAAAGTCTTATTATAAGGTCTTGTTTTTGCCTTTTTCTGGTATGACATTATCATAAAGAAATAAAAAAAATCATTTGCATTCATACTCTTGATTAATACAATGTTGATATCTACTATTTTTTCTTATTCGTCCACATGATTAAAACGACTTCATTTCTGAGATAACTTGCTTATTTCTTTCCCATTCTGTGCTTCATTGAGTTCGCGTATGCTTTCCAATACATCAATTCGCATATGGTCTATTGGGTCTGAGGTGTTATGATTTCTGTATGGACCATATTTCTTCAAGTACATTTGGTTCCAGAGTTCATCAGATGTCTTTCCTTATTTTTCTTCTACCAATTTATGCATTCCGTTGCTAAAGACCTTCTTAATCTTATACGGCCCTTCCCACATGTTTTCCATGTTTCCTTTACCACTAATCTGATAACGCGACTTCTGCCGCAGCACCAATTCTCCTTCCTAAAATTCGTTCTTGTTAACACACTTGTCGCGTCTGTGCTCTTGTGCGGTTGTTATCGCCTTTGCAGAAGTCTTTCTTATTTCACTTTCCTTGTCCACGGCATCTACCATTAACCTTTCACCTCTCTGGCTCTCTTCTATCTGCTTCTTCCAATTTCTTCGCTTGCTTGCGCGTTTCTCAAATTTTTCAACATCAATTTCCTGGCAGGTTTTACCTTCATTCAGATCTCCTCTTATTACTCCAACACCTTGAGGTAGAGGGAACTTGATACATTGGTGGAAAGTTTAGGCCACTCCTAGAATACCATGTAACCAGGGTCTTCCTATTAGAGCATTATAGGGTGATTCTACGTCAACGATGCAAAATAATATTTCTGTTGATATGCTCTTCATAGGAATTCGCATTGTTATCTCTCCCTTTGTCTTGTTGGTTGTTCCGTTGAAACCATAAATTTTGTAAGTTGATGGAATTAATTATTCATCTCTACCACCCATAGTCTTGTATGTGTGATAAAACAGAATATCAACTGAACTTCCAGGATCTATCAGTATTCTATTTATAGCTCATGTATTCGCGTCATCCTCTTCGCCTTCATCAGTTTTTTGCTTTTGGATTGATTTCTAATTTTACCACTAATGGGCTCTCATGCGGTTCTCCTCCTCCCGGTACTTATTATGCATTAAATGAAATAGGTTGCTTCTGCCAATCTTTTAATGGCGATATCTTCGCAAGGTTGAGTATCTCTCTTCCATCATTATCTCTTGCATAAACTCGACTTAGGACATTATCGTGATCTTCTACGCTTTTAAATGAGTGTATTATCGAATTACAATATAAATTCTTCGCCTTCGCTCCTACTTCGATCAAATATGTATTCCTTCCTGTCTCCATACCTTGTGTATGCCCTTCTAGTGGTAGTGGTGGTAGATTTTGTGGTTGCTGCACTGGGAAATAGATGAGTGTTCTCTGATCAATCATTCTTAGTATGATTTTCTTCACATTTCTACAGTTGTTTGTGGTGTGACTGTGGAAACGATGATAGGCACAGAATTCTCTACTTCTCCACCCTGGTGGTGGTTCATTTCCCACATTTAGTGGCTCAGGAATGTCTTCCATTAAAATTACAGCTTCCCAGATTTTGTCTATCGAGGTGTTTAGATGCGGCATCTTTATCTGCTCCCAAACCACTTTGCTACCTCCTGAGTCTTGGTTGTAATATTGGTTTTTCCCTCCATAGCCTTCTGGTTGGTTATCAAGCCTTTGAATCTTATTATTTCCTCCACGATTGTTGAACTGCTTTTCTTTGTATTCTATTTCAAACTCTTCTTGATCTCTACTACCCATGGATACTAGCTTTTGCTCTTCTTCCATTACTTTCTTTCCGTGACTCCCTTGAGATGTACTTGCGACGACATTTGTTGTCCTTGGAATTAGGCTTGCATTCCCCTAACTTGCGTTTGTTATTGCAACTGGGTAAGACTTCATTTATCTTTGTTTTTCTTCAAGAGCTATGTATTCTTCTTGGAACTCGCGTAACTCCGCCATGGTTATTTTATCTTTTGTCCTGAAGATCAACGTATACAATAAATTTGTAGGGAAAAGTGCATTGATGAAGGCTAGTATAAGGTTTCTATCATCTACTCGTCCAGCCATTTCGCTACACATACTCCTCCTACGCGTGGTTAAACTACGTAAGCTCTTATTGATCCTTCTTCGTAAGCTGAACACTTTTTCGATACCTGGTATTAGCTTGTTATTTCTGATGTATTTCCCTAATAAGATATTTTTTAAGTGATGAAATGATCGAATAGTTACTATTGGAAATCCTTCAAACCATTGCAAGGCTTCCCCTGTCAGGCTCGCTGGGAAATATTTACATAACACCGCATCATTTTCTTCCCACTGTAATAAGGATCGACTATAAGTCCTTACATGCTGCACTACACATGTGCTTCCATCAAAGATATTAGTAAGTACAGGTAGGCTACATTTTGGTGGTACTACTGCAAGTTGTATTTGTCTTGCAAATGGTGTTTTTCCCGCTTCTTCTATTGCTTCATCCAATTGTCTCCTACTACCATCTCTTCCCGCTGTCATCATTTCTCTAACCTCTGCTAGTTCTCTTAAGATTTGTTCGTTCATGATTTGATATGTATCCTGCTGCATTGTCCTTTTCAACCTTGCTTGTCTTACTCTGTTTTCATGCCTGTTTTGACGCATTGCTTCTTGTATTTCTTTCTCTTCAACTTCTTATCTTCTTGTCCTTCGTCTTTCTCTTTCGTTCCTTGCATTATTTTGTGCGTCATTATATCTCTCTGCTTCATCTTAACGCGCGCGTTGGTTTCTTATCATTTTTCTTCCTTGTTATATCATTCTTCCGTATTCTTCATCAATTTCATCATCCTGATCCTGATACATGTGATAGCGTTCGCCTTGTTGTTCACGTCGTTCAACTCTATCATCTTCTTGCATGCGGTAGTTTTCTCCTTGGTGTACATGTCTGTCATTGTTTTGTTGATGCTCTATGCGATTGCCATCGCGCTGCTCTTGTATGTTATCATCTACCATATTGTTTTCTAAACGCTGCTCTTGTCTGGCATCTCTGCGGTTGGATCTGCTACGCCTTGACGTGCTCCTACTTGATCTAGATCTTGAGTTTATACGTGTTGTACTCTGTGATCTTCTCTCTTGTAATCTAGTATTCTATTCTCTTAACTCATTATTCTGACGCGTCGGATTCGCACGTAATTCTCCTTCTCTTCTTGTTTCTGCAACTAGTCTTTGTCGGAGATCCTCTATGGTCATATTCTCTTCATTATCTGTTATTGGTAGGGCTGCACATGGGCGGTTTTGGGCGGGTATTAGCTAAAACCAACCTCGCACCCACAGACTGCAGGTTTTTATTTTCAAAACCAACCCCGCACCCATAAACAGCGGGCGGATTTTGTTACCCGCCTGCTACGGGTTGGGCGGGTTTGGGTTTAAACCCTCTTTATATTTAATAATCGTTCACACACATTACTTTTAAAGTTTTAAAGGTTTGCCGAATCAAAAACGGAACCGGCCAATTTCCTAAAGGACGAGTCTCTAGCAACTGTCTCATTCCTTGTGTTGGGAAACAAGATTGACAGGAACGATATAGTCTCGGAGGGGGATCTGAAGTATTATTTAGATATCATTCGTACCACAGGAAAAGGAAAGACTGATTTTGATGCCTCGGTTGTACGACCTATTGAGGTCTTCATGTGCAGTATTGTCCGCAAGATGGGTTATGTCGATTGCTTTAGATGGGTATCCCAAGTATAGGAATTTAGCTTGTGATATAGCCTGATAGTATATTTTCTTCTCTTTTTATTTTTGATCATTATTGTTTTAGCGGGTTTTTCAGGTGGGTTTGGGAGGGTATTAGCTAAAACCAACCTCGCACCCAAAGGAAGCGGGTTTTTATTTTCATAACCAACCCCGCACCCACAACGGGCGGGTTCGGATTAAAAACCCACGGGTTTAGCGGGTACGTACGGGTTTGGGTATGATGGACGGGTCTTGTGCAACCCTAGTTATTGGTCCTACATCTCCAGTTCTTTGCGCATCTTCTTCTGTTGAACTGTTTGTGAAGTATGAACACTTACTCTATCATAGTCGATGATGTTATCCTGCGTAGGTTCTCGCTGAGGTTGAGTCTGAACTTTATTTTCTCGGTTGTTTCTTTCTCCCATCCTTGATGATTCGGCAATCTCACTTCTTCTTCATCCAGCGATTATTCTACTCCTCCTAATTGCAACCGTCTGTTCCGTTGTGGATGATGCTCTCACCATTTTTTTTACTTGTGAATGATTGTCTCTCTTGATGAAGGAAAAGATACTTTCTGAAGAATGGAAATCTTAAATTTTTGGTGGAAAACTTTCAGACATGGGTTTTTGAAATTCTCAAATATTTTCAAACTTGTTTATAAAGAAATTCACCAACATGATATATCATTCCGAGCTGTATTCTAGCGCCAAAATGTAGTTGCGAGAAATCTCACAACCACACCCTTGATAAAATATGTAAAACAATCTAAGTAATCTCCATGAGAATCACAAGAATATTCATTAATATCTTCAAATTGAATACAGAGATGATGAAGAAACCCTAGCTTGCTCTCCAAATAATCTTTCTCTCTCCTAAATATCTTGTCTAAGCTCTCAAAAAGATCTCTCCTCAATACAAGGTCGCTCGGACCCTTATCTAGGGGTTCACATAGTGGATGACAGTTAATAAAGCCCTTATTTTTGGATCTGGCGTGCGTCATTAACGCATTCTTGCATTGACTCTTCTCGCACGTATTCGTAACACTGCATATCTCTTTACACTTTACTCGTGATTAAGCTGACATCATCTGGTGCGTCATTCCGGATATGTTGTATGCGGTCGTATTCGCTCAATCTTGATGATCATTATTTCGCATATTTGACAGGTGTGCCGTATCTTACTCCTACATGCCCAAACATAAGGGTGATCTTTGCTTTAGCAAGTGGTGCATGTCTAACGCAACGGGGTAAATCTTTTAACATTTTACCATATAGAGAATTGTGGATTATAAAAATTTGACCCGAGGAAAGAGTACTCCTAATTTAGATTAATTTTAATAATATATTAGAACCAGAGAAGAAGGTTCTAGGTTCTAAGCGTGTCGCAAACAAGGGGATAAGAATGCATACGTACTGTCGTTCTTAGTTCTATGGTTCAACTACTCTTACATCTGGTATGCAAAGAGCCAAAGAGAAGAACATCTCATGGTAGATTTTTGTTAGACATAATGTTTAAATCCCAGGAGGGAGAAATTTGTTTTTATGACCCTGGAAATTATGGATCTTACTCTTTTGGTCCCAGGATTATTTAATAAAATTTGGAAATTATTCCAGTGGCCCTGAAATATTATAGGAAGTAGGATTAACAAAATAATCGGTGTACATATTGCCTGCACATAAAATGACCCTCATTCTCTTTTAAGGGTCATTTCAATAAAAGGGTTAATTATTTTAAAATTGAGTTTTAAGCCAAAGGCCATTTGAGTAAGAGAAAATGAGGAGAGGGCGAAACACTTAATTCTCAATTTTTAGAGAAAATATTAGTAGTTATATTTTATCTTTGATATTTTTGGAAATATAATTAGTTAAGACAAATAATGAGAAAGACACATGTCAAATTTTGATTTATCCCCTTACCCCATCAGAAAATGCGCCCATCAAAAATAAAGTTATCTGTCTCAGGATATAGGTATGTATATATCTTAATTTGTAAAATAAATATATCCTAAAATATTAATTTTAAATTCCTTGTCATTTGATTTTATCCATACACTATTAATGGTAGCTCGGCTAGGCTCCATCCTCTTTGAATTTGTATAACGTCGTTCTGACGTTATCAAAGTACTGAGATCATCATAATAAAGTTTACTTATATGAAGTCAATAGATTTTGTTTATTTATACACCCAATGTCACATCACGGTGAAGCCTTGGATGAGGAGGTCTCGGCTTCTTGCTTTCAAGTGGACGTTAAAAATATCAACCAAAAGAGAGTAGTAGAGAAATGCTTAGGAAGGAGAATAACATTGTCGTTCGGTGCAGTGTATACTTCTCTGTACAATACATTATAAACATTGACTAGAGCTGTCTCCAATAATTACAAATAAAATATCAATTGGGCGGTCGACCAATATACATCATCAAAGCTTGTATATAAAATTATAGACTTGTTCGTGGTAGCTTCGTATGGTGTCGTGGCGTGTAGACATTACAGTCATTTGACTTGAGCAGGTACATATTACTGTTACATACTTTAATCACTAGAGATAAGGACGAAGAATTTAAAACTTGATAAATCAATTTGTACATATATATATCTGATATCTCCTAGTGTTCTTGGATACCAAATAAGCTTCTTCTTGTTTTCTTTCACTTCCTTCCCGCCCAAATTAAGAATCTCTCTATTTACTTTTCTTACGGCAAGCATGTCGTTTTTTAGTGATCCTGGGTTATATCTCGTATGGGGACGCGAAATGGGTTTCAAGTTTTACATATTCAGGGTTCAGACAAAACCCGGTTGTCCATTTGTGCCAGGAGAGTTTAGTAGCTATGAGTTGTTATGTTTTTCTAAACATCTGTCTTTGCACCATAACAGAGAGAGTGATTTTGAATCTCTCTTTGCTTACCTGAGAAAGAATGACAAGTTTGTAAACTGTCAAGGTCATGTCATCAACTGGTTTTCGAACAATCCACATGGACGTTATTCCTGGTCACCGGAGGGGCTTAACTTGTCCAGCTATGGTATACCTTCTCATGTTAGTCCTCAGGAAACCGAGTCTGCTGCGAAATTGGCTGCATGTATAACTGAGCGAGATCGAGAGAGGGCTGAGAAACAAGCTCTCGGAAAAAGATTGTCAGATCTGCATGAGGAATTGTACCGGGAGAAGCAAGCTCACGAGAAACAAGTTCTTGATTTGACATCTAAGCTTGAAGAATGCTGTGCTGGTGCTAAAGGTGGATCGGTTGATGAGGAACAATGGTTGACTGGCCTCGCAGTTCCTAGCAATTTTGTTCCTTTTGAGGAACTTGATGTTATTACATTCCCAAAGAGTACTCCGTTGACTATCACCAAGACGGCCTCAGACATGCCGGAAATTGGTGAAGACAATTCAACCAATGTTAAAGTAAGCCGTTTCTATGGAGGGGTGTTCCCAATAGTGGTTGTGAATGTTGACAAGCTGGATCCTCACAAAGAAAATGCAAGGTTCGATCCAGATATCTGGGGTTTGTTTCAGAATGCAGGAACTTCTTACGCAGCTCGTAAAGCCATTTGAGTCGGAGATGTAGACCGACATGCGAAAAGACACCTTTGAGGGGATCCAGGGTTTGTTAATTTGCTTTTATTTATGTTGGTTTGGTGTATAAGACTGGTGGTGGTTCATTTGGATTCAAGTTTGGCAAATTTCTCAATAAGGAAAATGTTAGATTGGTCCGTAACATTTCATTGATGTTTCCCATTTACTCCGTCCGTCCCTATTATATAAATGGAGAAGTTAAAATCTTGTAGAATAATAAATTGTTTAGTTTTCATAAATTTTTACCAATACAACATAAATAAGATTATATAGGTCAAAAAGTATATCTTGGAATTAGAATTCCGCCTATTTAGTGGGACTAGGAAAATCCAATATTCTGCTTATATAATAGGGACGGAGAGAGTATGTAATAAAACATTCTATCAACAACCTAAAAACCCCACGTCATCTCTCACTCCACGTCGAGAGTTGCGGTAACCTCCCCTCTCATTGGCTGGTGAACAAAACCCTTGCTCCTGATTGGCGGAAAAGCAACTTATACCCCCTACATTTGGTGGCCGTTAATATTTAATAGGATTAATACGATCTGATGCTCCATATTGGACGGCAAGGTTGATATTTTCTTACACCATGTTTACACTATTTTAATAAAATTTAAACCCTGGGATTTAACAAGTGAATTGCTAAAAATACAACACCGCTATAATAAAAAATTTAATACCGATTTTTTTTTAAAGAAAAATATGAAAATTTTGACAACAAATCTAAGAATTGCCAAAATTATATATATTTACAATATTTCAGTGAATATCTTTTCCTTAATTATATCTTTAACCTTTTCTATCTATTCTTTTCTTAATAAACACTCAATAGTCAATATATTTTCGCCAACAAATCTAAGAATTGGCAGAAAAGAAATACTCATGTACATATTTAGCCCCTTAATTACGGTATATGTTTGATATATTTTACATCAATATATGTAGACACTTTTTTTGCGCCTTTCTTCTTTCCTTCTCTATAGATACCTAATCGCCTCTCTTCTGTGGATCCTTTTCACCTCTTTGATTTACTTTTCTTTTTTTCCTTTTTTGATATTGTCAATGTCAACCACAATAGGTTGATCAAGAATCTGGAGCAAATCAAAAGGAAGATCATCATCTCTGCAAAATCATGAGAATATGCGATCTGCAAGATCAGTTTACGAAGAAATGGGTTTTTAACGTGCATTAGCAATTTTGTGCGGGCAGGTAAAACAACTTAATGAACCTATCAAGGTTAGAGTTGTACAGTGGTCGTTCGGGAGTCAGAACACAAAACCGTTGGGTGAGTAGGAACACAAAACTCTAAACTCTATAATATGATTTGTGTCATAATCATCATCTCTATAAGTCTAGATAATTTCTTCGTAAGTAATTGGTATCAAAAGTGATCTACGCCGAGTTAATAACTTTGTTCCTATTTAAATTTTTTTCGCCTTCAGGTATTTAATGAATATTTAATTTCCTTAATAGGATTCTTTTTTTTGATCTAAAATTAGGATCTTTTGTTCTCTAATAATGTGTTCAAATGATAACCGGTGGGTTCAATTGATTTGGACAACACAAATGGCTATCCACCTTCCCTCACTCCGAAGGTGCTGATGGCATTTGTTCAATGCTAGAACCTATTCAACAGCGAAAAAATATTCATGGATATTGATGTAAGTGCTAATTTCAACCAAGCTCCGTTGTTTCTACTACAAATTTTAAAACATTGATACAATAATTGAATTTCTTTAATTATTCCTGATGAAGCCATGCATCTATGGATATCACGATATGATTCTCACACACCAAAATGGGATATTGATAACGCATTTGAATATTGCACCATTCAAGGTACAAAAGATTTATTCACGGCAAACGCAACTGTCAGGCTAGCACCAGAAGAGGAAGATTTCCTTAGATACAAGTTTCGTCATACGTAACTGAAAGTTTTGAGATCGAGGCTACAGAAATACACCCACCTAATAGGTAATAAAGTTAATATTAAAAAACATATTTCAGTTATGTGAATCATAATCAGATCTACTTACATGTAAATGAAATCATGCCTTCATAAAGACGTTATAGGAAAACTTATCTTGGTGTTAAAAGAGGCAAATAAATAGGAAAAGGAATGACTATGAATTGTAGTACGGGAAATAGATACATTGTGTTAAGTTTTGTTCACTTCCATCGGCTTCAGATTTTAGGATTCTAGGAAGTAGGTATATGAATGTTCCCATCACTTTAAATATTTATCCATGTATGTTTTAGGAAGAAGCTGGTGTTGAAATTTTTCAGATTTTATAGGTTCTGCATTTACTCGCATAAATGACACAATTCTGTCTATGATAAGCATCATTAAGTCGGTTTTACTGCCCTGATATTGTGACTCGCATCACATGCAATACTCTTTTAGCAGTTAAGCTTTAGAATGTCCGGATAGTGTACTGGGGAGCACTGGAGATAAATTTAATATATCTCTTATTTTTCGCTCAATTGTTCAATTTTGTAGCTGAACAAAACCAGATTGAATCTGTAACATATACCTGATGTATTTGTTTATATTGTTTGATGGGTTTGAATATGTAGTAATTAGATTTTTTTGCTCTGCATGGTTCACCGTGGACGCAACACTGCAGCTGTAATTTTGCTCTGCACATATTGAAGGCTTTGATTTTTGGTATTGTAGGCAATGTTAGTGCCACTGCACGCGTTTCATACTGATAAGAACTCCCATTCTCTCCTGACAATTAGTATTATAATCTAGCAAGACGATATAACATTCACCCAAGTGGAGTGAGGTAAATATTATATGATTCAGCCAGAGTCCTTAACGGGATTTTGTCCTCCATCCTCAAATGAATACAACATTCTACATTATTCTATTCAACCAGAAACATTGAACCCGCATTTGTCATGCTGTGAGATATTTGAAATATAAGTTAGATTTTAAAATTTTCAAGACCTATTGTATGTATTATACCAAACAATGTTTCTATAAGAACTTCTAGAGATGTTGCAGATTTTCAAGCACCTTTCTTGCAGATAGCATACGTATAAAGATTTTTTTTCCCCTGCATGTCAGACTTCGATCGTTAGAAGTGATAAACATACTCCCTTCCCCGAGGGCTTCAAATGTTGTTACGGAGGCACTGTGACAATATGCGGATCCTGATGGTTTATCATGGAAGAAGTGGGATGTGCGGACTGTTGAAACATTTTTATAAGAATGCAGTAGGTTGTTCATCTTGCGTTAAATATCAGTTGCTACTTCCATCCTTGGCCGATGTTATTGGGAAATTCCTGAAAGTGATTTTCAAGTCTCAACTTCATATTCTTTTAGTTCTTATGCATGCTACTTTCCAATGTTCTTTTATGGTCTGAATAGAGAGATTTGTCTATTTTGTGGAATGGGTATAGATATTATTGTCTCAGTTTCTTCTTCGTTCTATATGTAAGAGAAAATGTAAGAGAAAAAACAGCACGTCTAAGACTCCTAATAAGGTGTCATATTTTTTCTTAAAACGATTGGTTATTTTTAAAAAAAATAATATTCTGTGCACCTTTAGTATAATCTAAGCATTTCTTCTGTTATCCATTCATCTCTATTTACTTCTCTATTCTACTACAGGCCACAAATTATATCAAAAACAAAAAGGAATTGGTTCAGTTGATTTGGCAGTCTACAAAACACATGATATCGACTTATAAGCATGTTCAGTTGGTGCATACTCATCTTACAAAACACATGATATCAACTTATAAGTTGAGATACAAAACACATGTTTACGGTAATGATTAGAAGGATGTCTTTTGTGTGTTTTCTTTGATCGGAAAAAATGATTTACTATGAATATCTTTAGTGTTGGTGAAACATAATTATCATGTTGTACTTGATTTTTTATACTATCTTGATAAACCTGTAAAAAGCAAACAAAAACTGATGTATGCCCAAAATAATCCTAGAAGGAAAATGGTAAAACGGGGGAATGGTGAGTCCCGGACTCCTGGATGTATGCCGTGGGACCTGGCAAAAAAAAAAATCATGTGACAAAGCGATTTTTATGTGGTATCTTCACATGGTTAAGATTGTATTATCATCAAAAGAGGAACATCTTTTACCTTTTTCAATGTGCAGAACAATAACGTCAAAGCAGATGATGCTGCAAGCCAAGTGTCCTGCAATATTTCATAATCTATATGTATTCATAATTTCAATTTTTTAAATGATAAAATGATCTTTATTTTTGTGATGCCTCATTACTCATAAGCATCTCAACAAAAGAAATCGGACCAAAACTGGTGAAAGATGACTTTTACAGGTGGGTTGTTTTAATTGTTGTTCAGACTTAAGCAGTCAAACCATATTCAACAGATAAATTACACTTTTAGGGAGCATCGAGTCATCAACACATTCTTAATACACTAAAAATGTTTGCGAATGACACATTTTTATTAGACAACTTCGGCACGTTTTGGTGGGATTAAAATACTTTCATTTCATGTCTCTGCTGATTCACTAAGTTGTAATCAATTTCATAACAAAGGCTTCACGCGATTCTATATTTGGTTATTTATTAGACTATTATATAATATATGTATATTCATGAAATGTCATGATCATAGCTAATCAGTGACAATGCACATAAATCTTTTGAATAAATTCAGTGAATATCATCATCCTCAAAATTGGTTTAGTTGCTTCAGTGATACCTTTTTTTAGGGTCTAAATTGTGTTTGGACAATTTGTCCCCAATATGAATTTCTATTTGTCAACTAAGTATTATTTATATGGACTCTAATCATATATACTTATTTTGTAGTTGTACCATATAATTTTGTAGTGCTTTGTCATGCATATTTGCTATTCACCATATTGGAGGAGACCGAATATGAGAACTATGAAACCGCCTGAAAAATAAAATAATAAACTGTGTACTATGTTGCAAAAAATGCCTGCACATGTGTGTGAAGTTGAGATAATGTGCTATGATAACTGATTTGCTAACATGAGTTTTTCTTTTTTTTAATGAGCTGAACGATTTTAATTACCAGGAGTGGCATTGGTAATTATAAAGGTTCTCAAGTTGAAAAATGTAAATATAATTCAAAAAAATTGAGCCATGTATGAAATGTGAAAATGGGAAGCTCATTCTCATACATAAGTTAGACAGTAACGTAGCTTGGAGTTCTTTCCTTGGGGGTCCAAAGGAAAATTTAATGAAAATAGATGAAGTCCTTAAAAAGGGATGGCTATCCTGAATTACTTACAGACGTCTGCTTCTTTGGTGAGTGGAAAGTTTATGTATCTATTATGCATTCAATACCTACGCTGGCAGATAGTTACGGTAAAAACCTGAAGGCCCTGAATAACATTTCAGTGTGCTATTTATTTCTCATGCCGATTTAGACCAAGCTAAGAAGATTTAAATAAACTAGGTGATTTTTTATTTTAATGCCCGGTGATTGATCATCTAGCGACCTTTGAAAATCTTTTAAAACAAACTTTTGAACATAACAATATTTAAATTTTCTGTTAAACCGTTTAGTTGTCATTATCAAGGGTGCATGGGATAAATAAATGCATCTCGAGTTGATATTCCATTGTGGTTTAAGAATTTATAACAAAAATTATTTGGCATACAACTTAAATTATCATTCATGCTTTCCAAATACGTAAGATGTTTTCGGAATACGTAAGTCTTCTAAAAACTTCACGGTGGAATTATTAAAAGGTATCAAATTTTCCCACCCATAAACATAATCAGTAACTTTTTAAATATGTTTAGAAGCATTTGGCCCACGGGGCGGGGGTAAGCCCCACCACACCTGATTGATAATCTCCATCACACCCGGTGCGGAGCACGGGTTACATACTAGTCTAGATAATATCTGTTATACCGGTCATAATTTAGATTTAGGATCTTGATAATATCTGTGCAAAAAAATAAAAAGAAAGAACTAACTTAAATTTACGGTCTTGATGTTAAAATTTCTCTAAACATCTATGTCTCCTCACAGCAAAGAGAATGATTTTGAATCTCTCTTAGTCTTAGTAAGACGAGTTTTCCTCACTGTCATGCTAATAAAATGAAACTTAACAAATTTGAAATCTAACCGCAGTAAGACCGGAAGCCTTGAATCGAACATTTATATCTTCATGATAACAACACAGTAGAGACATGTGAACAAAATAGTAAAGAGTTTAGTACTTACAGATGCGTGAAGTGCTTAGGCCTCTTGGAAGATGGGGGCGAACCTTGCTTTTAGCAGGTTCTAGTGTGTGTGTCTTGTCTTTCCAAATCACCTGAACAGGGGTGACTGCTCCTATAAACATTTCAACTTGGCTGCCTGCGCTTCGTAATGGCAGTCTGAAAAGCCATCCCAAGCTCCATTCAATTTTTAACCACACAAAAGGATAAATACATTAACAAACAATTATATCAGCACTAAACCAGCAATACACCACTAATACCCGAGTAATGCCATATTGAGTCTCATACACAGAATTACTCTCACGACATTAGTCATCCTTCCACACCTATAGCGTGACTCTACACTTATGCAAATCAATCCCTCTAGGGAAAAACAATAACACGGATTTGAAAAAAAAGGTACCTATATTTATTAGAAAAAACTAAGCATCCATGGCCTACCCAAGCCTAATATGTATTTTAGGCCAGCCAGGCCTTGAATATTATAAATAGAAATAAAATTATGCAACTATAAATAAATTGTATTCACATTTTATTAACTACAAGCACTATCACAAGCAAGTCCTGGCAAAAATGTTCCAATAACAAAGACAGCAAGCCTTCTTCCGATCAAAAGTCCATATCTTGACACACAGATGCACAAACATAAGGGTGAGCGTTGCTTGAGCAAATGGTTCATGTTTTTTAGTGTACGGCTAGAAAAGCTATCTCAATCTCAATCTCCATTCTCTGTCTGAGGCAGAAAAAGAATAAAACTTCGAAGCACATAATCACTGAACAAATTACTGCATAACGAATATAAAACAAGGAAAACCAATGGTGTGGTGCTTTTGCTTTTGTTACATTCGATGTGGTCAAGGTCGCAATCTATCGGATACATGAAAAACTAAGGGCAACTGTTTCCTTTTCTTCTGTGTGAAATCTCATTGTTTTTTCTTCTTATTCGGTTAAAATGATCTGGTCTAAATTGCATTGAAGAAGAAAAAAATGACGAGGTCCTAACAAGCTAGTTTGTGCCTTCTTGGAGGTAAAAATTGTGGTCACGCGCAAGTATACAGCTGCCTCCAAGAAGTAACATAAAGAAATCTGAACAAACTAGCAACGACTAGGGAAGTGCCTACACCCCCATCAGAATGGGATACTGAGGCCCAAACATATGAGTGAGCCTTGCAAGTGGTGCATGTCTTTTAGTGTATGTCGAAAGATGCAATCTTATATCAATTCTAGGTCTTTCAATCACCGAATACAAAGTTGCAGAAACAATTTCATCCACATCTTCATAGATAAGAGTAATGTACCTACCAGTCAGTTTGAAATATGAAAGACAGTGTTGTACTGATACTATCGAAAAACAACCATACGGTAGGATGGATGAGCAAAATAGCAAAGAGTTTAGTGCTTACAGATGTGTGAACTGCTAATGCCTCTTCAGATATAGAGGTGACCACTGCTATAGCAGGTTCTAGTGTATGTCTGTCTTTCCAAATCACTTGAAATGGTGACTGCTCCTCCTAACATACAAACTTGACTGACTGCGATCCATAATGGCATTCTACAAAAGCTATCTCAAACTCCATTGCATTTCTCACAGCAAAAAAGATCAAGAAATGACATATCAAGCTTCATACACAATATTACTCTCATGACATTAGTGATCCTTCCACACCTATTGCATAACTCTACACTAATGGAAAATAATCCCTCTAGGAAAAAACATGGTCAAAAATTGAAACACGGGTTTGAAAAAAGATAGCAATTTATTTACCATGAACCAGCATTGCATAAACAGAACAAAACAACAACCAAATTTTACCCAATTTCCTTCCCTCACTTAAAACTAAGAACTCAATCCTAAAGCATTCTAACACAAGCCCGCATCATTTGCTCCAGCACTTCTCCACTTTTTCTTTATCACCATATATCACCTTAGTTATGCAATGCTGGATTACATAATCCAGCCTGCTCAAGTACTTCTCCAGGCCAAGCAGGCTGGATTATATTAGAAAACTAAGCACCCATGGTCTTCCCATGCCTATCATGTATTTCCGGCTAGGCAAGTCAACCTATCAATAAAAACTAGGGTGATTCTGGACAAACCGTCCTAATGGACCACGCAAAAACCGCACAGACACATGAAAGTGGGGCCTGCCTCACTGGGAAAAAACAGGGGGTCCAGCTTTGGGGTTTTCATGTGTCTGTGTAGTTTTTGCGGCGTCCATTTGCAGTCTACCAAGAATTTTTGTAAATACTATTTATTCAAATAATATGAAATTATGCAACTATAAATAAACTGGTTTGACTCTTAATGAAAATCATGCCAACCGTCACAGAAGTTCAAGATATCATATTTATCTATATATGGGATATTCATGTTGCTGTTATTCATAGGGTATTAATATATTCATAGGGCACTAATACATGAAGGCAAAACACCCAAGGCAGTCAGAAACTCCAGCATAGGACTAACAGATAGATTAAACTGAGCTAAAAAAAGTAGATGATTAGTGGAATTCCAATGCGGCTTATGGCGATTGTAGATAGCATACAGCGCAAACTCGGTAAGAGAAAGTTAGTATTATGTTATGCTCTGGGTGACGAGAACTACAGCAGGCAATAACACATCTACCAGCTTAAACAATGACAAATATCTAGTCTGGATTCCAATAACTAAGACAGCAAAGCTTAAAGCCTTCCTCAGGTCCTAATTCATGTCTTAACATATGAAAGCAGGTAGTCTAGTGCTACTACAAGAATATGGCCATAACATATAGAAATCTGAACAAACTAGTAGAAATTTGAACAAACTAGCAAAGACTTTAGTGTTTACGGATGTGTGAGTGCCTATACCATCCACCCCCAATCAGAGTAGGCTATAGAAGCCCAAACATAAGGGGGCACCTTGCTTTAGCAAGTGGTACATGTCCAAGGCAAAAATTTTGACTTTTTACCAAGTAAAGAAATGGTAGAAGATAAAAAGATTAGACCCAACGAAAGAGTACTCGGGGAGCATTAAATTCTCTCTGGTTTGGATTACATTTAAGAATATATTACAACCAGAGAAGAACATTCTAGGTTCTAAGCGTGTCGTAAACAAGGGGATAAGAATGAATACGTCCTTAGGTCTGAGGATTCAACTACTCTTACATCTGGCATGCAAAGGAAAGAGGATCTTACGGTAGATTTTCATTACTGGTATATCACACTTCCACCAGCATAGCCATAATGCTAATTCAAATCCCAGAAGGCCAGATCTAAGGACGTAATCATTCTAACCCCTTGTCTGTATATGGGTATTGATGCTGCTGTCCTTCATAAGCACTAATAGATCAAGGCAAAGCTCTTAACGTTCGAAAACTCCAGCTTAGGACTAGCAGGTAGATTAAACTGTGTTTAAAAAGTAGAAGAACTTTGCCTGGGTAACTCATGAACGATGGTGTTAACGTTCACAGAGTAACTGTGTGAAAAAAATATAATCAGACCTAAGGAGTAGCTCTTAGTTAATGCACGTTATTGGAGTAGGCACGTTAATGCCTGTAGTTGTCACCCAGAGCATCGTTCAGAGCAACTCTGTTTGTAGAAGCAAAGCGATGGTATAGAGCACACAGAGTAACTCATGAACAATTCTCTGGGTGACACCTGCACGCCTTACCGTGCCTACTCCAATAACTAAGACAGCAAGCCTGGAGCCTTCTTCGAGTCATAATTTACGTCATGACATATGAAAGCAGATTGTCTATTACTAATATTCATCTAATATGACATAACATAAAGAAATGTGAAAAAAATTAGCAAAGACTTTAATGCTTACGGATGTGTGAGGCCACCCCCTTAGGAGTGGGCTACGAATGTCCAAACACAAGGGTGAATCTAGGTTTAGCAAGTGGTTTATGCTTTTTAGTGTATGTCTAGAAATGCAATCTCAATCTCCATTCTATGTCTGAGGCAGAAAAAGCCTAAAATTTCTAAACACATAATAGTTGAACAAACAACCGCAGATTAATAGTAAGACAATGAAAACTCCCATTTTTCCTCACTGTCATGCTACAATGAAACTTAAAAAATTTGTAAATCCAAATAATGTTCTCACATGCAAACACTCCCATGCCGTTGGTCCTTGCTGCACTTGTTTAGTGATGATTGTTCATAGCACGTCATGGTATGGCAGTGGTCTTTCTTTAACGTCAATTCATTCATTGATTCACACAAGGCAAGTTTCAAAAGACAAGCTCAACAGTTTTTTAACAACAACAACTGTCTAGACTTGATTCTATTAAGGAAGACGGGAAGCCTTGTATCTTCATGGATAACAACACAGTAAAGATATATGAACAAAATAGTAAAGAGTTTAGTGCTTACAGATGCGTGAAGTGCTTAGGCCTCTTGGAAGATAGGGGCGAACCTTGCTTTTAGCAGGTTCTAGTGTATGTCTGGTCTTTCCAACTGCTCCTAGTAACATCTGAACTTGGCTGCCTGCGCCTCGTAATGGCAGTCTAAAAAAGCCATCTCAAGTTCCACACCATGTCTCACCGCACAGACAGATTAATACATTCACACAATTAAATCAGCAATGGACCAACATTGAACAACTAATACTCAAGTAATGCCATATCAATTCTCATACACAGAATTACTCTCATGGCATTAGCCATTGTTCCATGTCTTTTGCACCACTCTACACCAAGACAAAATAATCCCTCTAGGAAAAAAACAGTAACGCAGATCAAAATTTGAAACACGGATTCGAAAAGAAAGGTACCAATTTATTTACCATGAACCAGCATCGCATAAACAGAACAAAACAACAACAACGAAATTTTACCGATTTTTTCCTCCCTCACTTAAAACTAAGAACTCAAACCTAAAGCATTCTAACGCAACGCCACATCATTCGCTCCAGTACTTCTCCTCTTTATCTTTATCACTATCACCTTCTTCATCATCAACATTGTCAATACTCAAACCCATCCTAAAATTCTTAACATCTTCGACAGCAAAACGTCTAAACAAACCCAAATCGATAGCACCGCTAATCATATGATACCCTCTACTCCTCAATTGCTCTGGCTTATCATGAGCCATTGCAAAACCCCCTAAATACACACCACTACCACCACCATTATCATCTCCACCCTTCTTCTTAGCCCCCAACACTCCTTTCTCCGCTATGCGCATCATTTCTCGGACCTTCTTATGCCCCGGATCCCACAAATACCCTAAACTAGCACTCAAATCCAATGGCCCCATTTGAACACAATCCACCCCATCAACCTTAGCAATATCTTCAATCTTCTTCACACCTTCTTCAGACTCCACCTGACACATAATCAACAACTCGTCTTCGTAATTCGTCAAGTAGCCATCATCAATGCCATAATTCGACGCTCTAACAACCATGTGAGCTGATCCACGAACCCCATTTGGTGGAAACTTACAGTAAGAAACTGCTTTTTTAGCCGATTTCGGACTTTGAATCATTGGAAACATAATACCCTGAGGACCTAAATCTAATGCTTTCTTAGCCCATGTTTCAGTTGATTCAGGGACACGGATAATCGAAGCCGTACCTGTAGCAGCGAGTGCTCGGAGACACGGGAGTGCTTCGGAAATCCCTCCTTCGCCGTGTTCTAGATCGATGACGACGTAGTCGTAACCGGCGTGACCGGCAATCTCAGCTAGAGTTGGTGATAAACTGAGTAAGAACATACCGTAGAGTGTTTCTCCATTGGCTAATCTTGATTTTAGAGTCTTTGGGTTTGTTTCTGATGGTGTGAGATCTGATGCTATTGAGTTTGATTGCAAGGGTTTCAGTGTTGAGAATGGGGATCTGGTGGTGGTGGTGAGGTTGATTGAAAGTGAATTTGATATTGAGGTTTTTGATTTGAATGAGAGATTGCTGTTGAAATGAGAATGATGGTTTTGGATTAAGGAAGCAAGTGATGGTGGAGAGTGGTTGTTGAAGGCGGTGGTGGTGGCGGTGGCCATTGTTGGAGAAATGAGATGGTGGAGTTGGTGAGAGAGAGAGAGAGAGAGAGAGATGGATTATAAATGTGGACCGTGTCCATAAAAGATGTGCAAAGCATAAAAAGTGTAGAAAATACAAAATGGGGTCAAATAATGATGCGGATCTTTTGGGACCTATATCTTGACATGGTGGTTCAGTATTTGGTCTGGGACCCCTAAGAACAAGCACTATGGTGCTATTTTGTGTGGTTATGTCTCTTCAATGTAGTCGGGAGCAAACATTTTGGTCGAAAATTCTTGACGTACCGCCTGTTTGGAGTCTGTACTGAACAGAATCTCGCGCACACACTGATTTTTTGTAATAACATTTCGCAAAAAGGAGCCATATTAAGGTGTGTATGACGGTAACATTACAACCTAAATATCTTACTGATTTAGGAAATCAACGGTTTTGATGCACTATCACATCCCCTTTCCAGGTTGTTCTATTTCCGCGATGCACACGATATATTTCCCTACTTGGTGTAAAACCATTTTTGTTTTGTTTCTTCAGTGAGTTTGAGAGACAGAATAGAAAAAGAGAAAGAAGATGATGGATTCAGTGATTGTTGAGCCTGAAGATGAAGAAGCTGAAAATCAAGGTGAAGTAGCAGATGGCGGTGGTGGTGGTGGTGGTGTTAATCCAGAGATTGTAATTGTAGAAATTGAAAATGGTGAAGGAGCAATAGTTTATCATCCTCCTGAAGATGTTCCTGTGATTCAAAGAAATTGGAACGGAGATCTCCCACTTCACTATTAGTTTCCTTACCTCAGGCAAAGGAAAAGTTTGGTGCCAATAAAGCATTTGGTCTCTAAAAGTTGGATTATATGGAGAAGTAGGCCCGGTCTGGACCCTCACTTCCATTTGTAGGTCATTTTTTTATTTCTTGCAAAACTAGTCAAGTTATACGGATTCCATCCGCTTTAACCATCTCGGTCAATTTATCGCGTTGACTTGTCAATATCTCGCCAAAATATCATATAGGGATATCTCATGGATGTGGTAAGATTATTGAAATAACCTTTTTGTACGTGCGTCACTGCTTTAGTGATTCTCGTCCATTTCTTCCTTCTTCTCTCTAGTTCTCTCTGGTTCTTCTAAATCAATTTTTTCTTCTGCTAAAATCAAGAGATAACTTAGGGGTTTTTCTCTAATCAAACCTAATTAACATTAATGGTGGATGTTTAGAAGAGATATAATCGTGGATTTTAGCACCACCAGGAACATTGGTATGTGAAGATTCGCAGGCAGTAATACTCATTCTACAACAGCAGCATCAGCTGAGTTTGGGGGTTCTTAAATTGATCTATTTTGGGGGTTCTTTGATGCAAATCTGTATTTTTCTTGACAATTTGATTCTCATATTAAGAACTGACAGTAGCAAGGTTCCACAACGAGATGAAATTCGGTGAGTCGATGGTGTTTACACAACAACATCGATGGGTTTCTGGTTTTGGAGAGCAATTAACAGCAACAAGTTTCTCGTACCATAGAAATTTCACAAGTTTCTCGTTGTAATTTCTTGAAATGTAGACTACAAGTTTCTCTTACCAGAGAAATTTCACATCAAAAGCAAATTTGGAACCAAAAAGATGTCGAATGTCGTACAGGAAAGAACTTGAGCTACCACCATTGATTTGAGGGATGAACGGTGACTGATTAGTGAATGTATGTGTATTTGAGAAGGTACACGAGAATGGGTTTATCTCCAATTCGATTGCAGGTTAAAGGGGAGCTCATACAACAGCAAAATAGCCATCTCTGAGTTCCCAGTTTCACACACACAAAGGTGTTCGACAGAAATCCTGAACGACAGTTCAGGTCTTGAAGTAGTCAGTTCACGTCTCTTCTCTTTGCCACTGCTCTAACCATGGGTTAGCTGGCTAGCCATGTGTTGTCGAGGTAATGATGGCATGAGTTATTACAATCCAGTGGATTAGGTCTTTGAGTATTTTGAAATCTTAGTTTAGAAACTGTTTGGGTTCAATGACACATTAGTTACTTTAAGTTCTTATACCAGCCTCTCGTGCCTGTAATCCTATTGGTATTGATTATTCATTTACTACACATGTGCCCAGGTTCCTGAAGGAAATGGTTCAGGAGTAATTTGGGATGAACAAGGACATATAGTTACAAACTATCATGGTAAGAACTAGTTCGTCGTTGTCTTTGTGGTCTCTGGTGTGGCAAAACCATTTCGTTCCTTTCGTCTGTTTCTTCTCATTTTTTAACTGATGGTAGAACCAGAATACTTCAGATGGTAACTCAATGATGTAGTTATGTAATTCTTCCTGTCCAGTTGTTGGCAACGCTCTTTCAAGAAATCCTTCCCCTGGTCAAGTTGTTTCCCGAGTCAATATTCTTTCGTCTGATGGGTGAGGTTTCGATGCTCTACGCTGATTGTTGAAACGCAACCGCGGTATTTAGATATTCCTTTGATATATGAGTTGGATCCTTTATTGTGGTATCCAATCTTCTTGATTGTGTTTGTTTCTCGGAAGGGTGCAAAAGAACTTTGAGGGCAAGCTAATTGGTGCAGACCGTGACAAAGATCTCGCCGTTTTACAGGTATTTACTTGTTGTGCTTGTAAATGATCTTGTCAACCAAGCACACTGTGCTTGTTATTAGCATTAATAACATTATTCTCTTGTTGAATATAAACGGGAGATTGTGTAAATGGAGTACATGTACAAGACTTCTGAGGCCAATTAAGGTGGGACAGTCTTCTGATCTAAAAGTTGTCCAGCAGTGTTTAACGATCGGAAACCCATTTGGATTTGATCACACTCTGATAGTTGGAGTTATTAGTGGACTAAATAGAGAAATTAACAGCCAAGCTGGAGTTACAATCAGTGGAGGAATTCAGACAGATGCAGCCATCAATCCTGGTAACAGGTTTGTCTAGGATCTTGGTTTTTATTGTTGGAGTGTGATAAGCAGTCTGATAACCATAATCGGGTAAACCAAATCTATAAAATTATCCGACGAATTCCCGTGTTATTATCGGACGAACTCCTGTGATAGTCTACAAGATTCCTTATTTTCTGGGATAAATTGTTGCTCTACCTATTGATCAGATTTAGAATTATGAACTTCTGACCGAGCTTCTTTTATAATCGTTTGGTTCAGTGCTAAATTGAAGTACTTTTGTCCCACAGTTCTTTCTTAAGTTTAGTTAAACTCGGTCTGAGCTTGTTTGCATTAACGAACTGACTCCTGCTATCTTACTTCTGTTGTAATTTTGGCAGCGGAGGCCCCCTACTCGACTCTAAAGGAAATTTAATTGGGATTAACACTGCAATATATACTCAAACAGGTAACTACATGGATGTGCTCTTAATGTCCCATTTTTGTTCTTTTCATAAGTAGAACAGGAAGTGACTTAATTCCTTGTGAGTATCCAATTAGGTGGAAAAGTTCAAGTAGCAGTAGTAAACCCTGCAAAGTAATGCCGATCGAATGACCTGATCTCCGGTGTCTTCTTTACACAGTCCTTTTATCATATTCTACTCATACCCCATTTTTATCAGTTACATTTGCCAAATGGAGTTAAGTGGATTCCAGGTTTGGGGTCTGGGGATTTCTGCTGGCATACTGTTTGCTTAGTTTACTAGGCCAAACTTTGCTTGGCGCCTCGACTTTTACTGGTACCATTTTGCAGGCTGGTATTGTTACTGCCTTCCTTTGTTTGGAGTGTGCCAAAAAAATTCCATTGAGATGGTTAACTTTGTATTGCCCTATTATGTGTAGTAGTTACTTCTATATTCCTAGCCTCGTGGTTTTTGGGATATGTTTTCTGATCAGAAAATAAGTAAAGGCCAACGTGATTCTTGTAGAAATATATATTGTTAACTGTTGTGCATATATTGAGTTAACCTGCAAATGAACGAAATGAGCCATTAAGGTCCTTATTGCACTCAATTGTGTACTCAGTTTCGTTGCTGGAACTAGAGATTAGATGAAATAATGTTGCACTGTATTTTTAGTAAGCATGTCTCTCTTTTTTAAGTATGCTGAATTCATTTAGTTTATAATTTACAGGTGAAAATGATATTTTTTGACGTAATGCTCGAAATGGGGGATTTTTCCATGTGATTAAAGAAACTTAAAGTACGACCAATCCTGGCATTTGATTTTATGTGGCTAGATCTCCTACACGTGTACTCTATACGGGACATCTTAGTTGTTCTCTTTGTTATGCAATCTGTGTCGTTGATGAAGATTTGAAGGACTAAAACGTCTTTTTAGCTAAGAAGATATGGACAGCTGGAAGATAACGGCAGCTAACTTTCCATCCATCACTTTTGGTCAAAACTTGCCTAGTTTAGCAATAAATAAAAAAACTGGCCTACATTTAAAAAGCACCAAAAAAACAGTTCTATTTTTGTAAAAAAAACCCCTAAAAGTTTTTAAAATGCATGGACGCATTATGTATACCCCATTCAGTTAAGCATCTCAAACAAAAGTAAGTCAATAAAATTTGAGGGTTTTCGAAAGGGTCATCTCCATGCTTAATAGTTGATTATTTACTTCATTTCGAGTTTTGTCGGATTTAAAAATATGCAATTTTATTGATCAAATGGTATTCACAGTGTAAGAACATATGGACAGAATATGTACACAAGTAGTACTATGAGACTATCTAGAGACCAGTTGATGTGAAACCGGCAGCCATACCACTGTGTTTTCTTCGAATACGATCTTTCCTTTCACTTGAAAGCAGTTTGGCAAATCTTATGAGTGCTTCTTGATTGGTTTCTTGGTGGAGGAGATTTTCTTGATCATTATGCACCACGGGTTCGAGATGACCTGTTTCTACGTTCACTTGTGTAACCGGTTTCTTTAACAAATCTTGGCCAACTCTGACAAGAGATTCCAGATTTTCTTTCGTAGCTATGTCCATTGAAGATAACGTACCACTTTCGCTATTAGTGAAGTTATGCTGAATTCTGAGGAACTCGATTTTATTAGAACCAAGCCAAAGTTGAGACAAAGCTAGGATAGATGCATTGTCGTAATAAGATATGTCAGACTCGGCTGGTGAAAACAAATCACTTAATCCATTTGTGTAGCGCAACCAGTCCACAACTCCCCATTTGGCCGCAATCTCGGCTGTTATTTCTTGTTTTTCTGCCTCCGCTCGTGTTGATGATCCCGTGCCTAATGATAATATCAGAACTTTCCCATTTCCTTGGTTGAAGAAACTTGGGTTTCCCTTGCATACACCGGGGATAAGTCCATATGGAATTGTTAGCTGCATGCATAGAGAGATTCGTTTGATCAAAATTTCAAATTACTAGGAATATATCTATAGTTTGGAGCGGAATCAATTAATGTAATATAAAACAATCTCATACCGGACAATTAGCAGCAACCCCACCATCAATGAGATTATATTCTCGTACTTCTTCTTCGCTTTCACCGGTTTTGGACTTCACTTGGAAACGGTGAGGAGGGAGATAAGTTGGCGCCGCAGAAGTACCAATGCAAACATCTGAGAGTAGTGGATCTTCTAGTAAAGTGGTTTTAGCTTTGTGAGTAGTGAAGATACAAGTGTGTCTTTGCTTTACATCGTACGCAGGGATAGCAACCGAAGTTAACGTTTGATGCAATCTAGTTTGTCCAAGTAACTTCCTCAAAAGTCCATGAAAGTATTCACCATCATACTTCGGTCCACCAACCATGTCATGGATCCATTTCTTAGCATTATCAAGAATCCCACTACATATGCCAAAAATCAGATTAAGAACATAGTACAATTGATAAAACGCGTAATCAAACAATCCAAAGAAAATTGTAAAGTACGGATATACCGATTCATTTGTGGGAAGATTTTTGAGCTATGATCTAGGTAGAATTGAGGTATTTCCTTTGCTGCAAATAGTGGCCTGTTGTGTTCATCTGGTGCAGTCAGCATTGCTGTCACTAGTCCCCCAGTACTTGTTCCGCTTACGATATCGAAATAGTCGCAAAGTCTAGCTTCAGGACCATCCAATTTCTACATAGTTGCACAGCAAATTTCAAGATTAGCTACGAATGATGAGAATGAAGTTAAGTATACAAATAGAGATAGAAAATATGAATTAGTCAGAGAATTCTCTTTTTATTACCTGTAATTGAGCTTCGAGGAATTCTAGAATAGTACTTGGTATGATCCCTCTCACACCTCCACCATCGATACAAAGAATTGTGATTAGTTTTGAAGGTGGTAATCGATCACTATACCTAACAGAACTCTCCACTTTATCCATGAATATAAATGTTGATTAAAATGAGATGAAATGAAACAATTTAGAAAACTAACTTTGAGTGAACTTGTGAGAGCAGAGATTAGAAGATTATGAGAAGCAAAGATGAGTAGTAGTTGTAGTGTGGTTGATGAATGAATACTGGATCGTTTTATATAGGCTTAAGAAAATGTGTAGATGGATAAGTTCATTGATGATTTGGATAATGACATACACTTACAAGTAACATCCCAACTATATTTCTTAACTCATGCCTTCTTTATGAACAGTTCTAGATAAGCAATACCACATTAAGCATATAGTTAGCTGAACTTAATTAAATAAAATTTACAATTAGCAACTCTATTATATAGGAGCTTCAATGAATCTTCCCCTCTTACAGGGAACATGATCACTTAAGTTGTTTTGGATGATCTGATCTGATCCACCACGTACGCTTTCCTTCTTCGATCTATTAACGTAAAAGTTTTACCTAGAGTTGTTCTTGATTTCTTTTTTCAGTTTCTTTCTCAATTCAATTCATTGTAAAGGTTAAGAACATTGAGGATTTTGGATAATGACAACCACTTACAAGTTAAAAATGCTATAAATTGACCAGACAAGTAAACTTAAGTTCATGCCTTTTTCAATCAGTTCTTGATTTGGCAATTGTTTTCTTGACTTCTGTTCTAGACCTCTATTAAGCAATACCATATTGAGCATTACACTCTTTCTGGGAACATGCATGATCACTCGAGTCTTTAATTTAATTTAATTTAATTTAATTTAATTTAATTTTTTGGATGAACTGATCCTATCCTATCCACCTATGCCCTTCAATTCCTCCTTTCTATCTATGGAAAATGCAAAATGTGTGTTTATAGTTTTTCTTGATTTGCTTTGTCGGTCCTTTATGCATTATTCAGCAAAACTGTTAGTCTCCTATGCCAATCTAAATGCTTTCACACCAGGCTTCCAGTTACATTTATTCCGGGGGAGCCATACTTTTATTTTTGCTAGTAGAAGAAATCGGATTTTATTTTATTTTTTTACAACCATGCAAAGAAATCTGGCATTGCATTGCTGATGGAGGCAAGGGAACCGATTTGGCACGCTGCAATATTAGTGTTTGTAGCTCATGCAAAGAGAATGCTTGGTGCCTTAATGTAAAATTTTTATTAATGTATAAGTTATAAGATAATCCTACACTGTTGAAATGACTCGTGAATGTCTCATTATCTATGTTCCATTCCGGTGTTGGAGCATTATCAAAATGAGCATAAAGCTTGTTTCTGGCGCACGTTACTGAAATCAGATTATGTGCGGCAACGGCAACCCCGTCGATAAGTTACTGAAATCAGACTATGAATTATATAGGCTTAAAACATTAAGGGAATTTTAAAAATATGCCACACTTCCAATTTCCTGTTTAAGTAAGTGCCATTGTTTTTTTTAGAATTTATAAAGTGTCACAACCGTTAGATATTCCGTCAAGGCCCACCAAACTGGTCTATAATCATTGAACAAGTCAAGCAAATGTCCATCTTCACCCATTTACCCTTCATATTCGGTTTCTTGTTTTTTCTTCATTCACTTCACTCACAGCGGCAGTCATGAATCCATGATCTCATCTCCATCAGAACCACCATAATCACCACCTCTTTTTCCTTCTTCTTATTCTAATCTTCTTCTTCTCTATACAGAGATAAAGTTATGCTTTTTATTTCAGAGTTAGGTTTAGAGGATCAATTCGTGAAGAACTTAGGGGAGAAATTGAGAAGATGAAGCCGTTCTAAGGAGAAAACGAGAGTTTATGAAGAATTACTCAATGGGTTTGCTTCTAAGTTAGGTTAGGGATTGTTGCTGGTGGCTGAGAGCAGATCGAGAAGAAATCTAGGGTGGATTCAGTTTCGAACAAGGAAGTTGGGGATTCTGAAATTAGGGTTTGTGTGATATGATTGAGTTAGGGTTTGGACTGGTTTGAGGTATAGGTGACGCAGAAGCTACTAAAGAGGTGGAAATCTGTTAAAATTAATTGAAAAAAGGAAAAATACAGATGAATGGGGCTCATGTTAATGGCAAGGTGCAGATATCTAGTCTAGTGGTTGAATCAAATGGAAAATTTCAAGAATTTTGGTTCAATTCTTCGGTAATAATACCATTTGGTTCATCTATATTCTTATTGTGAGCTTTTTCCTGCTATCTTATTCTGATTTTGTTTGAAATTGATTTACAAATTGAACTATTGGTGAGTCTAAGATGGAATTGGAGGTACAGAAACTCCTGCAGTTAGCTTGTGTTGTTGTTGTGCTTTGAACTAAAGTTGAGATGCAAGTCTGATGTTGGTGGTGTTGCAATTGAATGATGCTATTACAGGATGTATTAAACTGTTTAGATGAATGTCTAGGGAAGGTACAAACTACAGGTGCAGAGATTTTTAAAATGGTGCTGGTTATTGCAGTGTATATGATGTTGTTATGGGTTATAATTATACTTCAATGAGAATGAAACGCTAGTAGCTAGGGGACAGTTGCAGGTGGATGCTATTTTGAGCAGTGGGTGGTGCTGGATCAAATGATTTTAGCAAGAAAATAATGGAGCTTGAAGCTGAGAAGATACAAGTATTGCAGCTAAAGTGCAGGCTATGGATTGAGGTGGTATTGAGTTGGGGGTTGTGTTCTGTTGTTGCAGTGACTCACGACTTAACTCGGTAATGACTCCCTATGATATCTAACTCAGTATAGTGAGATGATTCCAGGGCATAGATGTCTTTTACTAAGCTGAATAACTGCCACCTATGCACTAACGGAAGTTAACTGTTTTTTGAGAAAAACGGGATGGAAAAGATCAAATGTGTGGCATGAAATAAATTCTGAAAAAAATGATGACACTTTCTTGAACATGAAATTGGAAGTGTGGTACTTCATTAAAATTGTGTAGATAAGTTCGTAGTTGCATTGATGATTTGGATGCCTTTTTTATGATCAATTAAGCAAATATTAGCATTGAGTTGCATATTAAGTTCAATTAAGCATGTTTAATATATTACCATATTAAGTTCTTAGTTGCATTGATGATTTACTAAATTTAATTAATTAAATGAAATTTACAATTAGCAGCTCCATAATATAGGAGCTTCAGTGTATATATACCCTTCTTACAGGGAACATGTTCACTTGAGTTGTTTTGGATGATCTGATCATATCCACCATTTACGCTTTCCTTGTTCGATCTATTTACGTAAAAGTTTTATCTAGAGTTTTTCTTGATTTAATTTTTCAGTATGTTAGGAGGAACATTGATGATTTTGGATTACAATTGCTATAAAATGAGCAGACAAGTAAACTTAAGTCATGCTTTTTTCAATCAGTTCTTGGTTTGGCAATTGTTTTTTTTGACTTGTAGATAACCAATACCAGATTAAGCATAAACACTCTTACGAGGAACATGCATGATCACTTGAGTCTTTAATTGATTTGGATGATCTGATCCTATCCACTTATGCCTTCAATTCCCTTTTTCTATATATGGAAGATGTGTGTTCATAGTTTTTCTTGATTTGCTTTGTCGGTCCTTTAATCCAAGGTTACAAATATGGCAATTGGCAAGTCTAGTCTAAGCTACAACAACATATTGAGGTTAAGCTTTGCTTCTTTGGACATAAGTGGGGGGTTAAACCAGGAGGCAACACGGTTAGCCGCCTAGGCCAATCTAAATGCTTTTACATTAGTCTTACATAATCCCAGCTGAGCCATACATACTTTTATTTTTGCTAGTAGAAGAAATCGGAATTTTTTCAACAACCATGCAAAGAAATCTGGCATTGCATTGCTACTGGAGGCCAGGGAACGGATTTGGCACACCGCAATATTAGTGTTGGTAGTTCATGCAAAGAGAATGCTTGGTGCAAACTGCGCATTTGGTCTTTAAATTCGATTCGCAATTTCTCATTTCTCATTTTAAGATGGGGCTGCCTTAAATCTTCTTAAGGTGGAATTAGACAAACCATTTTTCATCATATTTCCATGTATTATACATAATTCAATTACAAAAATACAATGTATGAGTTATAAGATTATCCTACACTGTTTGAAATGACTCATGAATATGCCTTAATATCTCCTTATCTCTGTTCCACTCCGGTGTCGGAGCATTAACAAAATGAGCATAAAGCTTGTTCCTAGCACACGTTACTGAAATCAAGCTATGTGCAGCAACCCCGTCGATTTCGTACACATAATAAACCTGCCCATTCTCTTTCTTTGTCTCTTTGGATGTTACATTATCTGCACTAGAGATTAGATCTTGCAAATTCACATCTGATAAAGCTAAATTGTTTAAGATAACCTCCAATGGTGCTAGTTGTCTGATCCCTGCAAGATACGTCAAGTACTCTTTTTCAGTTTTCTTCTTCGGATTGAAGAATTCGCTATCGGTACCATTTGTTCCCTTCTCGACTTTTGATACTGCCCGTTCTTTCCATTCATCAGGCACGTCGTAAATGTATTCAGCGGAATCTTTCTTGCTCGAGTTGCCACCGTAGCCTCCGTAATTGGCCGCACTGGCAGCTGTACCGTAGTAAATTTGGTATGGGTCTGCAGCAAAAGCAGATGGAGTAGTAGAGAGAATTACAGCAGCTGCTGCAAAAGTTGCTGCTAGTTTGGAAGCTGAAGTGCATTTCACCGAGACAGAAGCTTCAGTAATGGCGCCGCTACTGCTGCAGCCGATGACAGGGAAGATGGTAGGTTTACATGACGATTTAACAGGATATCGACATGATGAAAATGATAAGTTTATAGCTGCTGAAGGGGAAAACATAGTGGGAAGAAGAAGAATCAAACAATGAAAGGCTTTGTGGATTTCTGCGTATTTCATCTCATTTCAGATTTTCCTTATCCATTCAATTCGATAACATGAAAGTGGGGATATGAGGCCCGTCGTGCCTGTCCTGGATCAGAAACGGGCCAGGAAGCACGACCCAGACGGATTTACACTCAGTAAAACAATCTCTGTAAAACACAGTAATAATAATGTGAGCCGGAATACAGTTTGGTTCAGATGAACAATCTCAAGTAATTCAACATGGTTAATAATTATAAACCCAACATTTAAGTCAACAGCAGCATATGAACCATCATGAGTGGCAATTGTCAGTTAAAAATCCCAATGCACCCGCGATCATACTAGGAAGATCTACAGCTTCAAAGCAGCTCTTGCCATGGCTAAAGCTCCCTCATAAGTTTTATTTCCACCAATAAACCCACTCATATGGACAAAGACACAATCTGGAATTCCAGCCTCCTTGGATAGCTCTTCATCTCTTAAACCCCTCCATTGAGCTGGGAGAGCCTTTCGGCTTTCAAATTTATCAGGAGATACTCCCACCGCTTGAATTCTCCAGCTTTGACTTCTTTCATCCTGTATTTAGCAGTCAATAAGTTCAGGTACCTTGAATACTCGCATAAGATTTTGCAATTACATATAAATGGAAGCCTTCGTTTACTCCCTAAAGATGCCCATCTTCTAAACAACCTATGAAATTCTTCTGAAGTTTTTCCTTGTCATGTTTTATACTTCACATAGACAGAATCTAGGTATAAATGCATTTTTTACATCTACCGGAAAAATGCTGTTCTTAAAGTGCCATATAGCTGGTGTTCCATGCTCGTAATCTTTATAAGTTTTAATAAAATTCAACATGCTCAAGTTCAAGCTACTCAAAAATCTATTTGCTGCAAATGAACATTGAAATCAGAGGCATCAAAGATGAACTCCATACCTGGTAAAGAACATATTTGATGAGAGGATCATTCTTCATCTCCTCCTCGAGTTCATGTAGATGAAGCTTCCACTGTTGAACAAAAAGAGGAAATAATTAATCATGATACGAGCCTTCAGTTTAGGTGGATGAACGACTATGATATTACTACCTATCAAAATAAAAAAAAACATTGAAAGTTGTCAGGCCATAGTATCGTATTTACACAATGACTCAACTCTGCAATAAGACCTACTGTGAGAATCCTACTGGTGGTAATAGTAGGCATAAGCAAGGATTTTGACTTTACAGGGCAACTCCTTGTATAGAAGCTCACTGCCTTCAGGGGTGAAAACTACGGTACTCCTTATATAGACTCCAGGAAAAAAAAAAACGGGTAAGAATCCTTAAGACGGCTTGTGTTTTCATTCGATTTTACCCATTCACGTTAGGTATTTAACAACTTCACATCTTGCTTATAGAGTAAATCTGTAGAGCCTTTAGTTCGGAACAACCAAAGACGGTTACAGTATTGCACCAAAATAAAGATGGGAGTAACTGTAAATATTTCAATAAAAGACTATGTAACTGAACTCCAAAATGAACGAATTATAACACAGATTAATGCCAGCATTAGGTGTTCGCAGCGAATTTGTGATAGAGGAAGGGAAGAAAACCTACCGGGCAGAAATTTTTCAGCGTCATGATTTCTCCACTGGGGTCAACTTCGTATCTTGCAGCAAGGCACTCCAAAACAATTGATCGTGCAGGTAACCATGATTTTGCATGAAACCTCACATTCTGAAAAATGAAAAATCTTGTGTTAATTTCTCTTTATCAAGTAAATATCTCCTTCTCTACCTTACAACTCTTTGTTGACAGCATAAAATCAGCAGAGATGGAAATTGAAGTAGCAACATATACAGAGCTAATGCAGAAAACTAACCTCTAAGAATTCACTACCAGCAAGAGCCATTGCACGATGAAAGGCCTCATTCTCTCTCTCAGCTGACTGATCAGGATCGACCCAGTCAAGATTAAGCCTTCCAACTCTCGCAGAAAGACCTGTGTTATTCACATATCTTGGAGGAAGATCCGTATCATACCTGTTAATCCCATTGTCAATAGCATCAATTGCCTGTCACAAGCAGAACAGAACAACAAAACTTCATTAACTAGTCTTGTCCATAACACCAATAAACGAATCAATACTGTTCAAAAATGTTTCACATCACCAAACATCTAAAGTACACACACGTATTTACCTCCATAAAACTTTTATAAATAGCTAGAAATAATCGATGCACATCTGGGTGTCCTTGATCAACCTGTAGCTCCTTTGCAATTATCTCCATACCAAAATGCTACTCACAAAAATAAAAATAAAACATACCATACTGTTAACCATCCCGTACAAATAGCCAAGAAAACAGAACAATTAAAACTGAATCAGATCTACACAATTCGGACTAGTAATACATTCACAGAGTAACAGTAGTCACATAGGTTGTCATTTTTTTATTGTAACTGGAGAAGGAGGTATCGGTGGTGGATTGATGGAGGTGGAGGTGTAGGTGTAGGTGACATCTACCAATTACACCATCTCCACAGACTCCACCTCCACCAACATCTGTAACTCCCCCAATTACACCACATTCACAGACTCCACCTCTGCCATCGGGGTATAGCATTCACTGCCTAAAGTGTTAAAAGTGAGCATCACTACAACCCTCTGTACTCACACATGCCACCACACCACCACCCACCACTAGTACTAACCATCACCACTACAAACACACAAATCCAGATTCAGGGTTTAAGGGGGTTTAAGTATGTACCTTGTATACAAGTCCAGCACTACTGAGCTTAGTAGTAAACCCATGACCAAAAACCTCTTGAAACCCTTTCTGGTGATGATCATAACGATCTGTACTTGGATCATACACACCACCAACATCAAGAACTGCATCAAGTGTATCCAAAACCTAACACCAAAACAAACAAATACAAATTTTATTTCATTAACGCATTTTATCAAACATTTGCTGTGCAGAACATGAAACACAACCAAATTCATCAAAACACAGAAAACAAAAACATGGGTTTGTTTGAAAACCTGTGGATCTCTTGAACGAACGACTTCAGCATCAAAGAATTTATCAGTGAGACGAATCATGAAACAACCAAGTGCTTCATCACAGTGAAAGCTGCCATTGTGAGTACCAACACGCTTTTGAGTGAAACTAACGGGGACAGAGTCGTAAGCTCTTCTTTTACTAGAAGGACTAGAGGGACTGAATGAAGCAGTAGCCATGAGTAGTGTAGGTTGAAGAATGGTGTTTCTCTGGTATATCAAGAGCTTTTGACTGAAACTTCTTAAACCAAACATATCTTTCTTTCGCTGAAGAAAGAAGTATAAAAAGAGGAAGAAATAGAAGACTTTTATCTTGACTATGTTGACTGTAAAACCCTAAAAACTAGCGTGAACCACTGACGGCAACCCTCTAATAAGCCAGGGCATGATTTTCATACTTGAAGTCACAAATTCGAGTCTCACAGTTTTTTCTGGCTAGAGTTACATAATATTTTTATCGGTCTAACATGTGTTCAACGAGTCTGGTGCAGAGTTATATCAGACTCAAATTCTGCAAATTTATGTCAGACTCAAATACTTCAGAGTCAAATAGTGAGTCGAGCTAGATCTTGAGTCAAACATACGAAAATATGAGAAAACAAACAACCTAATATTTATAATCAGAGATGAGTCAGATCCAAACAAAAAAAAGTGTCTCTGCTCTACGGTATGTTAATTTAGTTAGGTCACTCGCTTTTTAAAATAATAAAAAACGATTTTACTTTTCTACCGGAAAACTTTACTCGTTATTTGCTCTCTTTTTTTGTAAGTTGATATTCATCCAAAGAACTATCTTGGGGAACTAGTAAACCTTACATCAAGATGAATAAAGCCATCAAATGATAGGATATTAGGAGTTTCCCTATCATTGGTTCTGCCAGGTAAATTCAGATGGAACATCAGTTAGATAGTCAAAAAGGTTCTTGTGATCACCCTCTACACTGAAATCTGAAAGATTTTCTTCTATTGCCCATTTTCCTGCTTGGAGAAGGCCTAAAGCTTCTGCTTCTTATGAGGTTGCTGCTGAGATTGGTCCTGCTCTTCCTTGTCGAATTGACCTGCATCTTTTCTAAGAATTAAAGAGAAACATGCATGCACATTCTTAGATATCCATGCTGCATCTAAGTTAAGTTTCTTTTGTGATCTTCCAAGGGCTTTCCATGACTCTACCTTCTTAGGAGTGTTGTTACCTGATATATTTGTAACTGTGCACTTCTCTAGAAAAGTAAATGTCTCTGAATTTCTAAGGCCAGTTGCAAATAAGATTTGTGTTTTTGTTCAAAGGTTGTATTACATCTTTCCTTCCATATGAACCATATTTTTGTTAAAATGATTTTTAGGGGAAAGGTTGTATTATCTTTTCCTGACCAATCATTACAGATATCAAGAAATGTAGTTGAGGTACTAAAATTTATTTCTACTGGGTAAGGACCAGTAACCCACACAGATTTTGCATAATGCCAGTGAAAAAGTAAATGTTCCAAAGATTCATGTTCTGCACAGGCAAAAGTACAATTAGGTAAGACATCATGCATGAGTATGGATAGTTTAAGATTAGTGGACACAGCATTCTGCAGGCATTTCCAAGTAAAGATATTAATTCTTTGTGACACTTATAGGGCCCATAAACCTTTCCAAAAAGTATCAGTCAAACCTAAGTTATAGTTATTGATAGTTCTTTCATTCAGCTTTGTAAACATTGATTTGACAGTAAATTTTCCTGAAGCAGTTAAAAGCCACCTATGGGTATTAGGTTTAATGTCTCTGTTTTTGCCTATTTCCATTCTAATAGCACAAATTTGCTTTGTTATGTAACTTGGGAATAAAGAGTGAACTAAAGAAGAATTCCACTTTTTAGTGATAGGATCAATAAGACCATGCACAAGTGTTAATTGAAAATTAGTAGCATTTTTGAACTGACTTAGGTTCCCACCAAATTAGGAATCCAATTATCCTCTCAAACATTTATACTAAGGACATCCCCAACTTCCCAAATACTATTTTGTTCCATTAATTTTTTTCCTTTACTGATGCATTTCCAAATCCAGGAACTTGAAGAAGCTTTTTTGGCTCTGAAAGCAAAGTGTTTTCTAAAGTATTTTGGTTTCAATTAAGTGATCCAAAGTACTTTGGTTTATGTGAGCAGTCTCCAAGCTAGTTTATCTATAAGTGATAGGTTAAATTTATTCACGATCCTAAATCCTAAACCCCCCTTACAGATAGGTTTATAAAGACAGGGTAGTAGCCTTTATGATTAGTTTCTTTCCCCCACCAAAAGTCTCTCTGTAAGGCATCTATTTTATTTGTAATCTTTTCGGAATGATAAAAAAAGCTTATTTGGTAACTTGCCATACTGGCCAAAGTTGCCTTATTAAGTATCATTTTACTTGCCTGATGAGTTAGCATTTTACCTTTCCAACCTTGCACCTTATATCCCATTTGTTCTATTATTACTTTAAAGAGTTCAATCTTTTCTTTATCTATAAAAAGTGGTGCACCTAGATACGAATCCTTTAAATCTATTTTTTTAGAAGCTTAGATAGCATTCTCTGATGTTTAGGTTAAACTTTTTTACTTAAAAAACACTGATTTTTCAAAGTTTATTAGCTGTCCAGATGCTTTACTAAAATTTTTAATAATATGATGGATTAAATGACATTCCTTGAGATCAGCTCTAATAAACAAAATACAATCATCAGCAAAGAAAAGGTGTGAGATTGGGCTATTCTTAGGTGTCATTTTTACTCCATGAATAGTTTTTTCAGATTCTTTAGATAAAAGTAGTCTGGAGAAAATCTCCACACAAATAATGAAGAGATAAGGAGATAATGGATCTCCTTGCCTAAATTCTCTAGAAGGTTTAAAAAAGGAGCCAAGGTTTCCCTTGAGTAGGACAACTATGGTAGTTGACGAGATACATTGGTATATAAGATTGCAAAAGGAATGGTCAAAGCCAAATGCTTTTAAGGCAGAAATTAGGAAATCCCAGTTAACCTTATCATAGGATTTGGACATATCAATTTGTATCCCCATTCCAGCTTGTTTAACCTTATTTCTCTTAAATGCGTGAATAATTTCCTGGGTTATAACTATGTTATCAGAGATTTGTCTGTTAAAAAAAATTGCTTCTTGAAAAGGGGAAATTAAGGAATCAAGATGAATTTTAATCCTATTAGCTAGAACTTTTTCTATTAACTTATAAATTGTATTTCATAAGCCAATAGGTTTGAACTGACTAGGATCTTTTGGGGTGTCTAGTCTTAGGCATAAGAAAGAGAAAAGTTTTGTTTGGATTAGTATGCAATTACTTGTTCTCCTACTATCTCCCAGTTATGTTTAAAAAAATCTAGTAGGAAAGTCATCAGGGCCTAGGGATTTATTTGGCTTTAAATGTTTTAAAACTTTTAAGGTTTTTTTTTTTGACGAGGAAATTGCATTTAAGCTTATATTATCCTCTTGGAAATAGTAGGTTGAATAAGTTGAAACCGAGATGGGTCTGGGGGTTGAGGTTCAGGGTTTTCAGAGAACAAAGAGGAAAAGGAATCTGAGGGGATCTTTCTCATTTCTGTTTTGTTAAAGGTTATTTCACCATCTTTATTTTTAAGGCATTATATGGTGTTCCAATTTCTTCTCTTAAGGGTCTTAGCATGGAAATACTTTGTGTTTTTTCCCCTAAATTAACTATATTATCTCTTGATTGTTGTTTGGCTACGGCTTCTTAAGTATCGTAGAGTTTTTCAAGTTGAATTGATTTTTCCTTGATTTTTTCTTCTTTTTTGTAGACATGGCTTGAGATACTGATTTTATCTATTTGAGCTAAAAATTTTTTATCTCTTTGGTTGGTTTACCAAAAATATTTCTCTTCCGGTTATCTAAGTGTTACCCTAAAGACTATAGGTTAGCTATCAAAGAAGAAGTTGGGTTATCTCCTATTGCAAGATACCAAGAATCCTGAATGGTTTAGACACATGAGTCCTTCTTTTTCCATGTGTCCTAAAATTTGAAAGTAGCTTCAAATTTGACAAAACTGTTGTTCAAGCAAAGAGCAATGGGATAGTGATTAGAACCCACTGCGACAAGGTGAGAAATTTCAGCTTTTGGGAATTGAAGATTCCACTCAGCATTAGCAACAATTTTATCTATTCTTTCCTGAATATTAGTTGAATCTTTTTTATGGTTATTCCAAGTGAATACATATCCTATAAACCCCAATTAAAAGAGACCTGCATTATTAAGGATGTTTTGGTAGTAATCACAGTCAAATTTTTTAAAAGGGAGACCTCCTAGCATTTCACATTGATCGAAAATCATATTCATGTCATCTAGAAGAATCCAAGGGATTGAGTTTCTATCTACATGTTCTGAAATCCTAGTTATGTAGTCCCAAGCAATTTTCCTATTAGAAGGATAAGGACTACCATAGAAACAGGTGAGTAACCACTTTCTGGATTCAGAGTTAGTTTGTACTAGAATATTAATTATATTGATGTTCCATTGGATGATTTCAAAATGAAAACCATCAACCCCAAGCTACAACCATACCCCCTGCTAAGCCCGTTGGGTCTACAATATGAGTGTTAGGGTAAGCAGACAACAGTGATTTAACTAGCTGTTTTTGAGATTTAGTTTCAGAAGAAAAAAAAATCGGGTTTATCTAGATTTATGATTTGGTGAAGATGGTTTTGTGTAAAGGGGTTTCCACATCCCTGAACATTCCATGTTGTTAGAGCATGTCTCGGTCGAACTACAAAGCGTTACTATCTCAAGCTTGTTTGTCAAGCTTAGTATTGATCAAAATTATATACTTGATTTCTAGTCTACTTATATCTAAGACTCGTACTACGATATAATATATAGTTGATTTTTAGACTTTATGGCGCTTACAGCTGAAAACGAGGATCTAGTGAAGATCTCAGAGGAACTTCATCAACTAAAGGTATGTGGAGACTAAAACTTATATATCACTCAAAAGTCTATTTTATTCTCTTCTATCTCCTACGAGACAAAGTCGTATAGCTATATAGACTCTTTCTTTATATACATTTGATGTTTCGAGCTGAGTTTAACTCACTTATCTATTTCTCGAAATATGTGTTGAAAGCTTTTGGCTTTACCTACGTTCATCATTTTCTCAACGAGTTTAGTTGGAAACAATTCATTTGTTGGAAACTAAATATTTTGTCAAAATATGATCATGTGAAAATTACCTTAAACATCTTACATGATTTATGTGAGACAGTCATTTGATCTGAGCTTGGGAAGTTTCGTAATGATCATTTGATCGCCTGAAAATGACTTGAAAGATAATAGTATGTGTAAGATTACTATTGTTGTCTTCCAAGGATGTTACAATTATTGAAAGAAGAGTTTAGAACACTTACCTATGTCTGGATGCATCACAGTATGCGTAGCCAGTGTGCGAACTGTATATTGTGCACGATTCAGTTATGGAACTCTTGTTTGCGTACCTAGTTTGCGAACTTCATTAACCTGGAAAGGTCAGGAACTCTTGTACGGTACCTAGTATGCAAAATGAGTTACCTGAGTTGGGTCCGGAACGGATGTTGGCATTCCTTGTTTTCGAACTCTGCGGTTATGTTCTAGAACCAGCCATGAATGATTTTCATACTTCATGAACTAAAACATTTATAATATAAGAAATGCAATCTTGCAAACCGTGGGTAATAGGTTCATGAAATGATTCTTGATTAAGTATTGTGTACAATTATAAATCAAACTGATTTTTATTCAATTGGTTCATAAATATTCATATGAAATGATGAGCAATTGATAAACTCTATTGAAGCACAATTAGTTTCATTTGATTATCATTCATGATTGATTGATCTTCATAATTCATCTAAATGTGTTAGATGAATATGTCTAAGCAAGAAGTGTTCATATAGCTAACTTCGGTTAAATATTGTTGAGCCAACATGGTATACACGTTTGGGTACAGTTCAACCATATCTAAATGAAAGTATATTTCATTTGTGAGTAACAAGCTAAGAGCATCTAACGGTGGAGATTAATTGTTTTATTCTTAAGCAGTCTTAGCTTGAATCTTGAATTAGGGTTTCATTTAATGGTGGACATCTTTTACTTTGATATCTTAGCTTTGATTGTAAGCAACCCTAATTTGAAAGAGTATATAAGAAGAACTCTAGCACTTGGGAAAACTAAACCCCCACACTTTTGCGTGTTCCTAATTGTGTACTAGATTCGATTCTCCTTTAGCCTAGGTTTTTCCAAGACCATTAGGTTAACGACTTAAAGACTTCATTAAGATTCTGAAGCCAGATCTAGCTATTTTCTTTGTAGTTGTATATTATGATTTTACTTGTTCTATCATATTGAGTACTATCTTCTCTAAGATTTGCTCGAGTTTATCTCCGATAGGCAAGATATAAAAAGCAATCACAAAGTCCTTCTTAACAAACTTTGTGATTCCATAATAACTTGTTTTATTAATCAGTAAGGTTATTGTGAGGTGACTAATCTTCTAGGATGCTCTTAGGGAGTATAAGACCGAATTATTAGTTGGTTCCTTTTCACTTTGATTTACCAAAAGACGAAAAAAAACTTCATAGGTATTTCCGTGGGAAACATATTTATCTATCTAAATAGACTTTTCTGTGGGAAACAAATTTGTTTATTAGGTTTTCGGCTTTGGGTCGTAGTAACTCTTAGTTGTGGGTGAGATCATCTAAGGGAATCAAGTGCGTAGAATCCGGCGTGGTTCTGGAAGCGTAAGGAACGCTACTGTACCTTAATCAATGTGAGATTGGTTATGGCTCAACTACATTACAGTCCAAAGTTAATTTGTAGTAGTCTAGAGTCTGTAGCGGCTTAATACAGTATGGTGTTTAATCTGGACGAGTCCGGGGTTTTTCTGCATTTATGGTTTCCTCATTAACAAAATTTCTGGTGTCTGTGTTATTTATTTTCCACATTATATTTGTTTTATGCACAACCTGTGATATTTAAATTATATGAAAATGGACAAATCTAAGAGTTGATCTCACCCACAACTAAGAGTTGATACGACCTAAAGTCGAAGACTTGATAAACAAATCTGTCTCACACAGAAAAGTCTATTGGAATAGATAAATCTATCTCCCACAGAAAAAACCTACGAGTTTTTCTTCCTTCTTTTGATAAATCAAGGTGAACAGGAACCAATTGATGCACTGGAATTATATTCCTGAAGAACAACCTAATAATATCAATCACCTCACAATAACCTAACGATATGGTTGCCGAACAACTTATTATGGAACCACAAAGAATGGTACGAAGAGCTTTGTGACTATAACAAAGTAATAACAAATTAATTTTTATATATTACCTATCGGAGATAAATCTAGATCAAATCTTAGAGAAGATGGTACTCAATACGATATAACAAAGTAATATCAGAACAAGCAACTACAGAGAAAATAGTTGGTTCTGGCTTCAGAATCCCAATGAAGTCTTTAAGTCGTCAACGTACATGGTTTTGGAAAAACCTAAGGTTAAAGAAGAATCGACTCTAGTCACAACTAATATCACAGAGGAGGTGTGGAGATTAGGTTTCCCAGTTGCTAGAGTTCTCCATTATATAGTCTTCAAATTAGGGTTTGCAATCAATGTTACCTTGGCAACAAAGCATTCAATATTCATCGTTAGATTCAAGTTACCCTGATTAGATTCAAGCCAATATCTTTCAACCTTTATATTGTCTTTGCTTATTATACACAAATAAAAAGTGCGTTCATTTAGATATGGGTAACCGTACCTAAACGTGTACACCTAGTTAGATCAACAATAGTTGACCGAAGTTATCCATATGAACACTTTCATATCAACCTTGTTAATCTTAATCACAACTAATTCAAATGACTCAAATGAAACTAGTTATATCGTTGTTAAATTATTTATATTGTCATGGAATTATACAAGACACAATTGAAGCAAAATAGGTTTTGTTTCACTTGAATAGATTCATGAACATTATAGCCACGGTTTTCAAAGATTGCATTCCTTATTATATAAATGTATTTGTTCATGAGTATGTAACCATGCTTAATTGATTTTAGTACATAACACACTCAGGTACGCAAACTGGTACGCATAACTAAGTTGTCGTACTTGGTCTTTGTTCGCCAATATGCAAACGGGTACGCATACTGTCATTCACGACCAAACTCAGTTGAATCAGTACGCATACGAGTATGCATACTATAGTTACCGGACTTCAATTGTTAAACCAGTACGCATACGGGTATGCATACTAAGTTCCCGTACTTCAACTATTAAAACAGTACGCATACGGGTATGCATACTAATTTTCCAGTCTTGGAATACATTTGCAAAGTTAGCATAGAAGTACGCATACTATGTTATCTCCAATCAATGTTTATTTTTTCTAAACTCCTATTTTAATCATTGAAACATTTTTGGAAGACGAGAATAACTGTCCCACACAAACTATTCAAAGAAATTTTCAAGTGATCAAATGATCAATACGAAACATTCCGAGTCTACATCAAATGGTTGTCTCACACAAATATAAGATGTTACTGGCGATTTTCACATGATCATCTTTTGACATTCGTCAAGAATATAAGATGAACTTGGTTAAAGCAAAAGTTTACCAATTCAGCTCGAAATATCAAATGTGTATAATATAAAATTTATATATCTATATGACTTTTGTCTGAATAGGATATAGAGTATAAATAGACTTTTGAGTGATATATGAGTTCAACTCTTCACATACCTTTTGTTGATGAAGTCCAAACGCTCCTCTTAGTAGTTCTTCGTCTTCAACCGATGAACGTCATGAAGTCTAAAGCTCAACCACACATTCTATCCTAATCCGAGACAAGCTATAAGCAGACTAGAAATCAAGACTTGTAGTTTTGACAACTAAACTTGACAAACAAGCTTGAGATAGCAACGCTTGCGAGTTCGACCGAGAAGTGCTCTAACAATCTCCCGCTTTGTCAATTTTAGTGAAAAAACTATCAATATATATGGATTACAAAATAAATAAACTTTGTAGCTTCTCATCCAAATGCTTGATTTCCTTGGTTCTTCAACATTACTCGAAATCTTCGTCACTTCCAAGTAATCCATTCTGAACGTGTTCAACTCAGCATCATAGTTTTTGAAGATCCATACCTATAACAATATATAAAAACAAGATGTTTTTGTATTGTTATACAGTGCTATAGTATTATTACACATCATCAAAGTTAAATTGTATCAACTTTGAAAATAATACTATGGTAATATGTATACCTCCCCCTTAGTCAATGAAAACCACTCCCTTTTACATAATGATCCGTAAACTATATATATATATATATATGTTGTGTGAACTACAAGATAATTTTTTTTCATGAGTATGTAACCATACTTCACCGATTTTAGAATATAAACCACTCATGTATACAAAAGGGTACGCATACCTAAGTTGACGGGCTTGGTCTTTGTTCGCCAGTATGCAAACGGGTACGCATACTCGTTCACGAACAAACTCAGTTGAATCAGTACGCATACATGTATGCATACTATAGTTCCCGGGCTTCAACTGTTAAACCAGTATGCATACGGGTATGCATACTAAGTTTCCGAACTTTAACTGTTGAAAAGGTACGCATACGGGTATGCATACTAAGTTTCCCTTCTTGGAATACATTTGCAAAGTTAGCATAGAAGTACACATACTATGCTATATCCAATCAATGGTTATTTGTTCTAAACTCCCATTTTAATCATTGAAACATTCTTGGAAGACGAAAATAGCTGTCTCACACAAAATATTAGCTTCAAAGCAATTTTCAATTGATCAAATGATCAATACGAAACATTCCGAGTCTACATCAAATGACTATCTCACACAAATCATATAAGAAGTTACTAGGCAATTGTCACATGATCATCTTTTGACTTTCGTCAAGAATATAAGATGAACTTAGTTAAAGCAAAAGCTTACCAACACATGTTTCGACAAATATATAAGTGAGTTAAACTCAGCTCGAAATATCAAATGCATTTAATATAGATTTTAAATAGCTATATGACTTTTATCTCAATAGGAGATAAAATAGAAATAGACTTCTGAGTGATAGATGAGTTCAAGTCTTCACATACCTTTTGTTGATGAAGTTCCACAAGCTCCCCTTAGTAGTTCTTCGTCTTCAATCGATGAACATCGTGAAGTCTAAATCTCTACTACACGTTCTATTCTAATCCGAGACCAGCTATAAGTAGACTAGAAATCAAGACTTGTAGTTTTGACAACTAAACTTGACAAACAAGCTTGAGATAGAAACGGTTGCGAGTTCGACCGGGCAGTGCTCTAACATATTTCCCTTACAGACTCTGAGTGATAGATGAGTTCAATAGGAGATAAAATAGAAATAGACTTCTGAGTGATAGATGAGTTCAAGTCTTCACATACCTTTTGTTGATGAAGTTCCACAAGCTCCCGTTAGTAGTTCTTCGTCTTCAATCGATGAACATCGTGAAGTCTAAAGCTCTACTACACATTCTATTCTAATCCGAGACAAGCTATAAGTAGACTAGAAATCAAGACTTGTAGTTTTGACAACTAAACTTGACAAACAAGCTTGAGATAGAAACGATTGCGAGTTCGACCGGGCAGTGCTCTAACATATTTCCCTTACAGACTCTACTAACATAACCTACCCTATCGGTTATTAATCCTAACCTCTCTTCGGTTCTATGTTCATTCTTGGTATTAGAAATGCTATCCGATATAGGTATCTCCTTAACAACATCAGTGGAGATATTCATACCAGGGTAAGCTGACTTTGCAGAGAAAATATTTCCATATGGATACCAAGGTCCATTGAGATCAATCCATTTTGAGCACTCATAATAGGGTAAGGTGATGATAAATAAGTTTGGTTCAACTTCATGCTCAGAGACTATCTTTATGCAATATGAATGATAAAGAAAAGGCGAAATTGAGAAAAGAAGAGATTAAGAATATCCAAGAGAGATTGATCATTACAAAGCCTGTGAAAGCTTCTATATTTTATGAAGAGTATCCACCTGGATGGATAATGTTTATGTGCATGAAAAGACTGTTATATATCAACAAGTTCCCGAAGGTGGGTATCCAGAGGAAGATGAAGAAGAATAAAGGTTAATCTTAATAACTATGGGTTTCTTATTTTACTAGTTATATCTAATTATCTACTAAAATGGAAGACGGTATTACAAGCTTATTTTTTTTGTAGTTTAGAAACATTAGAATGTGTTTATTGTTAGAGTTGAAAACATACCCAGAAATGAATGTTAAGGTCTTATTATCTGTTAAGAGTCTTGATTTATGTTTATGAAAGTTACCAAAGTCTAAAGCTTAAGATTTAAAGGGAGAGTTAAGATCAGAAGAGGATGAGAGGGTAGCCAAAAAAGGACCAGATGAAATTTATTCATAAAGATAAACTGAGTCAGAAATTTCTTTGGGAGATATGCATCCCGATAGATCTAACAAAACATTACTGAGAAGGTAAAATTTAAGAATAGTCCAGTTAAATTGAAAATTCCTCAGAGTAATATTTCCAGCGACTGGCCAGAAGGAAATGTTAGGTCTTAATGGTGCTACTGCTAAGACACTAGCAAGATGCTTTATTTCCAATTAAACACCGTATAAAATGTGTAAGCGCAAAATGGGGAGAATGCACATCAGCGGATCTGTAAGCTTGTCATATTCCGTACTAGACTAGTCGGATGCAAGGTCAAAACCGATTCAAACATGCAAATCAAATCTGAGCCGTTGAATAATATTTCACTTTAACTTACACCTCGTCCCTTGCCATGTCATGCCTGTATTTGGGACTCGTTAGCGCAATGCAAGGCATGGTCGCCATATATGTCCATAGGCCTTGCACAGACGGAGCATGAGCTTTCGGTCTCAAAGAAAGGGATGCCTAAGCGGTACTGAAGCACGACAGTGAATTGTATCGACCCGACTGCTTGGTTCAAGCCGGCGATGGGAATGGCCTTTAAGAAGTCCATGGAATGCTGAACCCTGTTGTGTTGCCACATAGTAAGTTCAAGATCATTGAGAGCCAAGCTTGAAGGCACATTATCCTTAACAACATCAAAGTATTTTGCTGCCAGAAACTTCATATAATGGGGGGCGACGTCGTTGATATTGAAGACAGAATCATTGAGACCACATGCTTGGGGTGAAGATCTGCAATGCGTGTTCGTAGTTGGGACTTGGCCTGGAGAAGTTGCACGCCGTAATATACTTTGCTGGAGGCGCTGGGTTTGGGCGTATGAAGCAAGGTAACAATATTTCCCCGTATCGGCCATGGTGTAAACGCCAAAGCCACCATATTTGATCGGCAATGTAGCCAACCTCTGCTGTACATGGCCGAACCCAGCGCCGTCACCAACCACAAGATTGCCGGAGGTATTGAAATAAATGTTGATCGTATATTGTAGCAGCAGGTTCGATGACAGCAGGAGTAGTAGTACGTAACGTGAAATAAAGTTTAGATACGCCTACACATTTACGTAACAGTAATAGTTCACATTGTGAGTCATTGAGTTGTTGTACCTTGTGCATAAGACTGATTGTCTTCTCAACCTTGTGAACCACCATATTGCTGCAGAATTGCAGATCCATACTGACCGGACCCCCAAGCAGTTTAACACCACGTTCGGGCCTGCCAATTTTAGAGGGAAATACTGTTAAGTTTGGTAATTGCTTGGTTTCATTCATTCATCACGTATCAATTTATACAAGACTCAACTTGGGTTCCAAGACACAAACCCTAAACCTACCGACTTGAGACCGATTACTTGGGTCTCAAGATTGCTACGTACGGAAACGGACTCTTTACATAAACTGTCCAAGTCAGTCCATCTAGATGGACTGTCCAGGTTGGTCTCAAAGCATGGTCTGTCCAAGTTGGTCTCAAAACATGGTCTCAAGACATATTCTTGAGCCCACCACTACGTATCTCTACGTATCTCTTAATACCCCCCCTCAAGACGGAGCATGTAGGTCACAAATGCCCATCTTGGACAAAAGACCTTGAAATTGAGCTTTCCCTAATGGTTTGGTGAAGATATCTGCCAATTGCACCGCCGTAGGAGTGTAAGAAGGGGATATAATCTTCTGTACAATAGCATCTCGAACAACATGACAGTCTACCTCGATATGTTTGGTGCGTTCATGGAAAACTGGATTCTGAGCAATGTATAATGCTGATTGACTATCACACAGGAGCTGCATTCCATGTGGATGACTAACTCCCAAATCACCAAGTAATTGTTTCAACCACTTCAACTCACATGTTGCTGCTGCCATGGAGCGATATTCTGCTTCAGCGGAGCTTCGCGAAACAGTTGGTTGCTTCTTTGTTTTCCAAGACACCGGAGAATGCCCAAGACGAACAAACCACCCTGTCAATGAACGTCTAGTCAAAGGGCAACTTGCCCAATCTGAGTCACACCACCCTTGCAAACTCAGGTTACTATCAGAGCGCAACAAAATGCCTTGCCCAGGATTCTTTTTTAAGTATCTAACCACTCGAAGAGCAGCCTCCCAATGTTCGATTCTCGGTTGTTGCATAAACTGAGAGAGTGTATGCACCGAGTATGTAAGATCAGGTCTGGTCACGGCCAAATAAATCAGTCTACCAATCAGTCTTCTATATTTTTCAACATCAACAAGCAAATCTCCATGCGCCAAGGCTAGACGATGATTAGTCTCCATTGGAAACTCAGCAGGTCTAGCTCCTAATAAACCCGTTTCCATGATAATATCCAATGCATATTTCCTCTGGCATATATAAATACCCTGTTTACTACGAGCTATCTCCAAGCCAAGAAAATACTTCAATTTTCCCAAATCTTTCATCTTGAAACATTGTCCCAAGTATGATTTAAATGTATGAATCTCCACTAGATTATTCCCCGCAATAATCAAATCATCTACATAGACCAAGACATTAAGCTGTATGTCTCCCTTGGTCATAGTAAAAAGAGAATAGTCCGAGTATGCTTGCCTAAAGCCGTATTTCTTCAAGGCTGTTGATAGTTTGGCAAACCAACAACGAGGAGCCTGTCTTAAACCATATAATGATTTCTTCATTTTACACACCATATTTGTCTGACCCTTAGCAAACCCAGGTGGTATCTTCATATACACCTCATCCTCCAAGTCTCCATGAAGAAATGCATTATGTACATCCATCTGATGTACTTCCCAGTGTTTAACTGCTGCTACAGCTAAAAAAGTACGTACCGTTGTCATTTTTGCAACCGGTGCAAAAGTCTCTTTATAATCCAATCCTTCAACCTGATGATTCCCAAAGATTACTAAGCGTGCTTTTAATCGGACCAACTGCCCATTTTCATCGTACTTCTCCGTGTAAATCCATTTACTTCCTAGTGCTCTCTTGCCCGGCGGTAATTCTTGCAATTCCCAGGTACCTTGTTCTTCCAAAGCTCGGATTTCTGCTTCCATGGCTTTCTTCCATCCTGGATGCTGCATGGCTTCCTTAAAGTTGCGTGGTGCAGATCCAGCTGTTATAGCTGCAAGATATTTCTTATGCACAGCAGAAAATTTATCACAACTAACATAATATGTCAAAGGATAAGGCGTACCTGAGGATGATGATTGTGTAGAATGAGGATGAGATAGACTGTTTTCTCGAATGGTGTGCGTCACAAATCCTTTTAGTCTGCTAGAAGGGAGCTTCTGACGCTTCCCTTTACCCATCTCACCATCAGTAACAACAGTATTGCGAGAAGCAACATTTTCTGCATGCTGCGTATTCTCGGACTCAACTGAAACATCAACACCTTCAGTTTCAGTAGAAGGAGCAGCTTCCGTGGTCTCAGCTGATCCATCAGTGCTGTCTGTCTCGGTAGAACCTCCAGCATTGTCCGTCTCAGTTGTATCCCCACCTTGAGGAGCCAATACAGCTTCTTCTTTGCTTTCATCATCACTCCAGTACTCCTCAGGACTGTACTGAAGCGTCTCAGCTAATACACCATGTGGATCAGTCACAGTTGAAGTCTTAAATCTCGACTGCATCATCTCAGTCGCCATCTTACGCGATACAACCTCAGTCTTAAATGGAAATTGATGCTCAAAAAAAACGACATCTCTTGACACCTGAAATTGTTTCGTGTCTAAATCATATACTTGCCACGCCTTTTTACCAAACGGATATCCAAGGAAGACACACCTTCTTCCTCTACTCGCAAACTTATCCCGTCTACCACTTTGATCATGCACATAGCACAAGCATCCAAATACCTTCAACTGATGATATGGGGGATGTTTTCCAAACAAAAGCTCATATGGAGTTTTATGATCTAAAATAGGTGTAGGTGTGCGATTGATTAAATACGCAGCTGTCAATGCACATTCCCCCCAAAACCTTATTGGAAAATTGGCTTGAAATCTCAAAGCCCTTGCCACATTCATTATATGTTGATGTTTTCTCTCAACTCTTCCATTCTGTTGTGGTGTACCGACACAGGATGTCTCAAACACTATCCCATTGGTTCGAAAGTATCCACGCAATGCATTGAACTCAGTTCCGTTATCACTTCTGACAATTTTGATTTCTTTATTAAACTGACGCTTCACAAGAGCAATGAAGTTAAGGAATGTCTGTTCAACTTCAGTTTTGGTTCGAAGTAAATAAATCCACACACCTCTTGAAAAATCATCTATTATTGTCAAAAAATAATGTGCTCCACATGATGACTGAGTCTTATACGGACCCCACAAATCTATATGAACCAACTCAAAAATACAACTTGATTTACTGAAACTTCTAGCAAAACTACTCCTATGATGTTTTGCTCGTGAACAGATATCACAAGCATCATTATTCTTCTTTATTAACCTACTCATCCCTTGTAACTTTTGCAGCACTCTCTCTGATGGATGTCCCATACGCCGATGCCATAGCTCATACGTATCTCCAGTAACAGCCTTAACTTCAACTTGAGGCACACCACAGAAAATATACAGTCCACCTTGTCTCTCAGCCACTCCAATCATCCTCCTCGTCAACCGGTCCTGTATAAGACATAAACTGTTAGTACATTGGATAATACATCTTTTCTCATCAATAAGTTGTGTAGCCGATATTAAGTTACAAGTTATCTGAGGCACATAAAGCACATTCTCTAGTCTCAATCCTCCAGGTAGAATAACAGTTCCTATCTTCTTAGACAATGCAGACTTCCCATCTGGAAGTCCAATATTGCATGCCTTTATATCTTTTATCTCTATCATGTCATCCTTTTTATATGTAACATGATTTGTTGCCCCCGTATCTACAATCCACACAGTTTTATTCTTCTTACCTTGGAGTTGAGGCGAGGATTTCTTGGAGTTTAAAAACTCAAGCACCTGTTGAAGTTGTGTTGCTGTGACTCCAGTTAGACCTGACACTTCTGAGGAGGATGCTCCACCTGACTGCCTTGCGTCTGAGATGTTGAGGTTGTGTGCTCGAACCTGGTTGCCTGCACCTTGTCTACGTCCTCTACCACTGGTAAAGTTAGTGCCACCACGTCCTCTGCCATTTGTTCTGCCTCCTCTACCAGATCCTCTTCCACCTCTAGGTCTGTCTCCCCACCATTCTGGATATCCAATACGTTGAAAGCATCCATCCTCTGAGTGTCCATCTCTGTTACAGTGCTTGCAATGCTTGTTAGGATCATATGTATTGTTAAACTGACGTTGATCAGATTGCACTCTGAATGCCATCACATTGTCATGTACCTCCGTAGATATAGCTACTTCTCCTATACGCAGACGTTCCGAGTTGACTATTGTCTGGTATGCTACATCTGTTGACGGCAATGGGTCTCTAGCCAACAGCTGTTCTCGCACGGAACTATACACAGAGTCTAATCCAATCAAAAAATAGTGTAAAAAGTCTTCTTCTCTCAACATACTTACTTGTGATGCGATATTACAAGTGCAATTACCACACTTGCACTGAGGTACCTTCATGTATGTCATCATCTCATCCCATATCTTGTTGAGTCTCCCAAAGTACTCAGCTACACCTTCCGCTTTCTTTTGTTTGCACTCACTCAACGCAGTTTTCAACTGACAGAGTCTTGTTCCGCTCACAACACAGTACCTTCTCTTCAACTGTGTCCACAGCAAGTTTGCATCATCATAGTCTCCCAAGCTCGATCTAATTGATGAGTCTAACGTGTTGCTAATCCATGAAACAAGCATCGACTGGACAGCAATCCACTCTTCCAACTGGTCACTATCTTCAGGTTTCGTGATTGTTCCATCAACAAAACCAAACTTTCTTTTAGCTATCAATGATCTTCTTATGGCTCTAGCCCATTCTTCATAGTTACTTCCCTTTAGAACAATCGGAGTGATGATGATACCTGGACCATCACTTGATCCTAGATGGTAAACTGGGTTCTTCTTCTGCATATCACACGCCATGTTTTTCCCTTTGGATGATTCTGGTTCGTCCTCCATTGTTGTCTGTTAGGGTTCTTAACCGGCTCGTGATGCCATGTTAAGTTTGGTAATTGCTTGGTTTCATTCATTCATCACGTATCAATTTATACAAGACTCAACTTGGGTTCCAAGACACAAACCCTAAACCTACCGACTTGAGACCGATTACTTGGGTCTCAAGATTGCTACGTACGGAAACGGACTCTTTACATAAACTGTCCAAGTCAGTCCATCTAGATGGACTGTCCAGGTTGGTCTCAAAGCATGGTCTATCCAAGTTGGTCTCAAAACATGGTCTCAAGACATATTCTTGAGCCCACCACTACGTATCTCTACGTATCTCTTAATAAATACACCTGCTGCTAAACTCCGAGGGTCGATGGATGGCCAGAAATCTCGGTTTTGGTTATGTTCAATAACAAACCTCTACTGGGTCATGGCGTTTTGGTCTTTGGCCATGGCGTTTGGTAATGTCTTAATGATGTGGTCTTTGGCACCGTGTTCAGCGACGTTTGGATGCAGCGGTCTTTGGCAATGTCCGAATGCCGTGTGCTTTCCCTTGGTGACACTAAAGTTGATACGATCATTGTAGCCCGTTTTGTTTGCTCTTGCTTGTCAACTTCATACACCAAAGCTTGAGATCATTCAAAGGTAATATCGCTAGTTTTGTTTCAATGATTATTGATTGTTCTTTTTGGTTCCGTAAATTGTTGGTTCACTTAATCTTTTCATCTCTATTTTTTTGTTAGGACAAAGCTGAAAAAAGTTAAGCAAGCCTTGGCCAGTGTTAGGCAACCATCTGGACATTGTGGTCTCGGCCAATGCTGTGGTCTTTGGTCATGATGTCTAGATACGATGGTCCTTGGTAGTGGTATTTGGTGATGATGATCGAATGCTGTGAATGTAGGAAACTGGTTCGTATATACAAGATTGGATTTATTGGACAAAAATTTATTTTGAAGACAACCAAGATTGTTTGAATCTCTTTGAGAAGGTTGGTCATGATACTACCTGTATCTAACGCTACCATATATGTTTATAATACTCTGGAATCTGTTTTCTGCAGAAACCATTAGGGACACTTTCTCTATTGGAAGAGGACTCAAATTTCCCTAGAGCGACGGAATCGACGTTTGCCAATAAGCTTAAGCAGCACTTCAACACTAATCCATGTTTCAAAGGGAATACTGGTAATACTTTCACTGCTGGAGAGGTGAGTTTTTGTTATTTAATAGGGTAATAGCAAAGCTTAGAACATTGTGATGTGAATAACCTGAAATAGAAACAAGAAGCAAAAACCAATTTTAAGTAGCATTATCATGGAAATCTGGACCCATTACAGACCGGATGAAAAAGCAGAGCTCACATAAAATGTATTACTAGGCTTCCATATATTAGTTTGATTGTTGCCGTAATCACAGTTGATTGTTGTCTGAGCGAAGTTGGTTAATGGCAATGCGAGTTCGCTGATTGCATTAAACCTATGATTTTTTCTTTATCCTGGGACTGAAATGAGGACTTCAATCAGGTTTTAATCAGGCAAATGGTTTCTTGGTGAAGAATAGGGACCCCCTGCACTCTGGTTCCATCCAGCTTCTGTCATCATGTAGTTGCCAGTTACTTCAGTTGTTTGCTTCCAGCATGCAAAATCCATCACCAGTGCCTCCTTTGAGGCGACTAAGCGCCTCTGGCTCCGAGAAACGAAGTGTTGGGACAAAATTCAAGGTGGGTTACGTATTTTGTAGATTATGTAGAGGAACGTTTAGCTGTACGATTTACTTACCTGCTTGCACCATTACACCACTACCATTTACCTGCCCACCAGCGCTACATATACCACCAAATTTCTGTTAATGTTTTTGTTTCCACCCACCATACAGCTCAAGAAACAGTTACGGACTACTAAAAACATCAAGAGGTAGAAGCCAGGTCACAATATTTTACTTTCTGCTTGTGGGACTCAGGATAAACTCTGAGGTATCCACGGGGTGATAGCTCTTGTTCTTTTGATTGTTCTTCTTTGCTTGTTTCTCTGGGTTCAGCAAGCAATGATGTCATGTTATGCTGTAGGGGCAACTTTTCAAACTGATGCAGCAGTTGGAAGACACGACGTCACTTTACTCGTCGCATCAAACTGAACAATATGCAATTCCTGGAATGTACGAAGAGGATCTTGTGTTGCAGTACAGGGGCTGTGGAGCCTTGGAGGCTGCCAGAATATCAATATCTGGTATCCAGCTCCAACTCGTATGGCCCACCAGCATTTCGTGAGAAGGTCGTTTATGTAACCTTGTTAGTTTCCTTTTAAATAATCTGCTTAAATCAATAATTAGTGGTGAACCTCACAAAGTTTCATGATTTTATTTTTTCAGGGATGCTTTCTTCTTCTGGAGAATGTTGCACCACAGGATCCATCAAATACGTCTATCTCCATTCTCCATTCTTTAGCAGTTTAACGTCTATTTCCATGAAGTTAGAAACTGCTCAATCTGCTTATGCAAACAATATGAAAAACTGTAACCAACATTTGCTTCTCTTTTTTTTCTTTTGTTGTCTTATGCATTCACTTCTTTGGATCAGAATCCTTTTCATGCTTTTGTTCAGTATCTCAACTGCTTAATTAGGACAGTGAAAATATTATGCGGTTTTTAGATAAATAACATGAGTTGAATCCATCTTTGTTGGTAATTGCTGCTTTTGCGTTTTTTTTCATAGAGTGCTGTAATGGAAGAAGCAAGAAAAAAAGTGCTACATGGTGCACTGATGCTTCAAAAGTGCTTCCGTCTCGTGCCAAGCTCTCCATCATTTCCAGGAAACAAAGAGAGGATTAATGATGCTGCCAAAGTGTTAGGAAACCATCTAGGTCTTTGGCCATGGCTTACTATCTTTCGCCATTTTCTTTGATTCCAATGGCCTTCAAACAATCTTTTTTTTTTTTTTTTTTTATATCTTTGCTATTGCGAGCATCAATTTGAATATCCTACGGGCCATGGAAAGACCAACAGTTTCTTGTTGTAGTAAATAGATACACCAAGCAACGAATAACACCATGTTTTCCCCTTCAGCAGCGAAGAGCCGAAGCTTGTTTCAGTAAAATGTTCTAGGACATCTATCCTAAGCAGCAACTTTCTTGTTGAAAGTTCTCGGGCCATGGTGTATTATTATGCAATCCTACTGGAAGTGTTTTAACAACTTTACTACTTGCTTACGAGTAATTTGTAAAGCCTCTAAACGGCTAATGAAGGTTACAATATTGAAATACGGGAGTAATTGTAAAATGTGTTAATATGCACATGGACCAACTTAGAACAGTTAATTCTCAGCATCATGATTTCTCGACTGGGTCAATCTTGCAGCCAGGTACTCCATAATAAATGATCATGCACTGGCAATTTTTGTCTAATTCAGCAAGCATTGAATTGAAATTAAAGTCGCAACACAAACATATACAGAGGTAGCGCAAAATCTAACCTATAAGAGTCATTGCACGATGAAATGCCTCGTTCTCTCTCACATGGCTAATTGGGATCAGTCCAGTCAAGATTAAGCCTTTCGACTCTCGAAGGAAGATCTATATCATAGTTATCACCAGTCCAAATGCTTGTCTGACTTGCTACATCCGACTAAAAAAATTATACTCCCAAAAATGGGTAGTACAAGTATTTGACATCTGTTTAGGGTCGAGTCTCCATTCAAAAATTTGTTGATCTCTTTAAAACCTTCATTCGCCTTTTAAATGAATAGTATTAAGTATTTACTAACAAACTAGCCACAGATACTTGTTTCAAAAATAAAAAAGATATGTAGTAATAGTTTGTAATCTCAGAAGGGGAAAAGATAAAATGTGATACAACCACGACAAGATCCCCCAGCAAACTCCATTGAAACAAACTGAAGCACAAGACCACATTCTCCCCATAAGGCTTTGCGAGGATGTCCAAGTACTCACTTCCTCATCGTGTTAAAACCGAGCACCACCACCACCACAAACCAAGAGAAACATTAATCCCCAATCAACCACGCCCTTTGATTAAATATACAGTAACTAACATTTGCTTTAAAACGATCACATCATTCTTACTACTGAAGAAGCAATTATTGTGTCTCTCCTCGTGTTGTTCTTGTAATCTGAATTAAACACCGACCACTGGTCAAAGCTGGAACGATCAAGATATTTCCAAGAGGCGAAATACATTTATTTCTTGCTGCTTGAAATACCGTCTGTCCTCTTCGTCTACAAGAACGAGGTTCAAGTAGTATTTCACACTGAACTTGTTGTTAATGTTGCGGTATGTAGGTGTCAGCTCGTATGGGCTCAAAAACAGTCTTACTGGAATAGACTCCCCTGTGAGAAAAGACAAGAATGTCGTACACAAGTGTTACATGCTTTGTTGGATATTAAAGAGAAAATGCAGACAGCAGTTTCAAACCATAACTCGAGCAGCAGGAACAAAAAAAGCAATAACAAACAGAAATGACAGTGACCCATCGTTCAAGTAGACAAGTCCAAGGACCAGCATGATCATCCATGATAAATTAGGTACATGATCATATTCTAATGCAATGTAAATAATAAGATGATTTACCTCTAACTGGAGCACCGTCCATCAACTCATACTTCGCAAGGGTCTCCGTCTCAACATACGTATTTTGCCCTGATCCTGTTGATTCTCGCCGCCTTATTTCAAGCTCCATATTCTTAATCTTGATTCTCACAAGAAGAAAATATATTTTGCCTATAATCACATCCTTCAAATGATACCTGGGCATATTAAAATTCTATTAGCAAACACACCACTTTTCCTTTCCATCTCTGCATCCACAAGAGCACGTAATAAAAATCGAGTATGCACTCAGCATGGAGCACATTCACACTTACTTGCTTTTGCTGTACTCGAACTCAATGTGCAGGCAGTCTTCAATTCCAACTTCCATCTGTCCAAGGCATGGTTTCGCAACAGCCAGTTAGCAATCTTAAGCAATAAAGGTTAATCATTGAACTGTTGTACTATGACAAGGCGGTTAAATTAGTTTGATACTATGTTATACTACTACAAAAACGATATATTGAAAAATTAATTCACCGAATCGGCAATCCATACAGATAAGAAAGGATCCCTCCACAGAAGGATTGAAAATTAATACTAGTCATAAAATAGAGAATAAGAAACTTTGTATAGCACTACATGTAGAAAAAGCAACTAACGACTACAAATGAATCACTGACCTTAATACTGTTGTTGATTGGTGGAAGCGGTGTATAGTTACGAACCTGCAGTATAAAAGTGGCTTCACTTAAAGGAAGAGTAAATACTGATACTGTCGCATTAGAAGAAGTAGATGAACTGTAAGTTTCGGAATAAAGCACTAGACTTGGGCCCTGAAAGGCAGCTAATGAAACTAGTGTTGCTAAATTGCTATTCCAATTAGTTTCAGAGTAAAGAACTGAGATTAAGGCCCTGAGGGCACCTGTGAAACTAGTGTTGCTAAATTGAGAAAGTCCACGGTAAAGATAAGATGGAGATGGTAAAATTCAAAGTAAAGCTAGCTAAGTAGAACCATGAGAATACAGTAAAGCATTGAGAACTAGATGTTTTTGAGGAAAAGGAAGACAAGTTTACCACCAAATCTTGATATTCAACAATGTTGTTGACGTAGTTACGACTGATAGTCACTTTCAAAACATACCTGGAAGAAACAACCACCAAATAAGTAATCATTTACGAAAAATATGTAAGCAGATTGTCAAAGCGCAACTAAGTTAAAAAATTAACCTACCTGAGCCTTACGTTTACCCCATTGTAAGTCTCATATGGCATTTCAACAGTTGAAAATTCAAACGGATATGATTTTTTGTCATACATCTCACCAGGCACGTCAAGTTCCCTGACTGCACATAAAGAGTATCAGCAATCAGTAAACCCATTACATAATTAGTAACTTCACACAGTATGCGATGTTTAGCATGGAAAGAAAAATAGACCATAACACGTACCTAGAGAAGTAAAGTCATAAAAGTTTCCCTTGTCAAGGTAAAGCTCTGCAAGGGAAGAGGATTTACATAAGAACCACAACTTTCTTAACCAATAAGTCGAAACTTGAATAAAACACACAAGAGAAAAAATACTAGCAATTTTTTCAGGGAAGGTCCCAGGAAAAGCATATAGTAGTCTAGACGAATCAAAACGGCGTATCTTCCAAAAGTAGCCTCATCTTTCCTCCTCTCACATGGATAACTAACAGATTTAAAACTCATTGTACCAAAGTATTCCATTCATTTACAAAGCTGAGCATTGAATCAATATCTAGTTCACTGTTACACAGTACATAAGCAGTAATGATACAAATACTGATCGTTACAATATAACCAAATCGGAGAACTAAATGAAATTAAAAGTCGAACAAACTGTGTCACAGATAATACTCAAACGAAGATGTGGAAACATTAGCTTAATCGAGCACACGCATACCTATCTGACCAAGAAGCTCAATCTTAACCCCAGTGTGTTCAACTTTCTTCCCATGAACTGGTTCTATAGCAACCTACAGATTCAATCACTTCAATTAAGTAAATACCATAAAACCTAACTAAACAAAATTAGAGTACGTATCGCCAATGTGGGAACATACTACCTCTCCTATAATGTTCTCTTGACTTTTAAATAGAGGAACCATAATAGTTTGTCCATTTTCCTTCTTCAATGGAACCTACATATACCAAAGTGATCAGTACTAAAATGTAGTCTAAATTTGGTGTTGATAAATGATAATCGACATAAGAGAACTAATTTGAAGTACCTGTTTACGAGTTCTTCCATCAGACAATGTGATCGAAATGTTACAAGGTGCTTTAAATGCTCCAATTATAAAATTCTGAACAAGAAATCAAAATCAGAATCACTTTCAGATACAGGAATCAAAAACAACAAATCCAAATATAACTTTGTATGGAGAATTTTTACCATGTTTTGTTAATGCCAATAGAGTGAATCCAGAAGCCGATTTCTACAATTAAAAACGAATTCAAGAGATTGTGATCCTGGTGATTTTCTAGGGTATGAGCACAAGGATCTATCGAGAAAATAATGTAGTTAGGGAGATCAAATCACATACCTTGTTTGTAGAATTCGACGGGGGGGATTTTAAGGAAATTGGGGGAATTTGATTTTCGATCTTTTATTGGATCTGTTTCTGTTTGGTTTCTTCTCGATGATGGAAGACGAGAATGACTCGATGTTTGACCGTTCGTTTTTTTTGTTGGAAATTAACAGCGGGGAGGGCTGGACCGGGAACAAGGCACGCACAGAAAAGCCCAAGGACCACAAAGATTAGCTCTAGGGAAACTTAGGCGCATACCCAAAAAAAATAAGTGAAAACTACAGGGAGACCCATTCTCCCTGATGTTACTACTATGAAACCCACGCTCCCAAAACTACAGGCGCGCACCCAAATTCTGGAAGAAAATTATTCTCAAACCCAAAATATATAAAAATCATGTTTTCCCGAGATTTTTTTTTTTCCATGGCCGCCGCTGTATTGAGAAGAAGAGGAAAAAAATTATTATCTGCTTCATTGATATCTGCTTCTAGATCTGTTGATGTTGTTTCTGGACCTTCTTCTTCCCAGTAAAAATATTATTTGAAGTGGTTTTACTGTTGAAAATCGATGTGGGATTTGGAAGTTGAATCGATGATGTTGTTGACGATTGAGGAGTGTGTTCTGATGGGTTTAATTAGGTCATTATATAGAAGGTTAGGGTTTACTGAAGGTATAAAAATTGAATTATAGGAAGGGGGGTTTGAATTCGTAGATGGAAAAATGGATTTACGGTGGTTGTGTTAGAGTTTACAATGAAGACATGAAGTTGAGTTGCAACAGAGAACAAAGAAGGAGAAATTGAAGTTATGTGATGAAATAACAAATGGGTTTGGTGGATTATAGGGTCTGAGAAGGTTAATGGAGCTGTTATTGCCATGGGTTGTTGCTATATAGTGGTTGATGGGGGTTTCAAGCAAGAAACTGCTGTGATGAACAGAAAGAGAATCTGGTAGTGAACCTTAAAATTTCAAGCAAGATTAAGACATTATAATTAATTGGAGATTTTCTAGGCTTCTAGTAAATCTTTATGCATTTACTACTTTCGGATGGCAATTTCAATTCAGATTGTGTATCTATTAATCTTCTTCCATGGATTTTACGAGTACCAGGTGTCTCAGCCGAAGGTTTCCTTCTCAAGTACACTCGAAGAACACAACCTACGCCACAGGCTGCACACAACCTTCTCAAGTACTAGATGGTTCCACGTATGCTTAATGGGAGATGCAGATGGTGGAATATAATGGATCTATGGAGTTTTAGCCGTGAGTTTACTGTGGAGAAGATGAGAAACAACAAGGAGAGGGTAAGTTGTTACTGGCAGGGAGAAACGGAATTGAGCTGTAGCCGAGAAGCGGAACTGGCAGCGAGCAAAATTGGCTCTGCATAAAGTGTAGAGTTGAGGAAATTGAGATCGCTTCCATGGACGTGAACAAGAAGCTGATGCACATAATGAAAATTGGATTCGTGGAAAGATTGAGCTCATTGTGTGTTCGCTGGATTGGGTAGATGGTTAGAGTTGTTACTACCGGGCAGGAAAGAAATGCACATCACTGAAGAAGAGAAATGTCAAGTGGTCCAATGGAGTTGTTCGCAAAGGAGATGAATGGTCTGTTGGATGTTTGATCGAATGGAGGATGGGTGTTGTGTTCGAGCTGTTGTCGGTGCCATCGGTTTAGTGTCTGCACGAAAGGGTTCGATCTATAAAGGCATGGATGCTTTTTCTCTACAATCTACAGTAGATTATGACTAAAAATGGTGTTGTTTGGCAAAGATAAACAAGGGTTAAAACTGTAGAGAGTTGGAGGTTAGGAAGTCGAAGGTGGGTGAACAACTGTTGCCGGTGATGACTTGGAGTTAGCTGTGTTGGCTTTGCGTCCTCTAATGACTGAGATAAGTTTAGTTGGCGAAACTGGAATCGAAATAGGACTGTGGTTCATACTGCGAATTAAAGATAGAGAATGTGGAGATAAAATTGCGACTGCAATTGGAACTCGGAGATGGACTGTTTGTTGGCTAATTTGAATTCGAAGTGGAGATGTTTGTTGGCTGCACTAGTCGAGAATAGATGAGATATTGTTGTTGGTTAGCTGGTCAGAGAATAAGCAAGGAAGTGGAGGGAAGAGGATGCATGCTGTATGAGTAGTCGATTGAATCAGAGGTGTTGCTGCTGCCATGACCTGAACAAGGAAGCTAAGAATTGATTGATGCATTACTCGTTATGCAGATTTGAAAGTGGTTGCATAACCTGTTATGCATATACAAAAGTTGTTGCATAACTTGTTATGCAATTTAGAAAATGGTTGCATAACACGTTATGTAGTAACTTTTTTGTGACTATTGAAACCAATAAAAATAAAGAGAGCATAACTTGTTATGCACCTATAATAATATCTGCATAACAAAAACAAAGACCGCATAACTTGTCATGCACCTATAATAATATCTGCATAACATGTTATGCAGTCGCGAAAATGGATGCATAACCTGTTATGCATCCGAAAATATGTCTGCATAATGCATTATGCATCGAGAAAATGGTTGCACAATCTTTTATGCATCGAGAAAATAGATGCATAATGCATTATGCATCAATTTTTTATGTAGTTACGCACTAATACAATGACTACATAACTTGTTATAGATGCATAACTTTGTTATGCAAATTATGCAGTGGCATAATTTGTTATGCAGTGGAGAAAATGGTTGCATAATTCGTTATGCGTCTGCAGAAGGTGTTATGCATCTTTTTTGGTGACTGCATAATGGTTATGTATCAAGTTTTCAAAAATTTAGCCTAAAATGATGATCACCTCCGATTTTTTCGTGAAAAACAAAAATTTGATATTGTTGTTTGTACTCGTTGTGTAGCTCTCTTAAAAAGATTTCCAACAATATAAAATTTGTAAAATTCCAAGGCGCGGATTTTTAGATATGTTATATCCAAGTTGCGTTGTCAATTATACCCCTGAAAAATTAGGCTGCATAACGAGTTATGCCTGAAAAAATAGTATGCATAACGAGTTATGTATTAATTCTTAATAATTTTGGATAATTTTGGGTGTCAGAGAAATAATTATGGGTGTCACGGTATATAAAATTAATTGTGGTCCTGAGAATGAGAATATTATTTTTTTTGGGTCTCCCCCTAATTTCCCCAAAAAAATAATATTCTCATTGTCAGGCACACAATTAATTTTAGGTACCGTGACACTCCTAGTGACATCCAAAATTATCCGAAATTATTAAGAATCAATACATAACGCGTTATGCATACTATTTTTTTCAGGCATAACCCGTTATGCAGCCTAATTTTTCAGGGGTATAATTGGCAATGCAACTTGGATATAACATATCTATAAATCCGCGCCTTGGAATTTTACCAATTTTATATCGTTGGAAATCTTTTTAAGAAAGCTACACAACGAGTACAAACAACAATATCGAATTTTCGTTTCTCACGAAAAAATCGGAGGTGATCATCATTTTAGGGAAAGATTTCGAAAAATGACTGCATAACACAATATGCAGACTCCAAAAAGGATGCATAACACAATATGCATACACCACAAAAGATGCAAAACACGTTATGCAAACATATTTTTGTTCATGCATCAATTAAAATGATGTATATGCCTGAATCTAACAGAAAAAGCAGACGCATAACAAATTATGCAACCATTTTCTCGACTGCATAACAATTTATGCATCTATAACAGGTTATGTAGCCATTTTTTTGGTTGATTTTAGTGCGTACAAATAAAATTGATGCATAATGCAATATGCAGCCAAATTTTTGGACGCATAACAGGTCATGCATCCATTTTCACGTCTGCATAACATGTTATGCAGACATTATTGTAGGTGCATGACAAGTTATGCAGTCTTTTTTATTGCTGGTTTCGATACTAACAAATAAGTTGATGCATAACATGTTATGCAACCATTTTCTGGACTGCATAACAAGTTATGCAACAATTTTTGTAGATGCATAACAGGGTATGAATCCGTTTGCATGACTGCATAACATGTTATGCAAACATTTTCTCGACTACATAACATGTTATACAACCTGTGACCTAGGCATACATCTAACATTCATCCAATACCAATTTCATCTCTTATTCCCTGCAATACTCTCAGCTGCATTTCCAATACCACCAATTCTGAAATCCACCACCTGCAACAGCTCACAATCTAGCCTGTAAGTTCATATCCATCCATCTAAACTCATTTTACAGCAATTCAATGGCACCACCAGTACCTTCACTGCAAGCCTAAGCATTCATCTAGGTTCCACCTGCACCATTTCAGTTGAGTTCCTGCAAACCCTTAATCCTAATCCAACGAAACACCAAGCCTTTATTCAGTTACAGCAGCAACCATTCCTTCTTTGCACATTTCCATCCTTGTTGTAGTTAGCAGCACACCCATACTTTTCTGAATCCATTGTAAAACCACCTGCAACACCAGCTGAAACTGCATCAATAACACAACTTCATTTCCTGCATCTTCACCAGCACCGCAATCCCATGTAAATCATCAAACCAACAATTCCATTATTCTGCATCTCAGGTCACATTACCACTTTCACCTTCTTTCTCTGTCCATCTCTCAATCTTACTCTTCAAAACCCACAACCCAGAATTTACCTTCTTCATCTTCGATTCTTAGTAACAGCAGCAACGGTAGACTCATCTTCTTCAACATTCTAGTCTCGAACTGATTCATTTCCTTCTCTGAGCTCAATTTCTCCATCTGAGAACCCTAATTTCACCAGAATCGTCAATTCCGTCAAACCCATCTTTCAATTTATCCTTCTCTATCTCAGACAGCATTGTTGCTTCCTTATTCAGAAAAAACGCGTTCATAATCTCCTTCAATTTCTTTGTGATTCTCAGCATCAAGCCCTAGCTTTTCTTCCCTAATTGAATCGACCAAATGAAAACAACTTCATCTCCACCATCACTGTAACAATAATATTCACCAGTCTCTGATCATCACACTCGATTCATCGCATCCATCATCAATAGAAACAATCAAATCTGTCTACTTTCTTCACGATTCAAACAAAGAATCACATCAAAATCTCACCATTCCCATTCTCAATCTCAGTTCAGAACAACTTCATCTTAATTTTTCTCGTTCTCCCAAGTATCTGAGATTTTATTAACTCTCAGCAACATCCGCCATCGGGAATTCACGGTAGAGTGAAGAGGAAGAAGAAAAGGAAACGAAGATGAAGAAAAAAAAGACTGAAAAATAATTTTATAAATTCTGGGTATGGGATAAATTTAATCCCAGAAAATGGGTGCGCGTCTGAACTTTTCTGGGCGTGGATTTCACAGTGGAAAAAATCTGTAAAATGGGTTTGTCGATAGTTTTCACTTAGCTCTACCCATCCGGCTCTACCCTTAAAAAATAATAGAACGACGATTCAAATAAACATCAATCTATATGGTAATTTTGCTTCATACACTATTAAATTGTCTTAAGCTTTCTAATTTTACTCTTTAAATATAGTAATACAGAGATCCAATCAAACATCAATCTACATGGTAATTTTCGATTTTGACTTACCTCGTTCAAGCATCATAGGGCATTGGATACCAAAAACAGAAGTCAGTTCTAGAAATCAAAGCCCAAGAACCATAAAATTTCTCTTTGTAAAGCTCTCTAGTTTTACTCTTGAAAACCAGTAAAACAGAGATTCTAATAAACATCAAGTTATATAGTAATTCTTTTTTTTACTTTGTTCTATTTTTTTGAGGTAGGCATGACTCAATTTCAAAGCCATAAATGCACATATATAACACAAAGTTACTGTAGTCACTATCGATAGGAAAATTAAATTCTCGCTAGATAAATATTTTTTGTTATTTATTGGGACTAATCTCGTTCAAGCATACTTATGGAGTATTTGGATACCAGAAGGAGAAACCAGTTCCAGAAATCGAGAAGCAAAAATGTTTTGTTTCATAAAAAGTAGACTTTTTTATTTCTATAAATCATTTTGAAATTTTGTCACAAATTAATTCTGACTGATTTTTAGAAGTAAAAAAAATATAATAATTTTGTACCTCGTCAGAAATAGGTAATAAAAACTCGTCTTCTTCTCTAACAATCCCCCAACTTCCGATCACATTTGATGTGATAGCCATCGTCGCCGACAAGTTACAACATATAACATAAGTTACATAACCTTGTATAACATCGATTTTAATCTTATTAAGATTTATATTTCAATTTTTATCTTAATCTTCATCTTAATCAAGGTTCTAATTGTATAGATGAAGTCAAGTCTTAATTAATTATTTTCACGGATTAGACTTAAATTTTTGATAGAGACGAACTAAATTTCAATTTTAATGTTAGTCAGGGTCTCAATATCGAGAAACTCTTATAACATTTCAATAGGAACAGACATTGGGGCATTCCTAACTTAACAAAGTACAGTTTGAACTTTATCCCCAATTGATTACATGAATATGCCAAGTATCCAGTTTTACAACTTTTATGAAGAAGGGTGGCGGTGGTGACAGTGGATATTGTAAATTGTAGTGGCAATAGTAATGATAGTAACATGGATTATTGTACTGAAAAAGAGAAGAAGGAAAATTTTAATTACTGACTTTAAATTAGGTCTACAATAAATGTGTTTTTAAACTGTGGTGGTACTTAGGTAAAGTATGGGTGGTATTTAGGTAAAACCTTAACTATTTGGTTTTCAACTTCCAGAAGTAAGAACAACTCTTGAATTGACAGTTTGTTTGTTGGAGATTAACAGCACAAAGGCCTGGCCCGGATCAACGCACGAAAGACAAAGCCCAGGGGCCAAATTAGATTACGTTTTGGTTCATTGTCCAATTGGGTTTGGGATCATCTTATGATTTTATGCATCCTCCCGGTCTCTCTCTTACCTTATAAGCTGCACTCTACTGCATTTGATCAGTTTATGAAAATTACAAATAGACTAGGAAACGCAAAACTTTTCCTACGAAGAAGTGGAATTCATTGTGTGAGACTGACTATAAGTAAAGGCTTTGCTTGAACCTTCATGTGTTTTAGTCATTCAAACTGACAACGTATAGGTGATCATATATATTTGTCCGTGATCGAGAGCTTTTGAGTTTTTATATCGGTCTCTTTTTGCTGATCAATCTTCCCCCGGCCAGCAGAACTGTAGGATCTGACAACTATTAGTCTACCTGCAATAAGAACTGATAGTGAAGAAGAAATAAAATAGAAGTTAAGAATGTTTATTGATACTTAAACTTCAGTTCTCAGTTTTTAGAAAACAAAGAACAACACCTATTTATAGGTGTTTACAGAAAGACTAGCCAGTAGAAAACTAGTCAGTAATGCTAACAAATCGAAACAATTTCTCCTAAGTACTCGGTATAACAAATACCAAGGACTGTGACTTATTCAAAAAAGAAAGATAAAAACTTAGCTTATGTTTGAGATTAAATTCCAACAGCCTCCCTTAAGCTCAAACACTACAAACACCCATAAGCTTTTTCATCTTGTAAAATGCTTCAACCTTCAGTGGCTTAGTAAATATGTCTGCAATTTGATTTTGTGACTCACAGAACTCCAGTTCAATCTCGCTGTTCTTCACAAAATCTTGTATTTTATGAAACTTGATGTCGATGTGCTTGGTTCTTCCATGAAATACTGGATTTTTGGTTAAATATATTGCAGACTTGTTGTCATAAAATATCTTTGTTGTTGTTGCTTGAGTGATATTCAATGTTTCAAGTACACGCCGTAACCAAACATCTTGACATGTTGTAGCATTAGCTGCTATGTATTCAGCTTCGGCAGTAGAGAGAGAAACTATTTGATGCTTCTTCGATGACCAAGAGATTATGCCAGAACTCATAAGAAACAAGAAACCAGAAGTACTCTTTCGATCTAAATGATCACCCGCCCAATCACTGTCCGTATATCCAAGCAGTTCAGAGTTATTAGATGATGCATAAAAAATACCATCAGCTTGTGTACCTTTTACGTAACGGAGAATCCGTTTTGCAGCTTGTATATGAGCTTGACTAGGTGCCTCCATGAATCGACTAACTAGCGTAGACTCCCAACCAGTTGGCGATAATGTGTTTGATTCACTAACTCAGCATTATCTATCTGCTCCCACTGAATTCTAGCTTCTACCGGTGTCTTTGTAGGAGTGCAAGAATCCATCTTAAACCTCTTCAACACATCAGCAACATACTTCTTTTGGGAAATGAATATGCCGTTATCTTCCTGCACAACTTCCAGTCCAAGAAAATAAGACATGAGACCCATGTCAGTCATCTCAAAATGACTAATCATAGCCTCCCTGAATTCAGATATCATACTTGAATTAGTTCCAGTAAAAATCAAGTCATCCACATACAAACATACAAAAAGCATATCTCCATCTGCAGTAGTCTTGATATATAAAGTGGGTTCATATTGGCATTTCTGAAAACCATGTTGAAGAAAATAGGAATCGATACGAGTATACCAGGCTCGCGGTGCTTGTTTGAGCCCATAAAGATCTTTCTTCAACCTGAGTACTTTGTTTTCTTCACCTTTCTTAGCATAACCAAGTGGTTGGTCCACATAAACTTCCTCTTCTAGTACCCCATTAAGAAACGCAGATTTAACATCCATTTGATGAATCTTCCATTTCTTTTGAGCTACTAGGGAAATAGCAAGACGAATAGTATCCATTATAGCTACTTGTGCGAACACTTCGTAGTAGTCGATACCAGGCTTTTTCTTATAACCTTTCACCACAAGACGCGCCTTAAGTCTGTCCACACTCCCGTCAGGCTTGTACTTCGTCTTGTATACCCATTTAACTCCAATTGATTTCTTTTCTGGAGGAAGCGTGGTCAGCTCCCAAGTGCCATTCTTTTCAATTGAATGGATTTCATCATTCATTGCACGAACCCAACCTTCATCTTGTACTGCCTCTACATAAGTTATAGGATCACAATCTGCAAACAATGCAAAACTTACAAGTTCTTCGTCAGATTCATTATTATCATTTGTTACAATGTAATCCTGAAAACGGGTAGGGAGAGAACGAGTTCGTGTAGAGACACGAGTTGTTGGCACTTGTTCTGGAGAGGAATCAGTTTCAGAAATATTATAATCAGGTGTTTTAGAACTTTCCGGTGCTATAGGAACGAGTGATTCGATCTGTGGTTCTTCATTCTCCATGACATCTAACTCAATTCCCATTTGCACCTTTTCTGCACTTGTCCACTGCCATGCTTCGTCTTCAAAGAATTCAACGTCTATGCTAACAATAACAACACCAGTAGTTGGATTGAACAACTTGTAACCCTTTGTTCTATCACTGTAGCCAAGGAAGATGCACTTCTCACCCTTCACATCTAGCTTTTGTCGCTTTTCATACGGTACATGAGAATATGCAATGTATCGGAACACACGAAGAGCCGCAACATCTGGTTTGTAACTTCTCCATGCTTCTTCAGGAGTCATGTCTGGAACACTTGTGGTAGGACACCGGTTAAGAATATATCCAGCACATGCAACTGCTTCAGCCTAGAATAATTTCGGTAAGTTCTTGTAATGCAACATACTACGAGCCATTTCAACTATAGTCATATTCTTCCTTTCAGCGATGCCATTTTGCTGTGGAGTATAACTGGCCGTGAGTTGGTGCCTAATTCCATGCATTCTACAAAAATCACCAAAGGCCTTGGAGTTGTACTCTCCCCCTCTATCAGTGCGAAGTATCTTCAAACTGTTGTTACTTTGCTTCTCAACATGAACTTTAAAATTCTTGAATATTTCAAAAGCTTCAGACTTTTTCTTTAGAAAATAAATCCATGTCTTTTTACTGTAATCATCAATGAAAGTAAGGAAATAACGGTTACCTCCATTGATACAGTTTGCATTAGACCGCAAAAGTCTGAATGAATATTTATCTCCAACTGCCTTGTTGCTCTGCGAGACATTCCTATTGGAAACGGATGTCTGTGATGCTTTCCGATGATACAACCTTCACATACTCGGTTAACTTCGTCCAACAATGGAAGCCCTGTAACCATTTCTTTCTTCGCCAATGAACGCAGACCATTAAAGTTAAGATGACCAAAACGAAAATGCCACAACCAATTGTCATCTAGGATGATGTTACTGAAAGCACACATAATTTCTGTTTTTACAGGCAAAGGAAATAAACGACTCTTAGTTATCTTGACGGCAGCAATCAACTCCTTCTTACGGTTTTCTATGGTACAAACACCATCTTCAACGATAAAACGAAGCCCATTCACAGATAATTGACCCATACTGAATAAATTCTAATGTAAGCTTGGTACATAAAAGACATCATGAATGCAATGATGTGAATTATCTGCTAAAGCAATGAGCACTTTACCTTTACCCAGAATAGGAACCTTGGATTTTTTCCGAAGTTCACTACTCCTCGAACAGATTCATCAAGATGGGAAAATAACTCCTTATTGCCACACATATGATTACTGCAACCGGAATCCAAAAACCATGTATTGTTGCTGCCATCTTCTTCTTGTGAAACATTGCAAGCAAAAAACAACTTTTCTGGTTCCTCAATCTCCACAAAGTTCGCCTGCTCTGTCTTCTTTTTCGAATTTTTAAACCAACAATGATAGCTGTAGTGTCCAGGTTTTCCACAGTGATAGCATTCTTTGGACTTATCTTCCTTGTGTGTAGGTTTACTTTTGCCTGGACTTGATGATGTTCCTTTGCTAGAGCTTTCCTTATTAGTGATAATGGCCTTGCTTTTCAAAGCATGTTCTAAAGAAGAACTTGTCTTTCTTTGCTTCATCCTGTACTCATAGGCAGATAGTGAACCCTCTAATCCCTCAATGGTTAGAGTAGACATATCTTTTCCTTCTTCTATTGCAGTAACAACATAATCAAAAATTTCTGTTAGTGATCTCATGATCTTTTCAACAACACGAGAATCAGCTAACTGTTCACCGTTAACCCTTAATTGATTCAAAACAACTTGAACTCGAGAAAAATATTCAGAAATGGATTCAGATTCATTCATGGATAAAGTTTTGAATTCACCTCGTAAGGTTTGCAACCTTGCTCTTTTCACCTTGTCATCGCCTTTGTAAGCTTTATGCAAGATGTCCCATGCTTGCTTAGATGTTTTTGCAGCTGGAATCTTTTCAAAACTGCATCGTCAAGGGCTTGGTGTATGAAGTACAAAGCTTTCTTGTCCTTCTTTTTGTTCTCTCTCAAATCATCCCTCTGGGCTTGAGGAAGAGCTGCACCAACTGCCGTATCATCTACATCAAAGAATCCAGACTCAACAATCTCCGTAAGCTCCTGAAAACCAAACAAGACTTTCATCTGGATGCTCCATCGATCGTAATTCTTCCCACTGAACTGTGGAACTTGAGGCTGTATTGAATCCTTCATTGTAGCTTTTTATCAATCACATAATCTGCAAGACTGTTCACAGCGGAAACTTAAGGATCGAGCACTAGCTCTCGATGCCAAATGTAGGATCTGACAACTATTAGTCTACCTGCAATAAGAACTGATAGTGAAGAAGAAATCAAATAGAAGTTAACAATGTTTATTGATACTTAAACTTCAGTTCTGAGTATTTAGAAAACAAAGAACAACACCTATTTATAGGTGTTTACAGAAAGACTAGCCAGTAGAAAACTATCCAGTAATGCTAACAAATCGAAACAATTTCTCCTAAGTACTCGGTATAACAAAGACCAAGGACTGTGACTTATTCAAAACAGAAAGATAAAAACTTAGCTTATGTTTGAGATTAAATTCCAACAAGAACTCGATCCAACAATTCAATAACAATGCCTTATCAACAATATTGCAGTAGTTATTGTATCTCTTTATTAGTTTTCCTCTTCATCACACTCCTTCCTACCGCTCCAGCAAAAAACATGCCAGTCACAACCAATATTTTATCTGTCAACCCAGGTCCGAATCACACACTGAGTGAGTTCTTAGATACCGGTCGAGGTAGTGATGTCGTTGGCTTGTCGGAATTAAAGAAATACTTCCACCGCTTTGGGTACCTACCAGCAACTGAACCGAATTTCACCGATAATTTTGATGAGCACTTTGAATCAGCTGTCACTCTATACCAGTCGAAACTTGGGTTACCTACAACTGGTAGACTCGATTCCGCTACTCTATCTCAAGTTATGTCACCAAGATGCGGTGTGCCTGATCAGAATGATGATCATAACAAGTTACATGCAACTAAACACTACTCGTTTCTGAAGGGCCGGCCGAGTTGGAATCATTCCATCGTGCCATTGATGTTAAATTACGCATTATCGCCGGAACATATCATCGGTTACATTAACATATCAGACATTCGTGTTGCCCTTGAGCGGGCTTTCTCGACGTGGTCCTCAGCTATTCCAGTTGATTTTACAGAAACTCAGGATTACGAGCATGCTAACATCACCATCGGTTTTTACTATGGCGATCATGGGGATGGGGATCCATTTGATCCTACGGTGCTTGAACATGCAACTGGTCCGGGACCAGACGCACATTTACATTTCAACGCAGCGCTTACTTGGGCAATTGATTTCAGTTCAGAGAAATCAAAAAATGCCTATGATTTGGAAAGCACGGCTGTACATGAAATCGGGCATTTGTTAGGGCTGGATCATTCAAAAATTAGCCAAGCAATCAGGTGGCCTTACGGAGGCGCTAGAGAGAAACACGTACACTTGTCTCTGGACGATGTCAATGGTGCTCAAGCTCTCTACGGCAAAAGCCCAAATTTTAAATTAGATTCTCCTGAAGGAAAAGAAGTGGCTAGTAGCGATCAGTCTTCTTCTTCTTTTGGTTTACGGGAAATCATTGTCATTTCTATTTCTGTAGTAGTTAAATTTTTTTTTTTTTATAATCGCAACTTGTTGAACACGATCCTTTCTTTTTGCAACGTTTTATTTGTTATCATGAATTCCTCTTCATTAGTTTTAGAGATTTTGACTATGGGAAATCTCCTGTTGCAAATTGGGCTTGATGCATTTTGATCTTACCGGAAATTGTCCGTGTAATGATATTAAGCATGAAAATTTTGAGCCTACTTAAGTAGTTGAGTTGCATGGAAATTGTACATTTAACATCGCCAGAAAACTTTAATAGTGTTCCTGTGTATAGTTTGTCCATTTTCCTTGTTGAACGGAACCTATATTGCGTTGCAATTGACCAAAACATAAAATCCTTCAAATCAAAACATAAAATCCTTCTGAGAAGCGCGATTGTGTGAGATTGACTGGCTATAAGAGCAATTCCTGTGATACGAAGATAAAATCATCCATAACCAAGGAGTATATGTGGACCGTCAGCAAGGGAGTCCGTCCTGAAGACAGTCAAGAAAGGCAGGGGCTTAGAATTTTTGTTTCACTTTAGCTTCTTAGCATGATGACTTAGACGGCAGCAATCTAATGATAATTTTTCAGTTAAATCAATTTATAAAGCTTTATGGAACTCTAGAAACCAAGACTCTGGTTATACTAACACTATTTCTATTTCTTTGAAATCATTTCTAGAAGACTAAACTTCCCACAAATATCTTCTGTTTTCTTATGAAATGTCTCCAAAAGTGTCTTCATGTGTAACAACCATACTGCAAGCATGCGCATCTCTTTATTAAATGCTCCTTTGTTAAGGATGTGTGGAATGTTGTAATTAGTAAGAAAAATACTCATGTTTTATCTGCTCAGTTTGATGATTGGCTTGTAGCATGTTTCAGTTGAGGTAATCAAAATGGTACCAGAGCAAGTATTCCGGAATGGTTTGGTTTTGTAATATTGCACGTTTGGAAATGAAGGTGCATGGAAGTCTTTGATAGTGAACAGCCTAACATGCAATATGTTGTACACTTGATTAAATCTGATTATGCTAATTGGCATATAATCAGTACTTCTAAATTTGTACCCTATATATACTGTTGATATTATCCAAAGAAGAAGATCCTATCCATCATTTACTGAGTTCAACTTTGATGCAACTTCTTGAGAAGTTTCACATGAGATAGGAATGGACTAATCCTAAGGAATTTTACAGGTGTCACAGAAGGACTTAAATGCTTCAAAGACAGCGCAGTAGATCCTGAACAAGCTGAAGCCAAATCTCTTTCGGAAGGTGCTCTATGGGCCAGCGAAAAAGGAGTGGAGAACTTATGCTTGGAAGGAGATCTTCATAATGTCAAGGCTATTAATGGAAATTTAGATGTAATAAAATGGACAATCAAAAACTTAATCATGAACTGGGTAAGGTTTTGAGTTTATTTAGTAGTTGGAATTAGGGTGTGCATACAATCCAGAACCGTCCGTAAAATTGTGGGTGAAAACCAATCCGCAAGAGTCTATGGACCAGTCACGGGTGAATCCTCAAATCCGCAAATTTTAACGGTATGGCTGCGGTTGGCTTTATAAATTCGCGGATGTATCACACTGTGGGGTAGTGAAGAAATTTCTTAAAACTACTGAGGATAACATTGAAAAATTCAGTTTTTATAATAGTAGAGCTTGAAAATTCGAAGGTGGTTTGACTCATGATCAATTCCAAGAGTAATAACATGACACAGGAAAACGATTTGGCCGATTGCAATTATTTACAAGTATTTTCTGTCGTATAGCTTATTAGATTTTAGGAGACAGAGTTTAATGAATTCACAACTGTAAATATTTTGTTTATTCTTATTGATATATATAGTGAATTAGATTACATAGGAATTAACTAAGAAGTTACAACAAATAGAGATATTCTAGGAATATGACTATATTTACGTAAGACTAAAACTAGGAAAGAACTAGTAAACTGGGAAACCTAGTAGACTACAGATATATCGCTAACACCCCCCCTCAAGTTGGAGGAGTCGATCCACATCGAATACCCAACTTGCTAACCAAATGCTGAAATTGCTTGACACCTAAAGGTTTTGTGAATAAATCTGCAAGCTGTTCAGAAGACTGTAGATGTTGTGGTTTGATTAAGCCGTTGAGCAGTTTTTCTCGGACAAAATAACAATCAATTTCGATGTGCTTAGTCCGCTCGTGGAACACTGGATTTTGAGCAATGTGAATAGCTGCTTGACTGTCACAGGAAACAATTATTGGAAGAATGCAAGGAATTCTTAAATCCTGAAACAAATAACGAAGCCATTGTAGTTCTGCAGTTAAATGTGCAAGGGCCCGATATTCAGCCTCAGCAGAGGAACGAGCAACAGTTGGTTGCTTTTTAGATTTCCAGGAAACTGGGCTGTTACCTATAGTAACAAGATAGCCAGTAGTGGATCGTCGGGTCATTGGACATCCTGCCCAATCAGAGTCGGTATATCCTTTGAGTATCAAAGGAGTGGAAGAGGCCAAAAAAAATTCCATGACCAATAGTACCTTTAAGGTATCGTAAAACATGATTAGCAACATCCAGATGAGAAGAATGGGGACGTTGCATAAATTGACTTAAATAATTCACTGCATAAGTGATATCCGGTCGTGTGACTGTAAGATATAATAGACGACCAATTAAGCGCCGATAAATACTAGGATCTGGCAAAGGTGTACCAGCCTCGGATGTCAATTTCAGGTGCGCATCCATAGGGAACGAAGAGGTGCGCGATCCAGTGAGTCCAGAATCCTTTAGGATATCCAGAATGTACTTCCTTTGACAGAGGAAAATTCCTTTGGAAGAACGAGAAACTTCTATGCCCAAGAAGTATTGTAATTTTCCTAAATCTTTGATTGAGAAATAGGACGCAAGTCTTGATTTGAGAGAAGTGATGAAAATATTATCAGTACCAGTGATAATTATATCATCTACATAAATAAGGACAAAAATGGATGTGTTGCCTTTATGATATGTGAAGAGAGAATTATCACATAATGATTTTTGAAAACCTTCAGCAAGTAACACCGAAGAAAATTTGGCAAACCATTGCCTAGAAGCTTGCTTCAGCCCATATAAAGATTTTTTTAATCGAAGAACTTTGGAGTGGCCCTCAGAACCTAAACCAGGTGGTAATTTCATGTAAATTGCTTCATCAAGATCTCCTTGGAGAAACGCATTATTGACATCAAGTTGATGGAGAGACCAGCCTCGAATGGCAGCAATGGATAATAGCACACGCATTGTGACGAGTTTAGCAACAGGAGCAAAAGTATCATAAAAATCAATTCCTTCTTGTTGGGTATATCCTTTTGCCACTAAGCGAGCTTTATATCGTTCTATTGAACCATCTGCATTAAATTTAATTTTAAACACCCATTTACAGCCTATTGCCACTTTACCCGGTGGAAGATCAACCTGAATCCAAGTGTCATTGGCTTGTAAAGCAAGAATTTCTTTGGCCATAGCTGCTCTCCATTTAGGGCATAGCTTGGCCTGTGAGTATGTTTTGGGTTCCTCCGTAAGAATTACATTAGCGAGGAAAGCTTTATGAGTAGGAGAAAATTTATCAAATGACAAATATTCAGTCATTGGATAAACTGAAGTGGAATTGCATTTTGGAATAGTGCAGTGATAATCCTTCAAGTACGAAGGAGCGGACTTTGTGCGAATTGGCCGTGATGATGATATATCCGTAGCAGGGGAAATTGGTGAAGATGAGGTGCAATGGGAAAGGTCAGAAGAATTATTTCCAGTTTGCAAACGAGAGGATGTCATCTCGGCATTAGTGAAGATAGGCCGAGGATTTATAGAAGAATCCTGTGCCATTGGGACAGGTGACGGCGGTGAAATAACAGATTTTTGTGTAGAGTTATCTCCATGTGGAAGTAAAATGGAGTCATAGAAAGCAATATCAGAGTCGCGATTATGGGGAGTGATAGTTGATTGCAGAAGAGAACTGATATCATGAAATGGAAAAATAGTTTCATGAAATACAACATCTCTGGATGTGTAAATTGTCTTGGATTCAAGGTCATATATTTTATAGCCTTTCTGATTATAAGGATAGCCAACAAAAATGCCCGATCTAGCACGAGCGTCAAATTTGTGAGATGGACGTGGGTTGCGTCCAAAACAAAGACAACCAAAAATCCGTAAATGAGAATAAGACGGTAATGTGGATAATAACATTTCATGAGGAGATTTATGTGATAAAACTGGGGTTGGCATTTTGTTGATTAAATATGCCGCAGTTAATATGCATTCACCCCAAAAATTCAAAGGAACATTAGACTGAAAACGTAAGGCACGAGCTACATTGAGAAGATGTCTATGTTTACGTTCGACAATGCCATTTTGTTGGGGCGTGTAGACACAACTTGTTTGATGCAAAATACCATTCTGATGAAACCAAGATTGTAGTGTTTTAGATTTAAATTCAGAACCATTATCCGAACGAAAAGTTTGAAGTTGAGGAATGAATTTAGTATGATTCCCAGAAGTTATGGTAGCAATCTTGTGTCCATATTGTCGGATTCCAAATTGGAAAAAATTTTGTAGACATGTGAGAGTCTCGGATTTTACTACCATGAGATAAACCCAAGTGCATCGAGTGTAATCATCAACTAAAGTGAGAAAATATCTGGCACCCGTAGAAAATGCTACGGAAATGGGTTGGATGACAGCCGATGCCGGGAGAGTCTTAGCCCTGGAGAAGAAATTTCACGGCAGTTGTGAAGAGAACTTGTTTCTGGAAAGAAAAAAAAAAACTCGTTTTTTTTTTTTGTTTGGAGAGAAATACCTAGCACGAAGATACCATATTAGATTTTAGGAGACAGAGTTTAATGAATTCACAACTGTAAATAATTTATTTATTCTTATTGATATATATAGTGAATTAGATTACATAGGAATTAACTAAGAAGTTACAACAAATAGAGATATTCTAGGAATATGACTATATTTACGTAAGACTAAAACTAGGAAAGAACTAGTAAACTGGGAAACCTAGTAGACTACAGATATATCGCTAACATAGCTTTCTGAAGCTTCAACGGTTCCATCAGCAGATAAATCTGTGTTATAACTTTCATGTGGTGCACAGTCCTGTGCGGATATCATCTCTGACAAATTATACATGCATATTTCAAATGGTTACTTACAATAGAAACCCAAAAGAAATACTAGTATAAGAGATCGAAATGATTTACTTGAACTGAAATTGAATTGAGTAATAAATAAGTATACTTACATGAAAAGGCCGCAGTGACGATCAATACAAGGAAGAGAAACTTGAGGAAAATATTGATGATCTTGGCCATCACTGACTGATCAATGATTATTATTTCTACTTCGTTAATACTTGGTATTGTTTCTTGAATGATATTGATGTGGATGATCGAGAGCTAACTTATTAACCTATATTAATAGTAGGCGAATGATGAATCAAATATTTTTTTAAAATGCCGAGCACTTAGTCGTGCTATGTTCGTGGAAATTTTTAAATCGATTATGCGCCCGCTATCCTGTATAAAAGAGAGTGATCGGCGGTTAATCCGCATCCACTGATCCGCAAAGGTCAAATTTGCGGGTGATTGGGTCTGTCACGGTTCAATTTTCCAGATCTATAATTTTAACAGTTTGGTTGCGGGTAATTTCTAATCCGCAACCGTCCGCCTGTTACACAGACCTAACTGGAATTGCACTCATGGACAAAGGATGTAAATCATATAGCCCATGTAATTTAATAGCTAAACACGGTATTTTAAGCACTCAAACAATGAAGTGGTCTAATAATCTTCATAGATAATGGAATGTATCCATAGGGATGAAACCGGGTAATTTCACCCTAATCAAGACTTTTTTAACATGGAGTAATTCTTTTCGCATTAAATTAACATGGAGTAATTCTTTTCGCATTAAAAAAGATAAAAAGAATAAGCTCAGCGGTTTGGGCTTCAAAATATTTACACATGGGCTAGAGACACCTAATTCTTAAATGGGCCATCAATTAATATCTTTAGTTTTTTTTGAACGATTTTTTTGGGGACTACTCAAAAAAGGTGGGGACTACTTTGTGATATAAATGTCCACCCTACATTATAAGGGGTATCCTAAAAAATTAGGGAAGACTAATCTGCCCTTATTGTAATTAAGGTTATAACAAATCCTATTAACCCACTAATCTAACCCACTGCACACTAATCTAACCCACTAATTAAAACCTAAATTAAAACTTAAAATCAGTTTCAAAACTGATAATTTTTTTTTTTCTTTCTCTTCTTTTCCTCTTCTTCTTCAAACGTAGACATCGACGTTAGTCGTCGATTCGAAAAAATTTCATCGTCGATTAATCCATCTTTATAAGCAATGCGTACCAAGCAAACACCCAGACTTCCAGGATTGAGTCCAGGACTCCCACATATAGTGAATCTCCCAAAACAATTGTTAATTCAAAAACAACTTGAACCACTGTTCAGAGGAAAAATCAATCATCCAACAACAACCAAGAAGTCTGATGCAAGTGAAATGCAAATCCGCGGGTAATTTCTTTCATACCCATTCCTTTTAATTCGTTATTTGTAGAAGAAATCGATTATAAATCATGAAAAACTCATTGAAAATGGTAGTTACAGTTGACAGTTCGGCTAGGAGAATTTTGAAAAACCCTAGTTTTTTTGTAACCAAACTTTCATACGAAGAACACTTCGGCAATGTCGAAAGTTTTATGAATTTCTAGGTTACCGAACTCCGTAGTTCGGTAAGCTCGCATGAAAATTTGCGCAACCGAACTCCTTCTTTGTATGGGAAATTAGAGTTCAATGTAGTCGATAAATTTATATAGGTAACCGAACTTTAGTATTATATAGTCTGGTGACCGAACTACATTGTCCGGTGTGCTCGCAAAATTTTTTTTCGTAACCGAACTCACTTTGTCCTTTGAAAGAATGAGTTCGATTTTGTCGATAAAATTTTTTTCTAACCGAACTGTAGTCCGTTAACTCCAAATGTTGTGTTTACTTTATTCTTTAGTTATATTTTATTTGATAACACAAAATTCTATTATGTTTAGCTAATACTTTGGCTTTTGTTCATTAGGAACAAAGGAAAGAGATTGAAACTACACCTAGATGAGGATTTGAAAACTCCCACCCCTAGTGGAGCAAAACATTTAGATTTCCAAAACCGTGGTGCCAAAAATGCTAAACATGGAGGGGGCTCGTTACCGGAAGTGAACCAAGAGAATATCCGTGATGTAATCCAAGATGTGAATGAAGAGGTGATGGAGAATATAATTGATAATGTTATTGAAGAAGAAGATGAGGATGAATAAGATCAAGGAAATGAAGACCAAGGAAATGAAGAGGTTGAACAACACGTTGAAAATGTAGAGGAAGAAGAACAAGGACAGGGCAAAGAAAGAGAAGGACAAGAGGAAGACAAGGCTGAGGAAGAATAGGAAGAAGAGGAGGAAGAGGTTGAAGAGGAAGAAGATGAGGAAGAGGATGAAGAGAAGGAAGAGGAGGGAGAGGATGAAGAGAAGAAAGAGGAGGAAAAGCAAGAAATTGTTCCTGTTAAAGAGAAAAAGAAGCCGAAGAAGCCTAGTGCTAGATACTCACACATTCCCCCTGATAATTTGTGTTTGCCACCAGTGGACCCAACTTATGGTACTCCAAATGATGGAGGGGAAACATTGTTTGGCTACAAACACTCATGGGATGCGAAGATTGATGTGATTTGTAGATAGTGGTAAAAGTGGTTCGATTCTCAGACTTGTGAAGGATATTAATTAGACTTAAATTCTAATATTAAAATAGAAAACTCACTAAAAATTATAGCAAACTCAATCAAAGATGATATCAATACTAAAAGAAACTCTGAGGCTAAGATTCCACTATTTTCCATGTTCAAAGTGATTAAACCAATACTTATATTTATGCAATTTTCTCGTTTAATTTGATTCTAAAATATTGCAACAAGTAGATTTTTAAAAGTAGTAATTGTAAATACCGAGTATGAAGCATCAAAAGTCTTAAAACTAAGCATACTCCATCAAAATAGATCACAATCACTCAAATAAAAATCATATTCAATAATAGTTCAAGGCAAATAATCATATAATTATTGCAAATAAAAAGATAAAATAGAATATACCACTTTTTGTTGGAAAAATAGCTTCCTCTATCGCCTCAGCAATGGGGTTTAGCTCCTCATATTAATCATGATCTCAAAATATGTGTTTGTTGCTCAAAAGATGATTAAAAGAGTGAAAAGTAATAACACAGACTGTTTGCAACAATGTATTGGTGTTGCAAAACAGCTGTTACAATGGAACTGTTACAGAAAACTGTTGTAAATACTGTTGTTTTGTCGCTGATTTTAAGACCCTAGAATACGACTGTCCTGCACAACTTAATGTTCTTCAGCTGTTAAACAACGACACTGTTCTGCGACTGTTTCCCATGCGTCAATGTTCTTCGCGTTCTTCCTCTTCAGCAGCAGCAGCAGCAAAAACAGAGTTTGGTAAAGCTCTGATTTCTTCTTCTCTGGCTCTCCTTAGGTTCCCAAACTCTCGACACCTCTTCTATATGACCCAAGACATCTATTTATATCAAAAATACCGATTAAATCTCTCCCAAATCTTCCAAAATCACTTTCCTTCCCTTCACGGCAAAGTTGCGGCAATTTCTTGATTTAGAATTTCTACGCGTTTCTGAGCTTTCCTTTTTATTCTAAAATCTTCCTTACATAGATACAAATCTTTGGGAAAGTTTACAACACTTTAATCTCTCTAAAATTCCCTAAAACAGGTCACACACGTGACTTTCCATATTTTCAGTTGTGATAAAAATCCGTCAATTGAGCCTAGTCTAATCGATTTAAACACCCATATCAGATTCCTAGACCCATAAGGAGTCTATCCTACGAAAATCATAGGTTTAATCGACATCAAACTCCTCCAAATCACGATTGCCAAAATCTGTTATTCACTGCACCTATTTTCCCGTAAAAACCTGGTTTTTGAAATCTTGAAGATGGTTGCCCCTTATCCAGGGTAGGGGTGCGATTAGTAACTTCCTGGAAATGGGATGCCCCTTAGTAATTAGGTTACCCCTTATCCAAATTGAGAGTCCGAATAGCAAATGTCCTCCGGATGCTTTCCGACAACTTTTCGAGCCATTTTTTTCCAAAAATGTTTATTGGCCAAAAATACCTACAAATAAATAAAACACCATAATAAGTACAAAAATGAGCCCTAACAATATATAGAATCGATACAAATCGGACACAAAAATGTGTCTATCAAATACCCCCAAACCTATTATTTGCTAGTCCTCGAGCAAAAATAAAATAGAAATAAAATCCTAACTCACTGTCGCAGGCATCGTCGATTGCATTTAGCGTATGCAATAAGCCTTTAAACCCCTAGGTGTCCCTAGTGGCGGAGTGTTTTCTCCGGAGGGCTTACCAGAGGTATACCCACAAAACCTTTATACTCCAGACCCTAGCTATCTACACAGAACCTTGGAAGGCACTAAAGAATCTCATTGGTTGGCATACTTATTGAGTACAGGAGGAAGTACCCTGATGCGAAATTCCAATTGTTGTACACGAGTTCGCACTCAAGCATACTAAAATTCATATGAAGTGACAGAGCTCTACTCAGATAGTCGCACTATGGACATCAATATCCGGAGTCAAAACTAATCACATGGATAGATCAAGAAGATGGATATAGAAAAACATAGATGTTTTTGATTTTTACTAGGTGAACGATGTTTCTCATATCTGTCTGAAGGCCTCCGCCAAAATGAACCTATCCTAATGGACTGAGATACCGGTCTGACTAATATCAACATACTGACATATACAAGGTTACCAGTGGTCGATAATCCTAACTCTAGGTTAACGCAACTGGCATATACAAGGGTTCCAGTGGTCGACTTTATTGAATTTATTCCAGTTGGTCTGATGGTCTGGTATCTTTTTTTTCCGTATCTCAATCACTCTAATTCACCCTAGCATTGGTAACAACTTGAATCGTGAGCCCCACCTAATCACTTAGAGAAGTTTAAAAACAAAACAAAATAAAAACAGAAGTGAAATGGACTCAACGAGATATGGTGAAACTATCATGTTATTTCTAACACCTGAGCTCTGTGTTTTTATGAATAGACTCTTTTAGATGTTTCCATCTAGTCAGATTGGTTCCTCAACTCCTACAACCAAAATGCTTCCATCCACTTAGATTGGTTAGTGCCATCCTTAATAGGGATAAATTTCTAGGCTCTGAAGTTTATTTATTGCAACGAAAAGGTAACAAAAAGTTCTACCCCACCCCCAAACTTAAATCTAACATTGTCCTCAATGTTTCTAATCAAAGAACAGTACCAAAAACATAAATAACATGAGGAAATAGTAAAGAGAGAAGTCGGAAAGATAGTACCTGGGTGAAGTGTAACCAAAAACCTACAAAAATATTATACAACATACAAAATCTCCTCGATGGTCAATCAAGGTAAACAGTGTCCTCCAGAGGGACCTCCTCAACATCACCTGTAGGAAAAGCCTATAAAAAGGGCTTCAATCGCTGACCGTTAACCTTCGAAGAACTACTACCATATGGTGTCTCAATCTCAACAACGCCATGAGGAAAAAAAGTACGAACCACAAAAGGACCAGTCCACCGAGAGCGCAACTTCCCGGGGAATAGATGCAAACGAGTGTCATACATAAGAACTTTTTGACCTAGAGAAAATTACTTTCGTAAAATATTCCTATCATGCACAAGTTTCATTTTGTTCTTATACTCCTTAGCACTATCGTATGCATCTCTACGAATCTCGTCCAACTCATTGAGCTGAAGCTTTCTTTGAGATCCTGCCTTGTCAAGTGAAAAGTTTAAGTTCTTAATAGCCCAATAGGCTCGATGCTCTAACTCAACAGGCATGTGACATGCCTTGCCAAACACTAAACGATAAGGTGACATTCCAATGGGTGTCTTAAACGCAGTACGGTAAGCCCATAAGGCATCAGTAAGCCTCGACGACCAGTCTTTCCTATTTGGATTAACTTTTTTCTCTAGAATACGTTTAATTTCCCTATTGGAAACATCTACCTGACCACTAGTCTGAGGGTGATATGGGGTTGCTACTTTATGGGTAATACCGTATTTTTCATTAAAAGAGCAAACGGTCTATTACAAAAGTGTAAACCTCCATCACTAATTATAGCTCGCGGTGTACCAAAACGTGTAAGTATATTCTCTTTCAAAAACTGGACTACGACCCTGTGGTCATTCGTTTTACACGAAACCTCCTCAACCCACTTAGACACATAGTCTACAACGACAAGTATGTAAATATAACCAAACAAAATAGGAAATGGACCCATAAAATCAATGCCCCACACATCAAAGACCTCAATCACTAAAATAGGGTTCAAGGGCATCATATTTCTACGGTAAATGGTTCCTAACTTCTGGCAACGCTCACAAGAAACACAATGACTATGGGAATCTTTAAACAAAGAAGGCCAGTAAAATCCACACTGCAAAATCTTAGCAGCAGTCTTCTTAGCACTAAAATGGCCCCCACATGCATGTTCATGACAAAAGGAGATAATACTACACTGGTCACTCTCAGATACACATCTCCTAATAATCTGGTCCGGACAATACTTAAACAGATAAGGATCGTCCCAAAAGAAATGCTTAACCTCGGCTAAAAACTTAGAATGGTCTTTCTTACCCCAATGTCGAGGGGTTCGACCAGTAATAAGATAATTCACTATATTTGTATACCAAGGTGATTGGGAAACAAAGAACAATTGTTCATCAGGAAAGATATCCCTTATAGGAAGGGAATCACTAGGGGAACTAACAACTAGCCTAGACAAGTGGTCTGCTATTACATTTTCTGCACTCTTTTTGTCTCTAATGTCTGGGGAAAATTCCTGTAACAATAGGATCCATCTAATCAATCTAGGTTTGGTATCCTTCTTAGATAAAAGGTATTTCAAAGCAGCATGATCTGTATAGATTATGATCTTAGAACCTAATAGGTAGGACCTAAACTTATCCAACGCAAACACGATGGCTAAAAGTTCCTTCCCGGTAGTTGTGTAGTTCATTTGGGCATCATTCAGAGTTTTTCTAGCATAATAAATCACATGAACTAATTTGTTTTCTCGTTGTCCTAAAACGACGCCTATAGCATAATCTGAAGAATCACACATAATCTTAAAGGGTAGGTTCCAGTTAGGTGCCTAGACTATCGGGGTAGTAGTGAGTAAAGTTTTAAGCTTCTCAAAAGCCTCTAAACAAGCATCATCAAAGACAAACTTAACATCTTTTGCAACCAAATTGCAAAGAGGTCTAGAAATCAAGCTAAAATCCTTAATGAATCGACGGTAAAAACCTGCATGCCTTAGGAATGACCTAATATCTTTTATGGTTTTTGGGGCCTGTAAAGTCTTAATAAGGTCAACTTTGGCTTTGTCTACCTCTATACCCTTTGAAGAAACGATGTGCCCTAACACAATTCCTGATTTAACCATGAAATGGCATTTTTCCCAATTAAGCACTAAATTTTTTTCCTTACACCTAGTCAACACTAATGTCAAATGATGCAAGCACTCATCGAAAGATGAACCAAACACTGAAAAATCATCCATAAAGACCTCTAAGGACCGTTCTACCATATCAGAAAATATGCTCATCATACAACGCTGAAAAGTTGCTGGGGAATTACATAGCCCGAAAGGCATGCGTCTATACGCAAAGGTACCAAAGGGACAGGTAAAAGTGGTTTTCTCTTGGTTTTCTGGGGAAATAACGATCTGATTATAACCGGAGTAGCCATCTAAAAAGCAATAGTGACTATGTCCATCTAATCGCTCTAGAATTTGGTCGATAAAAGGAAGGGGAAAGTGATCCTTCCTTGTGACCTTGTTCAATTTCCTATAGTCAATACACACACGCCATCCCGTGGTCACTCGGGTTGGGATTAATTCATTATTATCATTTTGGACTACAGTGATACCTGATTTCTTAGGGACAACCTGAACAGGGCTGACCCACTTACTGTCTGAAATTGGGTAAATAATAGCCGCATCTAACAACTTAAGCACCTCTTTTCGAACTACCTATTTCATGTTAGGGTTCAGTCGACATTGCATCTCCCTAGAAGGTTTGGAGTCTTCCTCTAAATGAATCTGATGCATACACACAGTAGGACTTATACCCTTAATGTCTTCTATGGTCCACCCTAAAGCTTCCTTATTGTCTTGAAGTACATTTACTAGCCTACTTTCCTGATCACTATCCAAATTGGAAGCTACAATCACAAGTAAAGTCTCAGATGGGCCTAAAAACACATACTTTAGAGTATCGGGTAGTAGTTTAAGGTCCAACTTTGGGGGCTCTTCTAAAGAAGGAATTAGGGTAGTATCACAAAATGGTAACGGTTCGAACCTAGCTTTCCATATATCAGTATCAAACACAGGGGTAGAATCTAATAAAGCATTCACCTGTTCAATAGTGCTATCGTCATCAAAATATAAACCAAAATGGGATAAACAACTTTCTAATGGGTCTTCAGACAAGATGTTTGGTAATGACTCCTGAACTAAGGCTTCTATCATGTTCACCTCCTCAACACATGTGTCATCTAGCTCATGAGGTTGCTTACTGAAATTAAAAATGTTCATCTCCATAGTCATATTACCAAAAGATAAACTCATCACACCATTTCGACAGTTAATGATCGCATTAGACGTAGCTAAAAATGGGCGACCTAAAATCACAGGTATCTAGTTCTCTGGGTCAGGGACAGGTTGGGTATCTAGGACCACGAAATCCACTGGATAAATAAACTTGTCGACCTCAATAAGAACATCCTCGATAACACCTCGAGGGATTTTAACATACCTATCAGCTAACTGCAGTGTCATCTGAGTAGGTTTCATTTCACCAAGTCCTAGCTGTAAGTATACATGGAATGGAAGTAAGTTCACACTGGCTCCTAAGTCAACTAAAACTTTTTCTACCCGGAAGTTACCTATTGTGCAAGCAATGGTAGGAGAACCCGGGTCTTTGTACTTTGGAGTTGTGGTGTTCTGAATGATTGAACTTACGTGACTAGCTAAAAAGGATTTCTTATGGACCCTAAGTTTTCTCTTTCGCGTACACATATCCTTAAGGAACTTGGCATAAGCAGGAATTTGCCTAATTGCATCTAATAAGGGAAGGTTTATGGTAACTTTCTTAAAAACCTCCACTATGTCATTAAAGTTCGATTCATTCTTTGTTGGTACTAATAGCTGAGGTAATGGGGCTCTATGCCTAAAATCGGACCTTTTAGGAACCGAATTCACATCATCAGAAACTTTATCAGTCTCTTCAGCTACTGGTCCTGAGAGGTGAGATCCTGAGGGGTGAACTACAGTATGTGCACTATCGGGCATGGTTACCTTATTGTCTACAACTTTACCATTTCTAAGGGTTCTAACAACATTCAATTGATTCGATGGTTTTACACCTAATTCATGAACTCCTCTAGGGTTGGGTTGTGTTTGACTAGGAAACTTACCTTTTTCTCTCAAAGAATCACTTATCAGACCAACCTGGGTTTTTAACTCGGAAATAGCCTGACTATTTTCTTGTCCTATCTTGTTACTCGCTGTAGACTCTGTTCTACGGATAACTGGAATTTTGCAGTTTGCTGAGTTAACAAGGCGAGAGATTCCTCTAAACTTAGGATTTTCTTACATGACTGATTCTGAAACTGAGCTAATCCTGAAGGATTCTTAGTATAGACAAAACCTGGGGGATCATTAGAATTACTAAACTGACCTTGACTTTGGCCCTTAGACCACGAAAGGTTCGGATTGTTTCTCCAACCAGGATTTTAGGTTTCTGAATATGGGTCAATCTTTTGACGGTTATCAAATCTAGTGTTATTATAAAGAGCATTGGCCTGCTCTTCAATATTCTGTCCTTCCCAAAAAGGCTCCACTCTACCACTAGTCTGGCCCACTTCTAAGGCTTCTAACCTTTTTGCTATAGCAGTAATTTTGACATCTGATTCATAGCCTCCTTCTACCCTATTAACGTTTCCTCTACTTAAAAGAATTGTTTTCTGGAGTGCCCTACTATTTTCCCATTGCTGGGTTTTTTCGGTGATTTCATTAAAAAATCCTATCGCCGCATCAACAATTTGGTTTTCAAATCCACCAGTGCATAGAGACTCAACCATGGTCGGTTTGGAATAATATAAACCTTCATAAAGGATCTGAACTAGCCTAACCTTTTCTAAACCATGATGAGGACACTGGGATAATAAATCATTGAACCTTTCCAAATACCTATATAAAGATTCTCCCTCTTGTTGTGAAAATGTGCATATTTGCGTCCTAATAGACGATGTTTTGTGCCTAGAGAAAAACTTATTGAAAAAGGCAGATGTAAGTTGTTCGTATGTCTCAATTGACTCGGAGTCCAAACTATACATCCACGACTTGTCCTTATCTTTCAGGGAAAATGGGAATAACCTAAGTTTCAAAGCATCATCATCTAAGCCTCTAATTCTTAGAGTACTACAAATTTCCTCAAAATCCCTAACATGGTAATAAGGGTTTTCATTTTCTTTCCCTAAAAATATTGGGAACATCTGTAAGGTCCCAGGTTTCAGTTCATAGGGTTCCTCCGTTTCAGCTAACTTAATACACGAAGGACGGGTAGTCCTAGTTGGATTCAACAAAGCTTTCAAAGTTGCCATTTCTGGCGCTATCGGAGCAACGGGGATTCTCTCCTCAGTCAAAGGACGTTCAAAAACAGACTCTTCAAAAGTCGGACTTTCTAGATTAAGGTAATCGAGACGCTTCGAACTACTAGTTTTCTCTTTAACAAATCTACCTAGTGCGTCTCTTTTACGTTCAGTCATACAATATAATTTTCTAAATTGGAAGGGTAAGCAAACACATATCAAGGCCGACTCAACCAAATCAAAACTATTGATTTCTAGCAAACAAAAAGCATGATGGATCCACTTAGATTGTTTCTAGACCATCTTCTAATCCTTCGAACAGGAATTCGTTATAATTTAAGCAAACCCCTCTGGAATCAATTCGAGTTAACGTAAGTTGAATAGAGGCGAGGGAATCTCGGTGGAGCTTTGATACCCAAGGCCTCACCGGTATTACAAGGCAGCGCCGTCACGCGTTCAACTTACAGAAACCGTCAAGAACTTCGAAGTATGCTTAAAAGAGTAACCAATATTTTTCGAATGACTTTACTGTTAATCTCGTTACCCTATCGGTCTCGTTCTAGTCAAAATTTTAGGCTTAGGTTCGCGTAGGTTACGTGTTCCTAAAGCGGGCAAGAAGAGAACGGTGATGAAATCCGAACCCTTATCTTGTATGGACAGGCCTTTCCCTTTACTAGAAAAATAAATTTCCCTATTCAGTCCTCAACATATATGCATACGAAGGAGTCCAGTAACTCGCTGACAGGGGATTCACGAGTGTTTAGAATCTTACCTCCCGTTCCAGACGGGGGATGAATCAGTTGTAGTCGACTCGGGCCACTGACTCCGATGTCTAGTGTGCGAACCCAAGGTGCAGAGACAATATCGTAATTGTCCTCCTTCTCTGCAAACAATTTATATTTAAAGTACCCTTCCGTAGGGTAATAATAAAAAAAATAATGTCCTAAAGTCCAAAAGTCCAAAAAAAAACAAAAATAAGGAAAAATTACAAAAATAATAAACCCTAATACAATTTTTTTTTAAAAGAAAATAAACAAACCCTAAACTAAAATTGTCTAAAATAAAATTGTCTTCTTTTCTATTCTTTTTGCTTTAATCTTTAACTCAAAGTTTTTACGAAATCACCAAACTCTTTGGCTCAATTTTCTTTATGATCCAGAACCTGTAGACACAAGATAAATACCCAAAAACATAAAAAGGGACAAAAATAATAAAAAAATAAAAAAATAAAAAAAAATAAATCTAAAACCCTAAAAACAAGTCCGCGTCGGTGGCGCCAAAAATTGATGTGATTTGTAGATAGTGGTAAAAGTGGTTCGATTCTCAGACTTGTGAAGGATATTAATTAGACTTAAATTCTAATATTAAAATAGAAAACTCACTAAAAATTATAGCAAACTCAATCAAAGATGATATCAATACTAAAAGAAACACTGAGGCTCAGATTCCACTATTTTCCAAGTTCAAAGTGATTAAACCAATACTTATATTTATGCAATTTTCTCTTTTAATTTGATTCTAAATATTGCAACAAGTAGATTTTCAAAAGTAGTAATTGTAAATACCGAGTATGAAGCATCAAAAGTCTTAAAACTAAGCATACTCCATCAAAATAGATCACAATCACTCAAATAAAAATCATATTCAATAATAGTTCAAGGAAAATAATCATATAATTATTGCAAATAAAAAGATAAAATAGAATATACCACTTTTTGTTGGAAAAATAGCTTCCTCTATCGCCTCAGCAATGGGGTTTAGCTCCTCATATTAATCATGATTTCAAAATATGTGTTTGTTGCTCAAAAGATGATTAAAAGAGTGAAAAGTAATAACACAGACTGTTTGCAACAATGTATTGGTGTTGCAAAACAGCTGTTACAATGGAACTGTTACAGAAAACTGTTGTAAATACTGTTGTTTTGTCGCTGATTTTAAGACCCTAGAATACGACTGTCCTGCACAGCTTAATGTTCTTCAGCTGTTAAACGGCGACACTGTTCTGCGACTGTTTCCCGTGCGTCAATGTTCTTCGCGTTCTTCCTCTTCAGCAGCAGCAGCAGCAAAAACAGAGTTTGGTAAAGCTCTGATTTCTTCTTCTCTGTCTCTCCTTAGGTTCCCAAACTCTCGACACCTCTTCTATATGACCCAAGACATCTATTTATATCAAACATACCGATTAAATCTCTCCCAAATCTTCCAAAATCTCTTTTCTTCTCTTCACGGCCAAGTTGCGGCAATTTCTTGTTTTAGAATTTCTACGCGTTTCTGAGATTTCGTTTTTTATTCTAAACTCTTCCTTAGATATATTTAAATCTTTGGGAAAGTTTACAGCACTTTAATCTCTCTAAAATACCCTAACACAGGTCACACACGTGACTTTCCATATTTTCTGTTGTGATAAAAATCCGTCAATTGAGCCCAGTCTAATCGATTTAAACGCCCATATCAGATTCCTAGACCCATAAGGAATCTATCTTATGAAAATCAGAGGTTAATCGATCTCAAACTCCTCCAAATCACGATTGCCAAAATCTGTTCTTCACTGCACCTATTTTCCCGCCAAAACTTGGTTTTTGAAATGTTGAAGATGGTTGCCCCTTATCCAGGGTAGGGGTGCGATTAGCAACTGCTTGGAAATGGGATGCCCCTTAGTAATTAGGTTACCCCTTATCTAAAGTGAGAGTCCGAATAGCAAATGTCCTCCGGGTGCTTTCCGACAACTTTTCGTGCCAATTTTTTCCAAAAATGTTTATTGGCCAAAAATACCTACAAATAAATAAAACACCATAATAAGTACAAAAATGAGCCCTAAAAATATATAGAATCGAGAAAAATCGGACACAAAAATGTGTCTATCAAAGATCTATGCGACAAAGGTATTCTTTAAGTTCATCGTGTTATGTTTTTTTTGTATTAATAGTGTTTTGTCAAGTATTCCTAGTGTTATGTTCTTTTCGTAGGATCATAAGGATGCAGTTCATCTTATTAAACGTCAAAAGGTGTCCACATGGGATATGTCTTTGGAGTGTGACGAGTTTGTATCAAAGGTTAAAAAATGTGTTTTGGAGACCTATTGAGTTAGCACATGTGGAATTTGACGTTGTTGTCGTATCTGCATTTCTTGAGAGATATTATCCCGAGATATATACTATGCATCGTCCATTCGGCGAGATGGGAATTACTCCCGATAATTGTCATGATATAACCGACTTACCAGTGGAAGGTAAATGTCTTCGAGAAGGCTAAAAACCCTCGATGTCTTATGAATATCTTGAAGAATTGGCTTTAAATTATATAGGATGGGATGCAAGAAAGTCTCAGTGTGAGTCTAGACGTTCTGTGAGGTCCCCTAAACATGGCGATGAGTATAATCCAAAAGCGGCAAATGAAACATTGAAGAAGAAGTTGAAGAAATTCAAGTTGTTAAAGTTGAAGGAAGCATTTGGAGGGACAAAAAAGAAGGTGGAGAAAGGAAAGTTGGTGATGGACAGGGAGACCCTTAGGCATCATGTTACCGCTTATTGGTTATATATGCTAGGAACTGTCATTTTCCCCGGCACTTCTGGAAATAGGGTGGATGCACATTATCTACAGCTTTTGGAGAATCTCAATGAGATGAACAAATACTCTTGGGCCACTGGTGTGCTTGCTTTTGTTCTATAAGAGATGAGCAAATAGTCGAGGATTAAGTGTAATCAAATTGGAGGTTACTTAACTCTTGTTCAGGTGAGTTTTTCTACATTGTTAATTAGCAAATTATTCGCTAAATTTTTCTGCTTCCAATTCAATTTTCATGTACGTGGATATTTTTCGTATTTTCGCATAGGTTTGGATTTACGATCACTTCCCTGAATTGGGATTGGCTAGGCAAAAAGACCCTTATCCCTATGGCCAAACTACAACAGGAAAGTGGTTGTTTTGGATGCACTTACGGTGAACGATGTGGTATTTCACCCATACGCCGTACCCAATGATGTCTCTGTAGATGAAGACGACTTGAATGCTTTCTCTAGCGTCATGACTTACTATGGACCAATTTGGTATCCTAACAGCTACGCAATATATAATCCAAATAGAATACTAAGACAACTTTGTTGCATCCAAATGGATACCGACGTGCAGAATGAAAATTTCACTTTGCTGGTTGAAGGAACAAAGAACACCGAGAAATATTTTGAGCCAAAAAATGAACCAACTCCTGCGGTAGCACATTGGAATGCACTTAATACCTACCACATACCTTTAGGTGATTTAGTACCTTGTGAAGGAGATGTAAATGCATGTGAGGAAGATTATATGGAGTTTAATGAAGAAAATAGTCATCCTTTTGTGATAAACAAAGAACAACAAGCTATTACTGATGAGGCAAAGGCGAAGGCAAAGGAGAGGGAGGCTAAGAGAGCTCATAAAGATATGCCTATTTGTGGATAAGAAGCTAAAAGGTTATGGGATAATGTGGTAAGAAAATTTCTTTCTCTTATACTTTTCGATTATTTCAAAGTATTGAGAAGATATTTACTTGAGCTTAAAATTGGAATTAGGTGTCGAAGGGTACGAAATTGTTGAAGAAATGGATGGCTAAAATCAAAAGTGGAGAGACGATGTTGACTAAGGAACAAACCGACTACTACAAGTATTGGGAGGGTCTCATAACTAAAAGAATGGTGGAGCCAAGTAGGTCTAAGCAATTAAAGAGGGGTCGACAACAAGGTGAAGGTTCAAGTCGCGTTGTGGAAGAAACCAATGGAGGAGATGAAACCCCAAGTGATGAGGAACTTTGTCCCAAAACTCGTGTTAAACAAGGAGGGGGTAAGAGGGGTCGACAACAAGGACAAGGTTCAAGTCGCGCTGTGGAAGAAACCGGTGGAGGAGACGAAACCCCAAATGATGAGGAAGTTCGACCAAAAACTCGTGGTAAATAAGAAGGTGGTAAGAGGGGTCGACAATAAGGAGAAGGTTCAAGTCGTGTTGTGGAGGAAACCGGTCGAGGAAACGATACCACAAATGATGAGGAAGTTCGTCCCAAAACTCGTGGTAAACAAGGAGGTGGCAAGAGGGGTCGTAAAAGTGGTCGTTAGTGATTTCGTATGATTTTAGTTTCAAAAAAACATCTTAGTTATGGATTTCGTATGGTTTAATTTGGTGTGTTTGTGTTTTTTAAACAATTACTTAAGGATTTCATAGTTTGGTATGTATAACACTTTTATATTTGTTTTAGAACCTTGTTTGCGTTTTCAATTTTTATTGGGTTTGTGTTTTCAGTGTTATAAGACTGAAATGTTGAAATACAGTATGGTGTTCGATGACCAACAATTTTTAAACTTGTAACCGAACTTGTAGTTCGGTAACCTGAGATAAGTTGCTGGTCAACGAACTTTTAGTTCGGTAACTTGTGTGTTTAAGGGTAAAAAACTAGTTCTGTTGGTTTTGGTAAATTTGGGTGTGTGTGGATGAGAAACGAATATAAACCCTAAACAAATGTACTTCACGGGAGTACTTTAGATTCGAGAAATCAATCTGTACAATTATGGCCTAAACCAAGACATGGCCGTTCCAGACTTGCTTCGGTTACAAAGTGAAGGATATGGGGTTGATCTTAGGAGGGAAGTGAAGAAGGTGTTGAGATTGTGAAGGTGTTGGCTTGTATCAGAATGTTGAACTGGCTTGCATGATGTAAGCTATCAGTTCTGGGTGTTTCTGGATAAGGTGTTAACAACAACTTGGTTTCTCGTGTTGTTTGAAAATAGGTTGAAGAACCTATTCATACAAGCTATTTGAGCGCAATCCTCATCTTGTAGGAAGTGGAGGAAGTTGATTGATGGAATAGTGGTGTCGTGTAAGTGATTGTCACACGATCACGCCTTTGCCCACTTCCCTTATCACCGTTAACCGTCCACCTTTCCTGAGACGTTCTCATAATGGGAGCGTTTCACGCCGCACGCTGTAAACCGCCAGACCAATACCCCAGTAAGTGTCCCCCAGTTTGTGACATGTTCGATGTCTCGAATGAGTGGGTCAAGTCGTGGGACCCGCCACAAGAAATAGCATACGGAGCTATTAGGTTAAATAACTAAGTTATATATGAAATTGATATTCATGAAATATCGTGCATGCCCGATGCATGTAATGCATCGCTTTTAAGCAAGCATCTCAAAACAATCGATATACACGAAGCATCGTTGTTTTAAAGCTTGATTGAATCTGTCGTAGATTAAGCGTCTATAATGGCAGCACGTCTAACCATCTTCGAGTGATCGTTTGGAGGCCGCACGGCGGGCCATCATTTGGTCGATCACTCCCTGTGACAGAGTGGCAGACGGTGATCATTGAGGCACTCCATTGATCGCCTAGTTTTTAATACAAGCCATCCTACCAAGCTGGCGAAGTTGGACAGACGAGATGATTTACAACACATGTTTGCTTCCGTTGAAAGAATTTAGGGTTTTTAGAGGTGCACAAACATCCCTCTTTGGCTTGATCGAATCCCAGCATTGTCGCTATTTATGAGTGGTCCAATCGGGCATGTGTAGAGACGGCTCACTCGCGTGCATGCCTACACCTGTCGGTCCCACAAATATTCGATCTAGGACACTCAACTTGACCGGCAAAGATGAGTGGTTGTGATCGATTTGCGACAGAAATATATTGCCGCAAAGGGTTTTAAAGCCGTGTGGCATGCCACCTTTGGGGCGTGCGTTTTGAGCACCGGCCCTAGTCTTCATAGGCCGGCCGATCACACGCAAAGGTGGTCCCATGGTGATCACGTTGACATCTTTGGGACCTATTGAGTCTATATCTACGCCGTCCGTTTAGGCCGGTGAAGATGGATGTTCACGATGAATTTACGACAAATTTGTGTTGCCGGAAACCCTAATTAGGGTTTTGAAACAGCCACGCCCACGCGACTTTGACCAAGCGGTTTGGTACGCCGTTGGCCTCCTTTGGGGAGATCGATCATGTGGGGCCAATGTTTGGCTGACGGTGAACGCATGCATACCTTCCTGATAGTCCTAAACGCGATCTAAGCCATCCAAATAGGATGGCTAAGTTGGATGGTCGTGATCGATTTAAGACGCTAGTATACTTCCGCGACCCAAAATTAGGGTTTAAAATCATCACGCCTTCCATAGTTTGGGAAAACGTTTTATTGATCTATGGTCCTTTCGTGGGCAAACCGATCGAGTGGGGGAAAAGTTGGGCTACCGATGGTCACGACCGCGCTTCTTTGATCACTCAAGATGCGATCTAAGCCGTCCAAATAGGACGGCTAAGTTGGGCGGACGTCATGCGTTTTGAAACCGTCTTTGTCGGTCTAAATTCGTCAGAGTTATTTTACGCAACGTGAACGCCCATGTTTGGGTAAGCGATTGAGCACTCTATAGGTTTGCCGCATGCAATTCGATCGACTAGGGCACTAGTGATCCCTCCAATGATCATGTTAGCACTTCCTTAACCGTTAGAAGGAGGATCCAAGCCGTCCAACCAGGCTGGCAAAGTTGGACGTTCGTGATGTTTCTGAGACTGTTTTGGACAGTCTAGCTCGTTTGAGCTTCTTTTAACAGCGTGATCATCCTATTTAGGGTTGGCGTTTGACAACGCTGGAATGTGTTTAAATAAAGTCTAATTGGTTGGACACTAGTAGGCCCACCAGCGGTCAATACGGTGATTACCTAGTTCTGCTAGGAGTGGTCTGGGTTTGCTAAAACATGCGACCAAATTGTGTGGCCGTGATTGTTTCTGAGACTGATATTAACAGTCTAGATTTTCCTTAAGGAATTCAAGCGTGATCGAGCCAACTTAAAAGTGCGCCGATACGAGATTCTCTTTGTCAGAGAGTGATGCATCTTGTGTGAGTACTTTCATGCAGACTTCAATACTAACACTTCGGGAGATTCATGCTACTCTGCTGAGAGTGAACATTAATCGTCATGTCATGCCAACATTGAGGGTTCTCTTGCGGAACATAACGTAGGAAAATACAAGGCACACAATGCATTAAATGGATAATGCTACTATGAAAATTCATAGAATATTCGGGATTGTTGCACCATTCTGAATGAATTCCATACATATTTAGTAGATCAATGAGTGAAGAGGTTTTTTGCACTCATCACTTCTTAAATGGATTTATACCCTTGAAGGGAATCAACGCATTAATTACGGGGTTTTACAATTTTACCCTATTCAAAAAACCACCATCAACATTAAGTCCCCTGCTTAGCACGTAACAGTGACATTATTGCGGGGTAAGCAATGGATGGTGACGGTTAAATACAAAAGTTATGAGGCAAGGTAGACAAATGTTACCTTGATAGAGGCCGGCTAGGTCTTTGAGCAAGATACACTTAACGAAGTATCAAGGCTTGCAGTGATCGTCCTCCTATCATACATCAATTCCCTCCAGGTAGATTTTGGAATTTTCTAAACTCCATTGCGCTCGATTGCGAGAGGCCTTGAATTATGTTTCTTGGAGTCCAGACTACTGAGTCGCAACGAAAATCTTCTTTAAACTCTTGAACATTGACTGGAATGGAATTTCGTTCATTCTGACTGTTAGAGCATTGCTCGGTCGAACTCGCATGCGTTTCTATCTCAAGCATGTTTGTCAATGTTAGTGATCAAAACTATAAGTCTTGATTTCTAGTCTATTATAGCTAAGTCTCGGACTAGGATAGAAAGTGTAGTTGAGCTCAAGAACTTCATGGCGATTCATGATACAAGTAGAAGAACTACTCAAGGAACCGGTGGAACTTCTTGACAAAAAGGTATGTGAATACTTGAACTTATCTATCACTCAAAAGTCTATCTACTCTATCTCCTACTCTTTGAGACAAGAAGTCGTATGCTATACATATAGACTTGGATTATACACATTTGGTGTTTCGATCTGAGTATACCTCTCCTATCTATATCTTGAAATATGAGTGGGTAAGATTTTCGCTTCGATCAAGTTTATCTTTACCAAGTAACGAAAGTCATGATATATTTCCACTACGGAAAAAATATACATTTACAACTGGAGATTTACAACTCTTCACTAAACATCGTAGAAAGTCATATGTTTTACAACTGGTTTCAAAGGAAGAGTTGTCGTATATCATCACTGCCAACCCTTAGGAAACAAGGGGTTGCCTAAGAAAACAAACGACAACTCCTTAAGCAAAAACGTTGTGACGACATTTAGCTATAACAACTCTGTTCCATAAAGGTAGTGACTAAGCCTATCACAATTTTCACAAGAGTTGTTGAAGAACACCAAAATATGATGATGAAAAATAATGTTAGAGGGGAGATTCGAACATGAACCTACTGCATGGAAGTCTGGCTCATCAACCATCCTTACAGTTCACAAGTTTTGTTTTTTTTTCTTTTTTTTTAATAAAAACGTATAACAACACTTATAAGTGTTGTTGAAGTAATAAAATAGAATGTTGGAAAAAATGATATTAGAAGGGAGAGTCGAACATGAATCTACTGCATGGAAGTCTAGCTCATCAACCATCCTTACCGTTCACAAGTTTTGGTTGTTTTTTTTTCTTAATAAAAATGCATAACAACACTTATAAGTGTTGTTGAAGTAAAAATATAGAACGTTGGAAGAAATGAGGATGGGGGGATTTGATCCTCAGCCTCCGAGCCTGGTTTGCATGCAATATTCATAAATATGGTTTTTTTAAGGTTTCGTAGAATATTCCGAAAGAATATTACCTGTAAATGAATTGGTCGTTCGTAACAAGTTTCTGACTTAGAGTAGTCCACTCCTGGCCAGGTTTCGATCTTGGAGCCTAGTATGCATACAATATGCAGAAATATGGTTTGTTTAAGGTTTCGTCATTCTTACCAAGTTTCTGACTTATAGTAGTCTACTCCCGGCCAAGTTTCGATCTCGGAGTCTGGTTTGCATACAATATGCAGAAATACGGTTTGTTTAAGGTTTCGTAGAATATTCCGAATGAATCTTACCTGTAAATAGATGGATTCGTCGTTCTTACCAAGTTTCTGACTTATAGTAGTCAACTCACGGCCAGGTTCCGATCTCGGATCCTGGTATGCATACAATATGCAGAAATAGGGTTTGTTTAAGGTTTCGTAGAATATTCCGATGGAATCTTACCTGTAGATCGATGGATTCGTCGTTCTTACCAAGTTTCTGACTTAGTAGTCCACTCGCGGCCAGGTTTCAATCTTGGAGCCTGGTTTGCATCCAATATGCATAAATAGGGTTTGTTTAAGGTTTCGTTGAATATTTCGAAGGAATCTTACCTGTAAATGGATGGATTCGCCGTTCTTACCAAGTTTCTGAATTATAGTAGTCCACTCCCGGCCATATTTCGATCTCGGAGCCTGGTTTGCATACAATATGGAGAAATAGGGTTTGTTTAAGGTTTCGTAGAATACTCCCAAGTAATCTTACCTGTAAATGGATGGAATCGTCGTTCTTACCAAGTTTCTGACTTAGAGTAGCCCACTCGCGGCCAGGTTTCGAACTCGGAGCCTGGTTTGCATCTAATATGCAGAAATAGGGTTTGTATAAGGTTTCGTAGAATATTCCGAAGGAATCTTACCTGTAAATGGATGGATTCATCGTTCTTACCAAGTTTCTGACTTAGAGTAGTCAACTCACGGCCAGGTTTCGATCTCGGAGCCTTGTATGCATACAATATGTAGAAATAGGGTTTGTTTAAGGTTTCGTAGAATATTCCGAAGGAATCTTACCTGTAAATCGATGGATTCGTCGTTCTTACCAAGTTTCTGACTTAGAGTAGTCCACTCGCTGCCAGGTTTCGATCTCGGAGTCTGGTTTGCATCCAATGTGCAGAAATAGGGTTTGTTTAAGGTTTCGTAGAATATTCCGAAGGAATCTTACCTGTAAATGGATGGATTCATCGTTCTTACTAAGTTTTGTGTGTGTTTAAGGTTTCGTAGAATATTTCCATGGAATATTACCAGTAAATGGTTGGATTCATCGTTTTTGTGGACTTTCAGACTTCTTGTTCATAGTTTGTAAGTCGTTATACCGAACTTGAAGTTTGGATCGACACTGAGCTTCATATTCATCAATTTCGATGATGTATCATGCTAATTTTGAAGTCAGAACCCTCTCAGAGCTTCGTGGTTCATATATTATAGGCCATTATACCAAGTTTGAAGTTCGAATCGACATTGAACTTCATATTTATCGATTTTGATGATGTATCATGCTAAGTTTGAAGTCAGAACCCTCTCAGAGCTTATTGGTTCATAGTTTGTATGTCGTTATACCACATTTGAAGTTTGAATCGACATTGAGCTTCATATTTATCGATTTCGATGATATATATCATGCTATTAATGTGAACTAAAGCTACTTCATGACATGTATGACTAGTCAAAATTAATTCATGACCTATGTAACTAGTCGAAATTCAAACCGGAAGCACAAAGAGAAAGCACAAAAGCACAAAGAAACACACCAATTATCGGATTGATTTCTTATTTTTCAACTTTATTCTTATACATTTTTTGGATTTTTTTAAATCAAAATGTCGATAAGAATGTGCTACATTTATTCATATTTTTTTTGGATTTTTTTCGTGTCGAAGGTTGATAATCAAACCGAATACATGAGCTCGTATTAGCACAAAATGAAACACATACTTCTCAATCCGCATGAGCATCTTAAATACAATCTCAACCGTCAAGATCTTTTCTTAAACCGTATGAGCATCTCAAATACAATCTCAACCGTCCATCATTTTCATTCGGATTCACTCTTTTCTTCTTTCTTTTTTTTTCCGAAGCATAACCCTCCTTCAACCAGTCGAACCCAATTCCTATCTGTTTTTCTCTCAATCACCACCGCTGAAGAACACCTCTACTCCACAGATGACGGCGGCGCTCCATCACCACCGCTGCTCTTCTCTCGACCCCTCTTCTTCATCATCTTCTCTCAATCTCTCTCTTTAACTCCCCCTTTCTCTCATCCGCAACAGTCAATAGTAGCAGCTCATCAAATCCAGATCTGAACCAAATTCTAATCAACCCCATCACTGATTCAAGTTACACAAAACCAAATTTCTTCTCGGTAACAATCAACGGCGGCCCTAACTCAAGTTTCCTTCAAATCTTCATCACATAACTCAATTCTTCCATCTCTAGAAGTTCTCGATTCATCAAAATCTTCTTCTCAATCTAGAACCTCATCCCAATTCCCATAACCGAACCCTAGAAGTAATCGGTAGTTGATGTTGGCAGTGATGAAGATGGTAATGGTCGTTAATGGCAGAAATTGTATTAGGGTTTGCTGTGAATCTCAGAGGAGGATTTTAAGAAAATTAAAGTAATCAAGATGGGAGAGGAGGTTGGAATTTGTATTCGGTATTTATTCTTGTTGGTCCTGTATTTGGATTCGTATTGATTTTGGTATGTGGGTATAGTGGATTGGTATTGATTTTGAATTGTGGATTGAATTTTTTGTATTGGGCTAATGCAGCGTCGGGGATTGTTGTGCACGATGATTGCAAACAAAGGTTTTTGGAATTGAAGGAAAAAAGGACTTTCCGTTTTGTTGTGTACAAAATTAAAGAGAAGGATAAGCAAAAGCAAATTATTCTGGAGAAGCTTGGCGAGTCAGCTGAAAGCTATGAGAATTTCCAAAAGAGAAAGGTTTTCTTCATCTATTGATAACTTTTGCAACTGTGTTTTTTGTTGTCTGATAGGAATTCTGGTCAGGGTTAGAACTGTGAGTAACCTTTGTCTCATTATTGTGTTTTGAAGGTCTCATGATACCACAAGGGTGAGGACCAAGATGATTTACGCGAGTTCATATGAGAGGTTCAAGAGAGAGCTTGACGGAATTCAGGTAGAGTTGCAAGCAACTGATCCTACTGAGATGGATCTTGATGTCATTAGAAGCCGAGCTTTTTAAATAATATGATGATTTCTGAACCCTGGGCATTGGAGTTTTGCCCTCCAATGCAGTTGCTTTTACTTAAAATGAAATGTCTATATTCTATGGGACGGTTGATTTGGCTTAGATACGATGTATTGGCTTGTTTACCATTACAAGCTAATATGTAACAGTTTGTGTGGGCAAATGACACCCTTGATTTGTTCTTCCTCTTTCTTTCTAAATTTTAAGATGTTGACATCTTTTATACTTCTATCTGTTTCGCTTATTACAATGTAGGAAATCTCTTACACATTTCTGAATGATATCTAGGTGACTTGTTACTCTATTCAAGTAAAAAATTTCATAATCTTGATATTGTTATTCTCGTTGGCTGTTCATCTCAATTTTGGATACTTGAGCATGGAATTAGTTACAGCTTATCTTTCTTGTATTTTTTCTTAGTTGAAATGAATATGGCTGAAACTAAGTCTTGAGATAAAAATGGGATTGCAGTTGGTGATGGAGATGCCGCAATACAATGAATGGCCTGCGAACCTAGTTGTATGTTAGGACATTTGGAAGCAAGATGAATGGAGTGATGTGAAATGGTAATGGGGAATGTTGGTATGATGGCTGTGAAGAAGGGAATGTATGTCTCATGAAACTGGTGGTGTTGAGCTGTTGCAGTAGCACATGAATGGACTGCAGTTAAAGCTCAGATGGATTCAGCTGATAGATTTGAGGAGAATGGCTTAGGATATTGGTGTTGTGACTGTGATGCTTCTGCCATGGCTAGGTTGTCAAGCTGCAGATGTTGATGCAATTAATGCTTTGAGGAGGATGTCTGGAATGGTGGTTGTGTAGTGCAGTGGACAGCAGGGGATGACTTGATGGGAAAAATTTGTTCTTGTGTAGGATCAATTATGCTCTGTACGAAGAGCTTGACATGGATCGAACTAGAGAAGTTTACAGATATATATCTTCATTATCTGCTAAAACCTCGTATATGCAGTTATATGCGAATCCTTTAGCTATTAATTAGTTATCCATCTCTTTATATACAATAAAAATTGCATTATGATCAGGTCCTATTTACTACTGCCAAGATTGCATAATCTATGACTACGTTCTGCAGAATTTATATCATGAACATCCTATTCTCAATGGTTATCCATATATCGGATTAAGCTGAATTTTTAACATGTTGTTTCTGTATATGCAAGCAACTTATTGGGCTCCCATATTACTTCACAGAAGCACAGATTAGAGAGTTGCTTGAATCTTTTTGTCCCCTTCGTGGTTTCGATCTGGTGAAGGACAGGGAAACAAGGAACTCTAAAGGATACGCCTTCTGCGTTTACTATGATCTCTCAGTTACAGATATTACTTGTGCTGCTCTAAATGGGTGATAAAACTCTTACTGTTAGACGAGCGAACCTGGGCACCGCTCAGCTAAAACCTGAGCAGGAAACGTCTTAATACAGGCACAACTACAGGTCGCGTGGCAGGTTAGTGGAACACACTTTATATTTTTCTTAGTTTCCAGTATATACAATAAATATATAAATATTTGCTACTGATATCTTTTCTTGTTTCTTTACTAATGAGTTTTCTTGTTTTCTTTGGCAGAGGCAACTGTTCCAAACCGGAGGTGGTCTAGGTGGTGGTAATGGAGGTGGCATTGCTACCAAGGTCGTATGCCTGACAGAGGTGGTTACTGCAGATGAGCTTAAAGATGATGAAGAGTATGAAGATATTTTGGAAGATATGATGGTAGAAGGTGGAAAATTTGGTAAGTTAATGTCTTTGTTTCTTATATTCGAGCTTTTGTTTTTTTTTGTGTTTCGCAGCCTTTGGAAATATTTGATTTCACGCCCCAATTAAACCACTAGTTTACACTTTTGGACCTTCAGAATAATTTGTTTCTAACTCGTACATTTTGCGATTGCAGGTACATTGATGAATATTGTCATCCCCCGTCCACAACCTAACGGTGGACCCTCTCTAGGACTTGGAAAGGTTAGTTTCAGTGTAAGGTATTGTTAAATGACACTCTTAGGTTTACTGTTACTTTGTATTATAAAATTTTGACTGTTACTTTGTATTGCTAAATGACACTCTTCTCCTGTAGGCTTTCGTTGAGAACTACGACACTTCATGTCTAAGCCAGTGCCTCTACGGTATCATCTACCACTATGTTTCTCATAATCGGTGTTAGGTTTACCAAGAAGAGAGTGTGCAGCAAAAACGGATCATTTCCATTTAGCAATGTAACCCAGACTACCATACTGGAACGTGTATGCTACTGTCATATTTGTAGGGAAGGCCAATATCTGTGTTTTACGATTTATATGATATTTTTAGTCATGTTCAAAGAATCTATCATTTTATTTTCTTTCGTTGCGCAACACACTTTCATACAAGGTGATTTGAAGTTAGCTAGGTAATGCAATTGGAGTGGTAGGTTAACTTTAATGAATGTAAATGTGCTACACTGGCATGTTAATGTGAATGTGAAATACTTTCGGCAATTCATGCAATTCGGTTTCAGCTATAGTTTTTTTTTCAAAATATTTTTTTATGCACACAACTTCTAATAAGAGTTGTATTCCATATTTCAACTACACATACCAAAGGTTGTGAAAAATGTCTTTACGACATAACCAGGTGTTGTCCAAGATAGTTCGAAAATTCATACAAGTGTTGTGCAAATATTATTCATAATACTGGTAATTGTCGTTGTATATGTTTCTACGATATACTACTTATGTTGTCCACGATTGTTCTACAATACAAGCAAGAGTTGTGTTAGGTTATCAAAAAAAATCGAAAGAGAATCACAACATTGACAAACTATTGTCGAACCATGAATCACATCACCCTTTACAACACTTGTCATCCATTGTAGAAAAACTTGGACTTTCTACAATACCCCCGTTCCACAATGCATGAAATGGAGTTGTCGTAGGGGTACTGCAACTCTTATCTTGTGTCGTCAATGATGTTTTTTCCCGTAGTGTTCAATCATCTTGAAAATTTCTTTGACGAGAAATGGTGTAACAACTGTATAACGTCCTCTAAGAATGTTTCAATGATTGAAATGAGAGTTTAGATTACATAGACAATGGTGGACATAAACATTGTTGTGGAAACACATTTATGTATAAGTCCTATTCCTTGAACCAAAGTTTGCGAACTTTGTTGATCAAGAGAAACCGGAAGAATGGCGTGAGCCAAGTCCGCGAACTCAGTCCGCGAACTGCCGAACTTCTCATCCCAAGAAATTCTGCTGGAGTTGAAAAACTAGTTGCGTGAGTATCATTCCGCGAACCCAGTCCGCAAACCGGCGGAAAGTCTCTTGCCGAGATTTTCTGCTGGAGTTTGTAAACTCTGCCCGGTTGCTTAAGTCTGCGAACCTAGTGCGCGAACTTGAGAAGGTTATATATCTGAAGATGATTTCTGAACTTAAATTTATAAAGACTAAGGTATGCAGTTTGCAAACCGTGGATATAAATTTCATGAACCGATTCAAGTGAATCAAATCATCTTTGCTTTAATTGTGTCTTGTGTAGTACATGATATTTCCTTGCAATTGAACAACTCTCTAACCAGTTCATCTTGAAGTCATTTGAATTAGTTATGGTGAAGAAGAACATGGTTGATATGAAATGCTCATATGGATAACCATTTGGTTGACTATTTTTGAACCAACAAAGTGCAGACGTTTGGGTACGGTTTACAAACCTAGAAGCGTGCATTGTGAAGTGTGTATAACAAGCTAAGTTTTCGATCCAACGTTTGAGAAATATTAGCTTGAATCTAAATCAGGTTTTCATCTAAAGGTGAATATTTAATGCTTTGTTACTAAGCTAATATTGATTGCAAACCATGATTTGAAAGACTATATAAAGGAGACATCTAGTATTGTGCAAAACTAATCCTCACACCTTACGTGTGATACTAGTTTGCAAACTAGAGTCGATTCTCCTTTCACACTCTGGTTTTCTTTTCTTAAACCGGGTTAACGACTTAAAGACTTCATTTGGATTGTGAAGCCAGACCGATACTACTTTTATCGTAGTTGTGTGATATGATCTTGTATCTTCTATCGTACGAGTACAATCATATTGATTGGCTTGAGATTTATATCTCCGATGGGAAAGATATAAAAAGTGATCACAAACATCTTCGTCTCATTGTTTGTGATTCCACAACATCTTGTTTCGCTACCATACGATTAAGATTGTTGTGAGGTGATTGATTAATCTAGGCTGTTCTTGGGGAATCTAATACCAGATTATCATTTAGTTCCTGTTCACCTTGATTATATCAAAAGATGAAACAAACCTTTAGGGTTTATCTGTGGGAGACAAATTGATCCTTTGAAAGACTTGTCTGTGTGAGACATATTTGTTTATTGTCAAAGCCTGCGATTTTGGATCGTAGCAACTCTTAGTTGTGGGTGAGATCATCTAAGGGAATCAAGTGCGAAGTATCCTGATGGGATCAGAGGTGTAGGAGCATAACTGTACCTTGGATCAGTGGGAGATTGATTGGGGTTCAACTACAGTCCAGTCCGAAGTTAGCTTGGAGTAGGCTAGTGTCTGTAGCGGATTAATACAGTGTGTGTTCAATCTGGACTAGGTCCGGGGGTTATTCTGCATTTGCAGTATCCTCGTTAACAAAATTTCTGGTGTCTGTGTTATTTCAATTTCCGCATTGTATTTTTTTATCTTCATAATTGAAATAATACAGGTTGTGCGCTAGATCATCAATTAGTATAATCCAACCTTTGGTTGTCGATTGTCATTGATTGATCCTTGGACATTGGTCTTTGGCACCGTCCAAGTTATTCCTTGTATTTGATTAGAACTCGCAGTTCCTTCTTGAGTAAATTAAATCAAGAGAGAGAGATATAAACTCGTTGATATACTTTTAATTGATTGAGTCTTGTTGATTCTCTTAAAAGTAAATTCGAGTTTGTCCATACAGATTGCTAAGATTAATATTGGGTGGTGGTGTTAGACCCCCGCTTTTTCAATTGGTACCAGAGAAGGAAAACACGTTTAATACCTCACAAGTCTATGTTTGTAGCGATCTGACTATATGGACCGTAAAGTCTCAATTGACACATCACCAGGTTTAAAAACCAACCGTAGAAAAAAGTGTGATAAACTAGTTACTCTTCAAGAAGGGTTGGATGAACAAATCCAGATCAACGCTGATCTTGTTGCAGAAATTGCAATTCTTAAGGATTTGGTATCCAATAATAGTCCCTTTGTGAATATGAGAAACTCCAGTTGTTCTACCTTAAAGAATATTCGTAAATCAGAAAGTAATCAACACGCGTATGTTGGGAAAACTGATAAGACTAGGAACCACTCAGACTGACTTCCAAGTTCTTGCACGTGTTGGTGTTGTAATTCCTCCAACCACCTTCAACAAGTATTTATGTCCTTTCAAAAGAGTCTGAATGTTGCATGTGATCTTTGTAAGAAAACTAACCAACATTTTGTTACTCTGAAAGGTCATACAAAACTGTCAGGAAACTCTAAACAGGGAAATACTGATAGTTTGGGTGCCTTTGCTTTAAGATCTACGTCACCTTTTCAATGTTTTTTTGACAGTGGATGTAGTAGACATATGACAGGCGATCTCACATGGTTTGTCTCAACTATCGACTATGAAGGTGGTCCTGTAACGTTCGGAGATGGGAGTTGTTTCTACATCAGCAAGAAGGGAACGATAAAACTTCCCGGCATTCTAGAAATTCATGATGTAGTATACGTAAAAGGTATGACTGCTAATATTCTTTCTATTAGACAAATTTGTGACAAAGGCCATCGAGTTGCCTTCAATGCAAATGGATGTGACATTGTAGACAAATCCGGGAAAGTAATTTTTCAAGAAACTCGTGGTAAGAACAATTGTTATCTACTTGATACTAAGTTTAGCAACCGTTGCAATTTGACTAAGGTGGAATCTACACATCTTTGGCATGAGCGTTTTGGTCACATCAATTATCATCTCCTAGCTAAGATCATTAACAAAGAACTTGTTATAGGCATTCCCAAAATAAATGCAAAGATTGAAGGTGTGTGTGGTGCCTATCAAAAGGGTAAACAAACAAAAGTTCACCACAAATCATCTCGAGATATTCTCACTAAGGCTCCACTTGATTTAATTCATATGGATCTCTTCGGACCAATTCAACAACCCACTGTTGCTGGTAAAAAGTATGCTTTAGTTATGGTAGAGGTGAAGGGGGTTCTGATTCTGAGGATGAAGTATCATCACATGAATCACCCAAATCATAATTACTAAACTCAAAAAAAGATTTTTTGGGTTCACCCATCTTATTCTTCATATTTCCTCCTTTTTCTTCTTCTTCTTATCTCTCAATAATAATGTTATAAAAAAACAATCTCATTAATATAACTCACCAATCACTAACTAATCAGTTACTACTCATAACACTAACACTAATTAATCGTCATACTAAGTTAATCATTAAGGGTAAAATAGGTATTTTAAAAAATCAGATATGGGGTGATTGGAAATTACTACCAATAACCACCCCAAAAGCTTAAGAGTAGTCCCCTTATTCCTTGAGTAGTCCCCAAAATTTTTTTTTTTTTTTTTTAGCATAATCGGAATTTGGAAATCGACGAGGAAAGGAAACCCAAAACTTTTCCTTACAAGAAGAGGAATTTTTGTGAGAGTCTATAAGTAACAGGCTTAGTTCCATATGTTTTAGTCATTGAAACTGATCAGAGCAGGTGAGTTTGGAGAGTCATCCATCCTAGTGAGAGTTTTGAGTTATTATATCCAGCTAGCTCTTTCTTCAGTCATCATCCAATAGTTCAATAATAATAATGCATTCCTTCCGTCGTTCCGTCCAGAAACGCTCCATCTCAAGTTGTGTCACCAAGATGTGGTGTGCCTGACAATAACAAGTTACATATACCTAAACACTACTCGTTTATGAAGGGCTGGGGCAATTGGCATGTTTCCACAACGCCATTGATGTTAAATTACGCATTATCGTAAGAACATACTACCAAGCGATTACATAAACAACATATCAGATGTTCTTGAGCGGGCTTTCTCGAAATGGTCCTCAGTTAGAAATGGATTGTTCTTGTTGAGAAAGCACAAAGGCGTAGGCATATGGTTGTTTTTTCTGGCTCTTTTCATTTTCATTTTAGGGTGACTGATTCCCAAATATATATTTTTTTCCGATTGCATTAATAGTTAGACGGGCAGCAAATGAAAAAGACTACCAAGCGTATAAGATATACACGTGAGGGACCAAAATATAGGCTCAACCATCAAAACAAACGAACAACAAGCTAGGGATGAGCCGATGAGAACAAAAAACTAGCAAAAATTACGAAAAACTAGAATGATCGAAACAAATAATTACAGTCTTCTAAAATCTGTCCAGAGCAAAAATTACAATATTTAATTAGCTGCTATTGTGAGTTTTGGCGTGCATATTCTCCACTGAACACATTTTTCTGTTATCTTAATGTAGATAGAGAATAAGACGCGTACCAACTCAACTCCTATGTCTGGTTCACTGCTTTACCCATTTTATGGTCAATGCTTCATTGAACTTTATGGATTCAGCCTGAGGACAGGCGTTAGCAATTTGATTATTGCAGAGGGAATATGGAACATTTTGCATTTTGACTGTTGCAGCAACTTCATTAGCAATAGAATTTTTTTGAGATCATGTTTAGTAAACCCTAATTTCAAATTAAATAAAGTGAAAAAATGGAAAACATCAATTTGAAGGAAAGTCAACCACCCACTTCCTTAATTAGCAAAAGAAAATGAAAAAAAAGAAATCTCAAGAACACTAATAAAATGAAATCCCCAAATTAACATTCGAAATGAGATCCCCAATTCAAGTTCAAACAAACATGCATCAAATGAATTAACAGAAACCCAATGTCTAAAGTTGAGAGAATTTCAAAGCAACAGTTGAGAGTGTATATATATCATAATAATTAGAACCGATTTTCTTCTTCAATGCTTCATCTTGCTTGACTATAGTACCCTGGCCGATTAACCACCGTCAATTCCTTGATAACCGTAACTCCATTGCAGATAGTGGGACTGCTGTTCCTTCCTCTTCTTCTCCTATAACAGCAACAACAACCAAGGCTAATGCTAAAAATGGTACCGATTCCACCTCCAACCACACCAACACTAGGCCAGAACGTCAAAGGCCAGCTAAACGGAATATCATCTGTGCTTCCTGAGACGCTTGCACTTCCATTTGCGCTGAATGATAATGGTTGTGTAATGCTCGATGAATTGGGTGGTGCTGCACTAGTAAAGTTTGATGAAGTAATTGACTGAACTGGAGCAGGAGGAGATTGTTGTGGTGAACCACCAGGGAGTAAACATAGAACACCTACCACAATAAGCAGCAACAGATACATTTTCATCATCTTTGTCTTTTCCTTGAAATTTTTTCTTCATACAAATCTAAATCTTCCTTCTTAAATTTCTATTTCTTTGGCTTTTTTCTTCCTTCTTAAATCTTCTTCTTCTTCCTTCCTAATATTTCATATTTCTTGGGATTTTTCTCTGTCTAGAACAAACACATAACAATGGTTTGGTGAATGTCTCATGAAGGGGTTTTTGTAGGAAAAAATCTCTGTTGTACTTTATCCAGTCCAATTTTTTGTACACTCTATTAAAGAGTGTGCACAAAACCCACCGTTTACAATTTCCTTAAAGACTAACTTTTAGTTCTGAACAACCAATCCTATTGGATTGTTACGTGCACACTCTTTAAAGGAGTGTGCACAAATTGGACTCTGGCTTGTACGCGTACTTTGAGTTGTTCAACCGGATAATGGCAAAATCAATCATTAATATTCCTTGGACATCAGATGGTGAGCACAGTGAGATTGCGATCCTTTGAACTCTTCTCAATACAGTTTCTTTTCTGGTTTCAACCTTAATATTCTTTGACCCCCAACCATAAAAATATCATCGGTCCCCTCCTCTCTGTTTCATTTTATGGTATGTTTCAGAAAAAAGCTAATGATGATAGCGTATGACGCCCCCAGCTCCCCCAAGTCCATTACCATTGCTCCCGCAAGTCCACGACCATTAAAAGCATCATCAACATTAAGCGTAACAAAGCCTCTAGGAGGACAGGACCATGGACAAAATATAATCACTACACCAAATCAAGGATTTCCTTGTGGAGAAAAAGCATTACAAAAAAAAATACAAGCTAATTTTCTTAACTTTAAGAAATAGTTACCAAAACTGGCACTTTCCCGGTCACCTAAATATGGATTCTTTCCCGGCACCGGTGACATCCTTTAAGTTCTCCATCGGAAGCTTCAAGGCCTCCAAATGATTGTGCTTGACACATAGATGCAAAATGGTTCCCTTACTTCGATTTGATATTACGTGAATTGCATTTGGTTGTTTTTCAATCAATACCTTCATGATATCAATTCGGCCTTTCATGGCTGCTAAACGTAACGGGGTTCTGCCTTCTTGATCCCTAGCCATACAGATACCTTTATCCAACAATACTTGAACCATCTCAACATTTTTATTTGCAGAAGCAACATGAATTGGACAAAATCCATACAAGTCTACCTCTGATATTAGTTCAGGTTTCCACCTTAATATATGTTTTGCGAAATTCACATGTCCTCGCAAGGCGCTATGTGCAAAGGAGTTTCGTAAAAATCAGTAAGTACCACTGACCTGTGGAGAATCAAAGGATCTTTCTCAAGCAACTTTTTCAAGGAATTAACATCACCTGCTGTAAGTGATGCTTCGTAAAGCATTCTCTCCATTCTTGCAGATTTTCTTTGTTTGCAAATTGATCTGGGATTCTGATCACAAATGTCCTACTAACCATGAATTTGGCTACCTAATGCCAAAAATAATAATTTTTTAAAAGTTTATGACTTCTCCACAATGATTTCCAATTTACAATCATTTTAAAATTTTCTTCTTACTTAGTGTCAATCGGGGTTGTACAGACGCGGACACTGTAAAACTCTCAAAAAATAGGACGCGGACACGTATATACATATTATATTTATATATATATATATATACAATCATTTATTGATACAATAAAGTCAGGTGTTTCGATCCTAAAACTTAGAAAATGATGCTACATATGTATAAATTTCAAAAGAAAGGAAGATATCGTTCGTTTATACACGTCGAAGGTCAAACAATCAATCACTATTGAACACATGACACAATCAAAATGCATTCTTCGATTAACACATGCGCAACTAAGGATATACGTGATGTCATTTCCAATAACAAAACCCTAATAAAAACCTAAATGATTGATCTAAATGTTTGTCTTTTTTCATTTAATTAATAATAGTAAAAATAAAGGAAAAGGTTTAACTGAAAAATGAAAAAAAACACACGTCAAACCCGAGTTATTGGTGCGTCTAAACCAGAAGCGCGTAAGACGTGCAAATTAGTGTGTCGGGCACGCATCGTGTCAGCGCCCCACATGCATCCCGTGTCCGACGCGAACACTGCTCAAAAAATGGTGCGTCCTTGCAACCCAGGTGTCCATGTTCTTGTTTGTTTTTGTCTGCTCAAGAAAACAGAAAAGTGAAAACTACAGCCACACCCATTTTCTCACCTTCCACCACTGTCAAACCGACGCGTGTAAAAGTTCACACGCGCACCCAAAATCGGCGTATAAATTCTGCCGAAACCCAAAATTTTCAAAATTCAGTTTTCTTTTTATTTTATTTCCAAGTTTAACCTCACTTTATGTTTTGAGATTTTGTATTGAGATTTTGTTCTGAGAGATTGAGATAGAGCCAGAGCGAGAGCTGAAGTATTGAATTATCGAGAGTTGCGAAGGAGCTGATTGAGAGATTCAATTTACTCAGCAAAGATAATCTGAAATTCAAGCTCAGGTTCGTTTGTTTTATATTTGATTCTGATCTTGTTTAACTTTGATTCTGATCTTGTTTAACTTTGATTCTGATCTTGTTTAATCTTGATTCGATTCTAGGTTTTAGTTTCTTTAAGATTATGATCTATTATTTTAAGTTACAGAGTTTAATTTAGGTTTTCGAATGGATTTTTAGATATTTTAAGCTTGGTTTTGAATTTACGATCAATGCAGATCTTTTCGATTCAATCTTTTAGTTTCGATTTCACAGAGTTCCAACTCCATTGCACTGTACTCATCTCTAAAGTTCTCCTAAAACTGCAACATAATTTAATAACACTCATCAGGGAAGGCATAAATTTATATGCATAATAGGTTATGCAGATACTCTAAACAATGCATAACTTGTCATGCAGTCAATGTTGGATCTGCATAAGATGTTATGCAGTTAAACAATGCGTGATGCAGGGTATGCTTAACCAATATAATAAGGCTTTTTATATGCATAACAAGTTATGCAGATACTCTAAATAATGCATAAAGGGTCATGCAATTATTTTTGGATCTGCATAAGATGTTATGCATTTAAACAATGTTTGTATTTTAACTGCATAAACAGTTATGCATAATAAGTTATGCAGATCACCGTGTTTGCTTTTACTGCATAACCAGTTATGCATAATAAGCTACGCGGTTCAGCATAGTTGCTTTTACTGCATAAGCAGTTATGCATAATAAGCTACGCAGTTATGCATAGTTGCTTTTACTGCAGAACCAGTTATGCATAACAAGTTACGTAGTTATGCATAGCTGCTCCTACTGCATAAGCAGTTATGCATAACGTTATGCATAGCTGTTTTTACTGCATAACCAGTTATGCATAACAAGTTATGCAGATACTCTAAACAATGCATAACAGGTCATGCAGTTAATTTTGGATCTGCCTAAGATGTTATGCAGGATAGATATGATTTGATTTTTTAAATTTGATCTTTGCTGTTGTTGATTTGATATTTTAATTTTGAGTAAGAATTTTTTTTCTGAAGCAACATGCAGGATAGATATGTTTGATTTTTTCTCTTTTTGTGTTTTGCAGGGTGAAATGCCTGTTATTAGTGCACTAGCTGTGATTCACTACTTCAGTGAATTCTTAGCACATCATGTTGATGTCAATTCAACTCTGGAGAATTTGAAGACAGCCGTTTGCCTGAAGTGGACTCGTTTACTACCTCATCATGTCAGTTTTTCTTTTAATGATGGAAGCAAGTTTTTGCGAGTTGATTCTGATTTTCTGCTTCAGTGTTTTGTATCTCGTTGCCACTATAAAGGTCAGAAGAGCTTTGATTTACTTGTTGAAGTTGTCTCCAATTCTTTCAATTGTTCCAACAGTCGTAGTAGAGCTTCATCAAGTATGCATTTAATAGAACCTGAACCAGAACAAGCTATGGTGAATTTCCTTGAAGATGGTTCTGTCCCTGTTAACAAGGTTCTTAGGACTGAGGGTTGGGATAAATTACTTGGTGAAGTTAGTAAAGTTTTTTTTTGGAGGTGTAGCAGAGGTACGTATTGCAGTGAAGAAATACGAGCTAAAGTCTGGGTATGTTCTTGTATATACTAAGAATGAACCTAGCAGGTTCTATGCAAAATGCTCTAAAGAAAATTGCCCTTGGGAGTATAAGGTTTGTGCTGTTGATGTTGAAAACAGGATGCTTAAGGTTAAGAAATATTATAGCAGTCATCACTGTGGTGTGGGATGTCAAAGGCTTTTCCACAGGCTCAGCAGTAAATTTGTTTCTAGTCTTATCAAGGAAGAAATCAGAAGTGATCCGAGTATCAAAGCTTCTGATTTGAAAAAGTTTTTTAAACATAGCTACGATATCAATATGAAATACTACCAAGCTTACAATGTAAGAGAGAAAGTGTATGAGGATATATTTGGTGATGATGCCATTTCGTATTCGCATCTGGTATGGTATGTAGATGCCATTCGCAGCACAAATTCTGGGAGTTGTATTGATTTTCAAGTTCAAAGGGATGAAACTGAATCGAACAAGGATAGTTTAACTGATTTAGAAGTTGAATCACCTTCAAATAAGTTTGTGCGTCTTTTTATTGCTTTCGAGGCATGCATCAGTGGTTACCGTTACCTTCGTCCCATGATTTATGTCGATGCTACCTTTCTTACAGGGAGATTTAGAGGATGCCTCATGGATGCAACCGGTATCAATGCTGAAAATGGTTAGTTTTCTGATAATGTATCCTTTTTATATATGTGCATAATGTTTCATGCATTATTTATTTTGGCTTCATAGTGTTTTATGCATAATATCTTATGCATTACTCTTTTCAGTTTTCTGGTTATGCATCAGTTTTGTTTAGATACATAATACATTATGCATTTTTTTATAGCCGCATAATGCCTTATGCATTACTATTTCCACTTTTCTGTTATGGAATTTATGCACGTGCATAATGCATAAGACATTATGCATCATTTTTTTTAGATGCATAAGACATTATGCATCATCTTATTTAGATGCATAAGACATTATGCATCATTTTATTTAGATGCACATATTTTATGTATACGTTGGCTTGATTTTATAATTTTTTAAGTCCTGAACCATGTTTTCTTGCTGTACAGGGTTCTTTCCACTAGCCATGGCCCTAGTACCTGCTGAAGATAATGATAACTGAGAATGGTTAATGAGGAATTTGAGTAATGTTGTTGATCATGATCAAAGGCCAATCACATTTTTATCCGATCGTGCAGAAGGATTAAAGAGATCGATTCCAGTTATTTTCCCTGGATCCTTCCATAGTTTCTGCTATTATCATCTTGAGATGAACTTACCTATTAATGCTTCTGACGAAAGGTATGGTGCCGTTATTGATGCATTTCATGCTGCTGTATATGCTCTTAGTCCTGAAGGCTTCCAAAATGTCATTTCTACGATTAGGGGTCTTGGTTGTGGTTGGGTTGCAAACTATATTGAAGATATACCTCCCGATAGATGGTCAAATGCCTTTTTTCAGGGTTGTAAGTATGGAAGGACATCTTCTACTCTTGCTGAATCCTTCAATAGTTGGATGAAGGTACATAAGAAGCTCCCTGCTAATGCTCTTCTGGATCAAATAAGGAAGGATGTGATGAGGATGATGTCAGAAAGGAGAAATACTGGTAAAAGTTTCATAACAGTTCTGACACCGAAGAATGAAGTAAAGATGAAGGCTCTTATTGACGAGGGTTTAACCTGGATGGTTATACAGTCCGATACTCATGTTTATGAAGTGGAGGGCGGGGAAAGTTCTCATTGTGTTAACCTTGAGCTAAAGACATGTACCTGTCAGAGGTGGAGCGTCTATGGGTTTCCATGTGTGCATGCTTTTGCTTCGACAACAATATCTGGTTCTGATCCATATGATTTTGTTGAACCTTATTTCACTAATTCGTACTTCAATAATACCGACAACCATTCCATTCATCCTATTCCAAACTACAACAGGCCCGAAGTTTATGAAGGTAATCATATTATCGATGTGCCTGATGTTAGGAGGCCGCCTGGGAGACCACCAGCTAATAGACATTTGAGAAGTTACGAGAAGCCTCCAAGGAGATCTATTCGATGTGGTAATTGTTTTGAGATTGGTCATCACAACAAGCAAACTTGCACAAATCCTACCTGCTACAAGAAGCCGATGAAGCAGCCTAAGGGAAGTTAAGGGAGAGAATTTAACTTGTTGGTTTCTTCAAGCTTAGTTTTACGTTTGAACCTAATTCATTTTTCTTTATTTTAATTTCTGTATGGGATTTTATGAACAAGTACTTTTTCATTTTGTATTGGTTTTTATGGAAAAAAATAATTCTTTTTTCACTGTTCTTTTCTGCTTATATCAGATAATGTTATTGCATAGTAAGTTATGCATTATTTTTGAAGATGCATCTAATGCATAACTTATTATGTATTATTTCTTGAAGATGCATAGTAAGTTATGCATTTATTTTTGAAGATGCATCTAATGCATAACTTATTATGTATTATTTCTTGAAGATGCATAGTAAGTTATGCATTATTTTTATGAAGATGCATAACGGGTTATGCATCATTTTTATAAGATAACGTTATTCATTTTTATTCTTAAATGCATAATAGAAAATGCATTATTTTCGAAGATGCATAACTTGTTATGCATTATTTTCGAAGATGCATAACTTGTTATGCATTATTTTATGAAGATGCATAACTTATTATCCATTATGATAGTACAGTTTTTCTAATTTTTGTGAAATAAGATTGTAGCAAATATATATAAGAAGCACTGGAAAAAGCATTGATATATAAATATATAAAAAAATCGAAAGTTAACAAGATATAAATTGTTTATACATGCTTCATACCAACACATTATGCATAACATTACACAGCTTAATCATATTGCTGAGCAATTGCATCCCAGACGTCTTCATTTGCATCTATCTTCCAACTGTTAACTGGATCTGTCAGCATTTTCAATACCAGACTTATTCTTTTCTTGTTGCTTTTTTTATTGCATCTTTCTTTTTCAACTTCAGCCATTTCTCTCTGACTTGACATTTCATATTCATCTTCATATAGTAGCATACAAATATGAGGCAGTCTGGGTGATGACCTTGTTCAGGAACATTCTTGCAAATAATATCCTTGTATATAAGAGGTTCCCTCTTTATATCCACAATTTCTGGAGATATCTTCATTTGGTCATGTCTTTTGATCAAATAAGGCATACAAGCCTTTGCCATTATCAGAGCTTGATTCTTGCATTTAACTTTAAAGCTTGAAACACTGTTATAGAAGTTCCACTCACCCTCTGAAAAGTCATACTCTAACAATGTCCAATGTGTACCAGCAGGATTTTCCTTTGTTATATAGTTCATTGGAATGAACATTTTCTCAACTGAGATAGGGATATTCAAGATGAATTCTTCAACAAATTTGGAAATCCCATCATTGACCCTAGTTTTAACAAAGTACTGCAAAAAAAAAGGTTAGAGGTTGTCATTGAAAGGGTGCACAACAGGTGTAGGAAACAATACGGCATAAGTAGTTATGCAGTTAAATTTATCTGCATAACAAGTTATGCAGAAGTATGAATATGCTGAATAACATGTTATGCAGTTCAAATTTAACTGCATAACTAGTTATGCAGAATAACTTGTTATGCAGTTCAAATTTAACTGCATAACTTATGCAGATAACTTTAGGTTATAACATATTATGCAGAAGTAAAAAAAAGCTGAATAACTTGTTATGCAGTTAAAATTAGCTGCATAACTTGTTATGCAGAAGTAAGAATATGATGAATAACTTGTTATGCAGTTCAAATTTAACTGCATAACTAGTTATGCAGTTCAAATTTAGATGTAGCAAAATAGTTTTAAAAGTTAAAGTGTTGGGAGATGACTTACCCAAGCATCTGGCCTCATGAATGAACACTCCGCATACTGCTATTGAAAACTCACATTATTCTCTTCATTTTTCCGCTTCTTGAACAACATGTAACTGTAATAGCGTATAACTTGTTCTTCTAGGTATTCATTGTTCATTAGCTACGTTATTACATCTCCGTGAATCCGAATATCCCATAAGTACGGGTCTTCTCCGTCTCTGATACTCCAGACAGTATTTCTGTAGAAGACACAATTAGTGGCATGGGTTCTTTTATTATGCATGGGTTGTTTTGAAGCATAACTTGTAATGCATTTATTATTTAAACAAGCATAGAGGTAGTTTATATATACTTGCAGGCTGTTGGCATGCTCAAAGTATGTCTGCAGTACTTTCATCATGGGTGATTCTATTGTATCTTTGTAATCTTTGAAACATGTCATTGTTTCCAGCGGAGGTAATTTACTGAATTGCCTTCCAACAGACGTACAGGCTTGTCTTTGTTCTTCTTCTTGAACTTTATTGTCATCAGGCTTGTCTTTGTTCTTCTGCTGCTTCCCTAGTTCACAATCTTTGAGTAGTATACTGGCTGTCCTTTCTTTACTCAATGTCCTTTTCTTGATTCTCCTTACCTTGCTTCCTTGTTGGTTTGTTCCTTATTTATGTTCATGGTCCCCATCCTTTTTTCTCGAGTATTTCTTCATAGTTTCCTTCTTCCCAAATTCTGTTCCAGAAACAAATTCTTCTTCCAGGTCTTCTAAGTACTTCAGTGCAGGTTCCATAATTTCTTCTAGATCTTTATCACATTTTCCCTCATCAATGGCCATCTCAACAGCTGGTTGTTCCGACTTTTTTGTGGATTGCTCTTCTGGCATCTCAACAGCGAGTTGTTCCGGCTTTTCTGCGACTGTCTCTTCTGGCATCTCAACAGCTTGCTGTTGTTTTCCACCAGCATCATCTCCTTGTGAAACATGGAGATCAAATGTGGGTTGTTCATTTTCTTCAGCTTTCTTCTCAGTTTCTGAAATAATGTCATCATCATCATCACCATCCAAAAAATCTTTCTCTTGCGCTTCAATTCTTTCATGAGTTGTTGCAAGATTTGGTGTTGTCTACAATTCCTATGGTGTGTCAATTTCCTTGTAGCTGGAGAGATCAACAGCTTTTTCCATGTCCATTAACTTGAAAGGTGAAGACTGGAGTCCTTGACTAGCAGTTTGCTCTTGGCTATCAAGTCTGGTAACTTCTGGAAATGCTTCTTGAGTAGGTGGTTCAGTTGAAGATACTACTTCAAAATGTGTCTGATTCCTTGGAAAATTTTCACAAAGTGGGACAATAGTATCAGCTGATGATGGATTTAAGCTAGGGCCACCTGACGACTCTTCCTGCACCTCATTTATGCATGAATCAATGAGCAAAATCTTCACATATTCATACATCTGAGAATTGAAGTCTCCTCCAGTCCGTCTATATGTCTCCTGAGTCTTCTTCATGTCTTTCAGCTTTGCTTGAATAATCTTAAACCTTGCTTCAATACTATCAGGACACTTCTCTTCTTCAATGATTTGTAACGCATCTTGAAATGCTTCTTCATACTTGTCCCTGTTCTCTTCAAGATTCATTGCAACGAGTTCCAATATAGCTGACTTTTTTCTTGGTTCTCTTGGTTCACAGAGTTCCAACTCCATTGCACTGTACTCATCTCTAAAATTTTCTTTTAACTGCAACATGATTTAATAACAATCATCAGCAAATGCATAAATTTTTATACGCATAACTACTTATGCAGATAACCTAAACAATGCATAACAGGTCATTCAGTTAATTTTGGATCTGCATAAGATGTTATGCAGTTAAATAATAAGTGACGCATTGAAGGCGTAAAAAACCTTTTATATGCATAACTACTTATGCAGATAACCTAAACAATGCATAACAGGTCATGTTGTCAATGTTGGATCTGCATAAGATGTTATGCAGTTAAACAATAAGTGACGCAGGGAAGGCGTAAAAAAAAATTTATATGCATAACTACTTATGCAGATAACCTAAACAATGCATAACTTGTCATGCAGTCAATGTTGGATCTGCATAAGATGTTATGCATTAAAACAATAAGTGACGTAGGGAAGGCGTAAAAACTCTTTTATATGCATAACTACTTATGCAGATAACCTAAACAATGCATAACTTGTCATGCTGTCAATGTTGGATCTGCATAAGATGTTATGCATTAAAACAATAAGTGATGTAGGGAATGCTTAACAAAAGCAATAACACTTCTTATATGCATAACAAGTTATGCAGATACTCTAAACAATGCATAACAGGTCATGCAGTTATTTTTGGATCGCATAAGATGTTATGCAGTTAAACAATGTTCGTATTTTATGCAGTTAAACAAGTTATGCATAATAAATTATGCAGTTCTGCATGTTTGCTTTCATATGCTTGAAATATACATTCATTCTTAAGGTTCATAAACAAGTACCTCTAAGCTTGAAATATGCTTCTTGAGCATTGCTTTCTTCATTGCTGCAAAGTCCCACCTTGCAGCTCTTGGTGTAGCATTGGGATTGACCTTGACAATGTCTGATGATGATATCTCAGCTATGTTAGAGTGCTCAGCCAACCAAAGCTGAAAAAAAGATATTTTGTACATTTATTTTATTTGTAATGCATATTTTGTTATGCACATTTTGTACTGCATAACTTGTTTTTGTACTGCATAACATGTTATGCACATTTTATTTGTACTGCATAGCTAGTTATGCAGTATAAAAATTATACTGCATAACTAGTTATGCATATTTTTATGGTACTGAATATCTAGTTATGCAGACTTTTTATGCCGATATTTTTTAAGAAAGTTTAAAAAAGAAAAAAAAAAAGAACTCACAAGAGAATATACAGTGCAACCACCGCAATTCCTGATAAGAAGATTGTCTCTTTTGACAGTCTTGATGCCATCCATCAGGTGTTGGTGAATTAGATCAGGAAAAGATACAGAATCCATGGTTTCCAATTCCTTCACCAAACCAACATACGAGACGTCCAGTGAGTCTCCCATTGATCGACAAAAAAACAGAACCACTAGCATGTAAAGGCATGCAAGGGAAACAACTTCCTCTTCATGACCTTTCTGATCAAGTTTTTCCATCAACAACCTTTCAATATCATCTATCCACACCTTTGTTACTTGTGATTTGGGAGTTTTATTCACAGCACCTGCTCTTGTTTTTCATGGGAATTGCTTGACGAGGGCAAGTGACTGAGTCATCCCTATCTCTTCTTTTGAGGTCAGAATATTTCTTCCTCTGTTTCCTTTAACTCTTGGCATCTAAAAAATAATAACAAGCTCACTAGCCGTTGACTGTATAGACTTGTATTCTGACACCTTGAATGAATGCCGACTCAAATCATTATGGTCATATGATAGAAGGACCTCATCCATCAGCTGGTTGCTCTTACCATCCAAGTATGAAATGTTCGCAGCATTTAACCAGTTATAGACTTTCCCAAATGGAGATACATTGATCATATTAGCCTGCAACGGACTAAAACCACCTCTTTCCGTTATCCTATTGAACAATGCAAGTATCCTTGGAAAACCTGCTCTATAAGTACCTCCTTGAGTTGCAGGCTTGGTCTTAGCTTTAACTGCACAAACAAAATAACAAAATAAAAAAGTATTTTACTAAGTTAGAATTGCTACTTTCACTGCATAACCTCATATGCCGTTTATCCAGGCTTATGCATAAACTGTTATGCAGATTTGTTAAACAGACAGTTGTGTGCATAACCTATTATGCATAGTATATAACCTGTTATGCATTTATTTTTTGAACATAAGAAATTATATGGGGATAACATGTTATTAATGATTGTCAGGTTAACGCACCTTCTTTATAATAATTGATGCATAAGGGGGAAGGTTCTTCTTCTTCTTCTTCTTCATTTTCACCTTGGTTCTTCTTCTTTTTAAGTTTTTCTGTTTGTTGGGGTTCACGTCTTTTTCTTTTCTTCCTATTATCAACAACTTGCTTGACTGAAACAGACAAATTCAACACAAAAGATACAATATAATAAGTACTTAAAAGTAAGAAAGGGATTAAATCATCATGCCTTATGCATCATGCAAGTTATGTACCTTCATAACTAGTTATGCACATAGTTGTTTTTACTGCATAACCAGTTATGCATACTAAGCTACGCGGTTCAGCATGTTTGCTTTTACTGCATAACAAGTTATGCAGTTCAACATGTTTGCTTTTACTGCAGAACAAGTTATGCAGTTCAGCATAGTTGTTTTTACTGCATAACAAGTTATGCATAATAAGTTACGCAGTTATGCATAGTTGCTTTTTCTGCATAACCAGTTATGCAAATAATCTATGCAGTTCAGCATGTTTGATTTTACTGCATAAGCAGTTATGCATAATAAGCTACGCAGTTCAGCATGTTTGATTTTACTGCATAAGCAATTATGCATAATAAGCTACGCAGTTCAGCATGTTTGATTTTACTGCATAACAAGTTATGCATAGTTGCTTTTACTGCATAACCAGTTATGCATAATAAGCTACGCAGTTATGCATAGTTATTTTTACTGCATAACAAGTTATGCACATTATGTTTCCTGCGTACCATATGTTATTTAAAAGTAAAACAAATGACTTATTATAGATGCATACCAGACAATTCCTTTTTCTCTTTCACAGAATCTTCCTTTGCCTTCATTGTAAACTCAATCAGTGGTCTTTCACTATCTGTTTCTCCATTTTCAAATTCAACATCAACAAGTAAAAATGATGTTAAAATCAAAGAAAAAGAAAGTGATAAATGGAGAAGAAATTAAAATAAAATGATGTTGTTAACCTGATTGTGCTTCTGTTTCGTTCATTTTTGTCGAAATGTTCTTTCTAGGGTTTGTAATTTCAACTTAACTAGTTTCTAGGTTGGTTTTATAGAGTATGAAATTGATTTTTTAGGGTTTAAATGGACAAGAAATTAACTCCTCAAATCAGTTACAGAGTTTTTGGTGGAGGAGAAAAGAAACTGCTGAAAGTTTTTAAACCGCTTAGGATAATAACTTCTCAGGAGAAAAGAAAAACCGCTTTAGTTCGAAACTGCCGAGGGTAATAGAGTAAAAACATATTTATAAAAAACTTTGGGTGCAAGCATATCCAAAGTTAATTATGGGCCTGACGGTAAGAAAATAAATTTTTTTGGGCCTGCGCCTAAAATTCGCAACAGAAAAACTTAAGCATACATGGATCCTGTGTGCAGTTGCACACCTGGCCCAGCTGATTCCCAAGCGTTTTCCTAAAAAAAAGATGGGGATATTCAGGCCCATTAATACTTTGGTATAAGCCGGCAAACTTTAGCAATCAGGAAAAAGAGAAAAAAAAACAACTAAGCAATGACTATTAGATCATTGTTAGACCTCAAAATGAGACCCTTTATCTCATCTCCAATAGTCATGATTGTACCATGTATTTTACATTTAGATAGAAAAAAATAAAATAAAAAAATAATGATGATTCTGTATTGAATATTATTTTTTAAAATAGAATTTATGACAAGGAATTAGTTAAGGGTTATTGATTTGAAGGCGTTGTGGGAAGATATTTTTCCCATAAACTTTATTATTCCATAGACTAGGATATATATGTTTTACATAGTTTCCCAAAATACGGTGACCCAAATATATGGTCAATATATGGTCTATTACACCCCCTTAGTCGAAACGGTAGAGGTGCAAACGTTTATACTAGAACGAAAACGAATAAATAAAACTCGTGGAAGACCCTTGGTGAAGATATCTGCATATTGGATGTCAGATGGAATGTGCAAAACGTGAATATCACCAATACGTACACGTTCTCGGACAAAATGAATGTCAATCTCCACATGTTTGGTGCGTTGGTGCTGAACAGGATCCCCAGACATGTACACCGCACTGACATTGTCGCAGTAAACAATAGTAGCACGCCTGAGAGGGATGTGGATCTCGAGAAGTAAGTTGCGTAGCCAAGTGGTCTCAGCAACAACATTAGCAACCCCCCGGTATTTCTCCTCTGCACTAGAACGGGACACAGTAGCATGTCGTTTAGAAGACCAAGAGATCAGGTTATTGCCAAGAAAAATACAGTATCCGGATGTCGACCGTCGAGTATCCGGGAAACCCGCCCAGTCAGCATCAGAATATGCAGTCAGACCAGTCACAGGTGAAACCGAAAGACATAAGCCGTGGTCAATAGTGCCCTGAAGATACCTGAGAATGCATTTTAGAGCCTGCATATGGGGTTCTCTCGGATCATGCATAAATAAACAAACCTGCTGAACTGCATAGGAGATATCAGGACGAGTGAACGTCAAGTATTGAAGAGCACCAGCCAAACTTCTGTATAACGGTGAATCCTTGATTGCAGGGCCAGACGCAGAGCTCAGCTTGGATTGAGTGTCGACTGGAGTGGCTACTAGATTACAGTTTGTCATAGAAGCACGAGCAATAATATCCTGTGCATAAGAAGACTGGGACAAAAATAATCCCGAAGCAGAACGTGTGACAATGATACCCAGAAATTGGTGTAACGGACCGAGGTCAGTCATAGAAAATTCTCGTTTCATCAAAGCAATGAAACGATCCAGAAGAGCATCCGTAGAAGCAGTGAGCACAATATCATCCACGTACAGTAATAAGTACGCAGTCTCCGAACCAGAGTGATAAAAAAATAGAGATGGATCACAAACACTGCCACGAAAACCACAACCAATAATAAAACGTGCAAAACGCTGAAACCATGCTCGAGAGCCTGCTTGAGGCCATAAAGGGACCGTCGAAGGAGACATACATAATCAGGATGAGCAGAATCAACAAAACCTGGTGGTTGATGCATATAGACGGTTTCGGCCAAGTCGCCGTGAAGAAAGGCATTCTTGACGTCCAACTGATGAATACGCCAAGACCGTGAAACGGCTATACTGAGTACAGTACGTATAGTCGCAGGCTTAACAACCGGACTAAACGTCTCAAAACAATCAACTCCAACCTGTTGAGATTTTCCATTTGCCACTAGTCGGGCCTTGTAACGCTGTAGAGTGCCATCCGAATTAAATTTGTGACGAAATAACCACATCGATCGAATAATATGAGAGTTACGAGGACGAGGGACGAGATCCCAGGTATGTGTGTCAATCATAGCAGTGTATTCATCTTTCATGGCAGGATTCCAGTTTGGATCGCTAAGGGCATGGAGGTGAGAGCGTGGAAGGGGAGAAATGGAAGAGGTATGTTGGACATTAAGGTTGAGCCGCTGGATAGGACGGAAAATGCCACGAGAAGCACGAGTGGCTGGTCGTGTTGACGGGGGATCAGCTGGAGGAGTGGCAACAGCTGATGCTGGCGATGACTGGATGGACACAGGAGACGAGGGAACTGGAGACAAGGCTGGGGAAGACTGAGTGGGCGCCGAAGGACCCGAAGAGGAGCTGACACGCCGATGAGGAGGTGTGTACAGCGTAGGAGGGGAATGGAGGTGTTGGCTGGTGGACCAGCATTAGAAGGGTATGTGGAAATTTGCGTCAGTGATCGCAAAAAAGGATGGATGGGAGACTGTAGTTGGTCGGAATAGGCGGACAGTTCTGGAGATGATGATTCGGAAAAAGGGAAGACATTTTCATCAAAAGTGACATGTCTGGAGATAATAAACTTCTTAGTGGCAATGTCAAGACAACGATAACCACGATGATTAGGTGGAAAACCAAGGAATATACATCTAGTTGAGCGAGGAGCAAGCTTGTGCGGTGTTGTGGAAGAGAGATTAGGATAGCAAAGACAACCAAAGGTGCGAAGATGATGATATGTAGGTTGTCGTTTGTAGAGAATTGATGCGGGTGAGCGGAAATGGAGAATTTTAGTTGGGAGAATGTTGTGAAGATAGACTGCCATAAGTAGTGAATGAGCCCAATATTTTGGGGGAACGGAAGCATGAGACATCAGAGTACGAGTAATGTCATTGATACGACGAATCATGCGTTCAGCCTTACCATTTTGAGAAGAGGTGTGAGGACAAGAGAAACGGAAAACCAAGCCATTTTGAGTAGCAAAGTTGTGAAAAGAGGAGTTGCCAAATTCGCGACCCATGTCGCATTGGAAAGATTTAATGGGACGTTCAAATTGTGTTTGAACAAAGGATCGAAATTCTAGAAATTTGGTGTAAACCTGGGATTTTAATTTTAAAGGAAACACCCATAAATAATTTGTAAAATCGTCCAAGAAAAGAAGATAATAACGAAATCCCGTATCTATATTCAACGGTGACGTCCATAAATCACTATGAATAATATCAAAAGGGGCAACACTATTAGACTGAGAGTCATAAAAGGGAAGACGAACATGTTTGCTAACTTGACAAGAATGGCATAGATCAGGAGAATGATCTTTATTACATTGAATAAAAGACTGAGATCTTAAGACATCTAAAACAGCCTTTCCAGGATGACCAAGGCGACGATGCCAAATGTCAGGTGAACATACAGCAAGAGAAAGGTGGCGAGATGGCGACGACGAGGTAGACACGGCAGAAGTGGTTATAGGATAGAGCTCCCCAGAACTATCACATCGTAGGATAGTCTTCCTCGAACTCAAATCCTTCACAGAAAAACCATAAGGATCAAACTCAACAGACACATGATTATCATTGGTAAACTTACGAACAGAGACTAAGTTTTTGATGATGGAAGGAACAACAAGAGTATCTTTGAGGACAAGAGGATGGGATGACATATTTAGAAACTTAGAGCCGCTAGAGGAGACTGGAATGCCATTGCCGTTTCCTACCACGATAGAACGAATACTGCTAGAGTGAGAGACATTTTGTAAAGTACCTGGATCGGACGTTATGTGTGATGTTGCACCCGTGTCCATGTAGAAAGCATCATCCGGTGTGTGTAGACTCATGGAACTATAGGATTCGGCAATGTCCGTCGGCTGTAGGTATTCAGTTGTGGGAGTGAGGAAAGCTTGTGGTGAACGGGCTGTCACAGTGCTGCGCCCACGACCACGACCACTGTTTTGGAGACCTCGGCCACGACCATAAACTTGGTATTGTGAAGCCCAATAAGGATACGAGCTCAGTAGAGACTGGACAACGTGATATGGGCTTGGTGCAGCCGGATACAAGCTTGGTGGAGAGGCCCAGTTAGGAGTCCAGTGAGGAGGAGTTGGGTATTGTCGTCTTGGGCCTTCTGGGGTTGGCAGGAGAGGTGGTTGTCGGCCCAGATGAAACCTGGGCTGGTCATCAGGCGTGACGCTCTGGGCCTTCCGGTGTACAGAAGAAGAAGGCGTCTGACCAACAGTCGTTCGCAGCTGGTGAAGAGTGCATCAGGTGAAGACCATTCGTTCGCAGCTGCAAGGGCAGTGTGGAAGCCGGAATTCGATTGTTGTTCTCGTCGGATCTCCTCAGTGCGTAGTTGAGACCGAGCGGCGTCAAACGATGGCATGGATTGTTGAATAAAAGAGGCAACGGTATTATACTCCTCAGAAAGTCCATTCACAAGTTGTATTACCAAAGGTTTATCATTCATGGGAAAATCAAGGTCACTCAATCGATTTGCAAGTGCCTTTAGCTTATCACAGTAATCATCAACATCATTGCAATCAATAAATTTGAGATTTACAAACTTACTCTCAAGGGTTGCGGCACGACTACCTTTGTTGTCTTGGAAAAGACGTTGAAGATGATCCCAAATCTCTTTCGTTGTGTTTCCGGATTTGAGAACAGTAAGCATCAAATCTTTGGCCATGGTGGAGAACATCCATTGGCGGCAGAGAGCATCTAGTTGAAGAACGGTAGAGGCGTCTAGATCCGACGGCGGGACTGATGCATCTATGAGAAACATTAGGTTGTGTGCTTGAAGATGGAGTTTAAACAAGAAAACCCATGAAGAATACTCATCTTGTTTGATGTCTAAAAATATGGGTATGAGATTTTTGATGTTGGTAACGGTAAAGGCCGGATGTAGGGTTTTTTATCACCGGCCATTGAAGTTGTTAGAGAAGAAGAAGAAGATGGATCAATTTTTGGCTATTGATACCATGTGGGAAGATATTTTTCCCATAAACTTTATTATTCCATAGACTAGGATATATATGTTTTACATAGTTTCCCAAAATACGGTGACCCAAATATATGGTCAATATATGGTCTATTAGGCGTAGTTAAAGCTTTCTTTAACACCTTTGTATATATAGCATTCCATCCCTCCTGATTCGTAGACCTAACTATTGGAGATCATTTATGCTAAATGGAGGTCTAAAATTCTAGGTATCATTAAAAAAAAAGGTATTTTCACCCTCTATTGGAGTTGCTCTTAGATGTTTGAGATGTGCAATGTCAGATAAGTTAAACGTTGGCATAAGTTAAGTAATCGTAAGCGCATAAGATTCACTTTCATTTCAATCAAGTTTAGGGTTTGGACTCGGTGGAAACTGAATTTCTTTTTGGGATGGAAATTGAGTTTCAATTCATATAGAATTATCAACTTAGCACTGGTCTTATATTTCGAGATCACACAGAAAGTTATGGAGGGGGTCAAAGGACTTATGCAAACGGAGTCTTGAGTCCTGAAGCAGCGAAGTTCATGGAGATACGTGACACATTGAGTTGGGCATGCAATTACCAAGGATCATAAACGAAGTTCTTCTCCTTTACCCCGGAGAATATATAAAAACATCATGAAACAAATAAAGGCATCTCATTTCAAGTTTAATTTTTCTTATGGTAGTTGAGATAATAATTAAGTAGCTGATGCAGTTTCTAACACCATTTTCTTTCTTTGGATGTGACTAAAATCATCTGATAATATGTTTGTCTTTAAGTCAGATCTGATTCAACTGACTCAAAAATATGTAAGTCGTTGACTTTGCGATCTCATGAATCAACAAGATTTTATTCCATGTTTCAAACGAGTCCAAATTAGAGGTTGGGTATGAGCCAGATCACGAGTCAAATCTGACTTAAACTAAAAAATAAACATTCTGACATCTGACTAAATCAGACCCGGACATTGGGCCAGCAATAAAACAAACCCCATAGTTCACATATAGCCAAGGACCATGATGGATGAATTCTGTTCTTTCATTTCTAAAAACCCTCCAACCCTGCAATTGTTGCCAAGGCAAGATGAACCATGGGTCATATACTCTATGGTGCTTGCTCTCATACTCAACGTGTATGTCAATTCATGGACACCTTTTGGGGCATCCGGACACACCTACCTACACAAACTCCAAGTTCTCACCAGGCCTAGTACTCTAGAAGAGTAGAAGTAGGTAGATACACTCTCACTCTTCTTCAACAAACATCAGTGACTGCAAAAAAGAAAAAAAACCTTTCCTTTAATGGCAGTACAGTACTGAAATGCTCCTTTCTCTAAACAACGAAAAAATTCATTAAAACTCAAAACCCTTTTGCTTCGTATTTAGTCTGATTCCCCCAAGTTTGAAATTTTTTGATTTTGATGGCTTCTTCAACCACAGCTCCTCCAATAAGTTATGATATACCAACAATACAAGAAGAAGATGAGAAAGAGAAATTTACAGACAGCAAATGTGCATTTTTAATGGTATCTTTATGCCCTTGTTTAGTTATATTCATTATTCTTCTCATCATTGTTTTTGTAGTACTTATTGTGAAATTTCATCTCTTCTGTCATACTCCATTTTATAGTCCATCTTCTTTAGCGTACAAGAAGAAATGTCATCATCATTGATTGTGATGTTTCAATATGATTGATAAATCTAGGGTTTTTGATTTTAGGGGTTCTTTTGTGGGATTGTCTTATGTTGATTCAGAAATTAAGTTCGAATGTCGAAATCAATTTTAGGTTTTTAAAATTTGGGGTCTTTTCTGGAGTTTGTAATGTAGGTTTAGATCAGTGTGTTCAAGAGGAGGAAGAAATGTATGGTGGTGCTGGGGTTTTAGACTTTTTTTCATAGTTGAAATTGGGCAGGTGCTAGCCGCAGTCTTCAGGAAGGTGCTGAAATTAGTGGAGGTGTCGCGGAATTGGTGGGGGAGGTTGAGATGGTGTTTGTGTAGATGTAGGTGATGGTAGAGGTATGTGCACTGTCAGTGAATTAGTGGTGGCGGAGTAGAAGATGGTTGAATTGGAACCGGTGTTAGTATTTGTGGTGGTGGAGATGTTGGAATGATAAGAGTTGGTGGTTGTGGTTGAATTGCTGCTGGCGTTTGTATCTTTGTTGGAGTTGGGGCTGGTGGTGGACGTGGAGGACTGGGAAATGGTGGAGGAGTTGGGGTTGGTGCAGGAGCTGGTGTGAATTGTCGGTTTTTTTTATTAGAGGGGGCTCCTAAACTTGATTCAGAGGCTGATAAAGAAAAGGAAGAAAGAAATTATGGTATTGGTGGTGAGTATGTCGGCCAAGGTCTTAATTCCAGTGCTGCCAAAGATCAGGTGCTAGCCGAAAATAAGAGGAAAAAATGAATGAGAGTGGTGGTGGGGTTTTCGACGTATTTTCACAATTGAACTTGGAAAGCCAAATGTCATGTGCTCGCTGCGGTCTTCGGAGATGTGCTGGTGGTGGTCTAAGAGGAAGTTGTGGCATGGAGAGGCGGTGTTGGAATTGGTGGTGGTGTTGGAGGAGTTGGTGGCGACGCTGGAGATAGCGTCGGTGTAGGTAATGTTGTAGGTGGTGGTAGTACATACACTGCTAGTGGAATTGGTGGAGGCGGAGTTGAAGGCGGAATTGGCACGGGTTTGGTATCTGTGGTGGTGCAGGCGTAGGTGGAGACAATCGACTAAGAGATGGTACTTGTGGTTGAATTGGTATCCGTGTTGGAGTTGGGGCTGGTGGTGCACTTGGAGGATTGGGAAGTGGCGGAGGAGTTGGGAATGGTGCAGGAGCTGGGCAGAATAGAGCAGAAATGAGACCTTGAGCATAATTCGAGAATGTATAATTTCAACTATTGTTTGTGTTCTTGCTGATGAGGAAATGGCGTGAGAATATCTTTGCCCTGAATGTTTTGAATTGCTCCAAGGATAAAAGCCCTGTAATTCAAGAAATCTGGTACATCGCAGCATTTAGTATCATGGTGGATATGTGGTTCACCAGGAACAGAAATTTCTTTGATGAAGTGATAAAGCTAAGATAAAGATTTGCAATATGGTGCAAGACTGTGAAGTGAGACTTAAGGGTCATATGAATAATTCAATCTATTACCTGCGCATCCTTAAATATTCCGGTATTGCTTGCAGAAAAGTGAAAGAAGTAAGGGCCATTGGACCTTTCTTCATACTTCCTGATGAGAGTAACACTGTATTCTGTTGTGATGGTGCATCTAGAGGGAATCCAGGCATGTCGGGATATGGTTTTATTATCAGAGATCATCAGGGACATTGTTGCTGAAAGTGGTGGTCTTGGAGTTACCACTAATTTTATCGCTGAAATCATGAGTACCATTCGGGCCTTGGAATGGGCAGTGGAACATCAAAAACTTAAGGTAATTATGAACTATGACTCATCTGCAACTGTTACAGCTTTCACGAATCAAAAGCTTCTTTAGATTGTTTGGAACAGATGGAAGCTCATTCAACTTCATTTAAGACCTGTTCACTTCAGACATGTTTTCTAGAGAAACAGATTTTACTGCTGATCATTTTGCAAAAAAAGGGGTTCATTTGGCTCGTGCTCAAGTAATTGTTTTCTCTACTAGCCCGGATTCGCTTCATAGAATGGAGGTACCTGACACTGCATATTACAGATTTAGTTAATTGTCTTCTGACAGAAAATTTTATATCCTTTCTTTTATTTGGTGAGATCAGGTCTTAGGCTTGTTTCTCTCTTATTTTCTTTGGGCTTTGGACTTGTTGTCCTTTTGCAAGCCATGTTTTTCTTTTTCTTTAGTCATTCCTCAGAGTTGTATTTCATATTGATCAATATTAGTTGCCTTTTTTGAAGTCTCCTATGGTTTGTAGTAACATTTACATCTTCTGCAATGGGGGGAAGAGGAGCTTGTGTAATCTGCTCATGGGGTTGAATGCTTAGCAGATGGCTTCTGGTCAGATTATGAATAGGGAGAAGGGTAATCCTTTTGTGGGTGGGAGTACTCGCAGAAAAAAAGGCTCAAATTGCTGATCAGCTGCAAATGCTGGTGTCTTCTTTTCCTGGTAAATATATTGGCGCTGTTCTTATGCCAAGTAGAATTAGAAAGATGAATACTTGGTATGTGGTTAAGAACGTGAAGAGAAAGCTGTTAAATAGTATGTCCATCTATAAATGGCCAAAGCCTGTTATTGATGAATGCGAAAGAATTATGAGAAGTTTCTTGTGGTCTGGAGATCCTGAAGAAAGGAAAATTGTGACTCTCTTAGGATAAGGTGTGCAGTCCTTTTGAAGAAGGTGGTTCGGGTTTGAAAAGGCTTGAGATTGTGAATAAGTCTTTATTGATGAAGCTTTTGTGGAAAAATCATCAATGGGCTAATTTTTTATATCTAATTTCACCAATGGAAGGGGACAAAATGGCCAAGAGGGAATCTGGTTTTGCTATAGATTTTGTCAAGTTCTTCCCTTTTTCACCAACGACAGCGTGCAATATGTGCATTATACCAACACATCTGCGTTATTTCCGAACAAGTACATACGTACGTATTTGGTGGTTAGGTAGAAATGAATTTCCACCAATTCTCATCAGTGGGATTATTTCTCGTTTCATTTGCCATTTGACATGTACACACAAACAACTGAAAATTCTGGATTGACAAGACCAAGATTGATAATCGAAACAAAACACAGATATTAGGAAATAAAATATATATATTAGGAAATTTCAATTAGCATACAAAGTTTGAATACCCCTGATATCGTCGGTACCGAGTTGCCGCTTAACCTTCCCTTGTCCAATAGTCGGATGCATAACGGCATCCGGATCAGAAGTATGTTGCAATCCTAAAACATGTCCAGTTTCATGAACAGTAACTGATTCTAAATCAATCTCATCTGATGCTGGACCAGTACCCCAATTCTCATCTGCATCATAGTGAAGTCTTACTTTGAATCGTTGGTGCTAGAGGTGTAAATTGGGTTGTGCCAGCACGAGCACAACCCATCCCATCATGCTAAAATCTGAGCCCAGCCCAGTACGTGATTTAGCCCAGCATGTTAGTTTCGTGGGTTGTGCTGGGTTATTCTAATCGGCACATTAGCACAGCACAGCACGCGACATAGATAAGCACGTAGCCCAGCACAGCACAACACGTTAAGCAAGCATGTCATAGCATGCACAAATACACCATATGACAAGGCATAATACATCATATTTTTTTGTATATTTCATAAAAAAGCCACTATTCTTGCTAATTTTTGACATTTTATGTTGACTTATTTATAACCACACATATAATACCTTAATGTTTGGAAAATATATATTTCAATATCGTTGTTATAATGTCGTCACCTATATTTGACTAGAACATTAACCTACATGACAATAATCCAATTTTACATTTGATGGGCTATTTCTTTTTATTGAATAAACTTGTTAATTTTACTTGAAATAATTTCAAATGATATGTTGTCTATTTAAATTCTCGTGATAATGTCCGACTTAATGTATACATTGAGTGATTTCAAATTGTTTATAGCACGTGTGCCAGCACGACACGTTTATTCGTGTGTTGTGCCCGTGGGTTGTGATGTGCCTAGCTTTTGACTAGTAAAGCACAACACGGCACAACATGTTTGAATCGTTGACACAGCACGGCACATGGCACGTGAAGCACGTGACTTCGTGGTGCAAAGTAACCATCACCATTTCATGAAATTGTTGGACCAGTACCCCAATTCTGGTGCAAAAGCATGAGCCAATACTTTGAATCGTCCATCAAAAGGGTAACCATCACCATGATTCCCTCTACGAAAGCCAATAAAGATATCAGCATGGTCACTTTCGCCGGCCTCCCTAAACCGAAAAGGACTGACGGCTGCCCATGTTGCGAAAGCTCGTGCACATACAATACTTTGGGTTTGATAATCTACCCTAGTTACTTCAGAGCCCACGGATGTGAATTTGTAAGTTAGGTTATATTTGGAGGATGGCCATTTCTGTTTCCGATCGAAAAACACACGAAGTTCAAGTTCGTACCTTCTCGATTAGATTTCATAGAACCTTTCCATGGCACCACCGCCAATGCCTTAATACGTGTTCTCATAATTTCTTAGAGATAATTATCTAACTAAGGAATGAATGGATATTTTCCTTTTTTATTTTTGAGACGTGTTCTTAGAGATACTTATCTAATTAAGGAATGCATGGATATTTTCCTTTTTTTCTCATAAAAAGTCTACCAAATTAAGAAACGCAAGGCGATCAGTGGTTGGTTGGAACAGACAGAGGGCTCAGAGAGGATCTGGAGCCAATTACCAATGTTATCTTTGGGAAGTTTATGTCAAACATAAAGAAAGTTTACATTAATGTAGTACCAGTGCTATCTTTTGAATTGGATTTGAATGTCAAACTTAGGGAAAGTTTATAATGTATATGTAATATAAACTAGTAATGCTATTCAATATTCTTCATCGCCTCTCTTGATTTGAGATAAAAAAACTCTCTCGTAAGAAAAGATCAAAAGTCTACTAATTTTAATGGCAAAGCTTATCGATGTATCTCGTAGTTTACGTTTACTATTGGCTTTTCTCATTCTGGTAGTCGTTATTCATGAATCAGTTGAAGGAAGAACAATCGCAAAAGCATCCAACAAAGCGATACTCAAAACCCTAAAGGTTATTTCTAATCTTTTATGTATATTAATACTAATTTATCATATTTTGAGACGTGTTCTTATAGTTTCATTGATTTATAACGTGTAGGGTGACAATGATGAAATCGTTGACTGTTATGATGTATACAAACAGCCTTCTCTCAATAATCCTTTGCTCCAGAATCAAACAATCCAGGTATAGTTCTTATGTAATAATGTAATTATTTCTTTATATATATATTGGTGTTGATCATATATATTTGTAACTTACGAAATTTGCTACATATTCTTGTCACGAGTCAGATGAGGCCAACTTCATACCCCAAAGGAATGGATTCAAATAACTTGGGGACACTGAATCTTGCACAATCTTGACACAAGCATGGAACATGTCCAGAAGGAAGTATTCCTATAATAAGGTCTAGAGATAATTACAATTCAGAACCCATACATGGGCAAAACTATTTTTTAGACAAGGGGCATGTCTATCGAAGGAGAAACCAAGAGACTACAAACCCTTACGAGGTAAAATATTTGTGTATATACTTTTCTTTCTCCTATAATATTTTGATATACATACGGGGTATAATTAAATTTGAAATCCATCACGTTATAGCAAGCAAAGATTATTCTCCAAGGCGACGGTTTTCGAGGTGCACAAGCCAAAATAAATATTTGGAAACCAGTGACTGAACCAGGGGAATATAGTGCATCAATAGTTTCGGTTGCAGCGGGTGATGACGGTGGAGAATCTATTAATGTGGGATGGCAGGTAAGTTTTGGATCCAAAGATAATGTAAATATTTTTCTTTTGTGAGTAACTATGATATAACTTTTGTAATGTGCCATAACATTATAATTCTTTTTACTAGGTCAATTCAGCATTGTATGGTGATAATGAAGCCAGGTTTTTCGTGTTTTGGACGGTAAGTAATACTGAAATTTTATCTCTTTACATGTAATATGTGATAGTGTTACCTATATTTTACGAAAAATAATATATAACATGCAGTGGTGCTATTCAATTCCCTATTTTCCACCTCCCTATTCTTGCTCCCTCCAATTTAAACCCCACATATGGGAAATGGTGAACCCCATTTATACCTGAATGTAATTCAAATCCTAAATGTGTGGTATAGATCGGAGGGAGAAGAGTAAGGAGGTGGAGATTAAAGAGGTGAATAGCATTTCCTTATAAAATGAAAGTTGAATAATATACATTCATATAAAATCAACAGTCACTTTTAGGCGATCCCTCACGTTGATATATTGTTTTGAGTAGTTCAACAATCTTTGGAATTTTTTTTCTGAATTATCATTGAGATTGAGAATTATAGAGATGGTCTCAATATCCGCCTCACATGATACGAATCCCTGAAAAATATCTTCCACTCAGACGTACAGGTCTATTTTTCAAAAAAATAATAATAATATGGATTCATTCTTTTATCTTTTAGGCCGACAACTCCAAAAGTACGGGTTGTTATGACCTCAAGTGCACAGGCTTTGTGCAGACTTCCTCGGTTATTTACCCTGGTATCACTTTCAATCCAATAGCCGGATCCGTTTTTCAGGGCACCCAATACGATGCCACCTTCAGTATATTCCAGGTAAACGACTAGCTTTCTCTTGATGTTATTTTACTTCGTAAATTAAATAAAAAGAGTAATTTTGTAATAATTTTTTTAACTTCGCAAATTAAATAAAAAATAATTTATTTTGTAGGACCAATCCACCGGAAACTGGTGGGTACAATATCAAGGGTCTGAGGTGGGATACTATCCGCCATCTCTTTTCAAGCAATTATCAATAAAAGGTACCGCAGTACACATTGGTGGTTTGATCTTCAACACAAGAAATCAAGGAAGACATACTGCTACTCAAATGGGCAGTGGTCATTTACCATCGGAAGGAAAATTTGGAGTATCAAGTTATTTTTCTCAAGTTAAAGTAATCGATGGAAATAATATAGCTAGAGACCCTAAGACTGTTGTAGTGTATCAAACAAATCCAAATTGCTATGGTTTGTCTGTTGATCACCACCAACATCTGCAAGGTTATGGCTTTTTCTATGGAGGCCCTGGCTTTAGCTATAATTGTCAGTAGTTGCCCTATTTTAGTTTAGCCAAGATTTTCTAGTAGTCGTTACTTTCTATTTCTTACACGTATTGTATTTGATGAGTAAAACTTGGTTGTGGATTTCATATTCCGTTGAATTGGATTAGCTTATTCTTCTAAATAAATGCCGGACTATGTCTTGGTTAAGATGTTATTCTTACGGGACATATATTAGCAGTACAACTATTTTGTCTTGGTTAAGTTTATGTGCCGTTGAAACAGTTCTTATGTTAAGTAAAGTTAAGTGAGTTTAGAGTCCTACAAATGATGACTGCATATTTACCAATTTTTCCTATCATCAACCTGAGCTTGTTGAAGGGTCGTAATCTCCAGTTGCTATCTCAACTGATTTCTAACCCACCAGATTAACCAAAAACAATTGATTACTGCCACCCATAGTAGATATTCACCTGCGAGCTTTTGTTAAATAAAACAGCTTATTCACTTTATGCATTCAACTGAAGGTCAAAGATGCTTCCAACCCAAGCCAAAAAGAGCATACGAGCAACCAAAGAAAAGGAGTTGTTGGGTCTCCGCACAGCAAAGAGATGTGCACAAATTGCATAATAAAAGAACCGTTTTTTGGGGACTACTCAAAAATGGTGGGAGACTACTCTTTATTTTTTGGGTGGATATTAGAAGTAATAATGAATCACCCCTTATCTAAGTTCTTTTTTAGTACCAAATTTGTCCTTGGTAATTAAATTAGTGTAATGATTAGTGAGTTAATTAATTATTAGTGAGATTAAATTAATAAGTTGATTTTTTTCAAAAGAAGAATTATTGAGAGGGAGAAGAAGAAGATGAAGATGAGGGTTTTGGAAGAAAAAAAGTTAAGATCTTTTTCTATAAGAGCCACAACAAGAATATGATGTTTTGGGTATTCAGCACTTCAAATTTAGTTAACGGTGCTTGAATTGGCCAAAACATTCCTAAAAATGAACAATTTACAAATTGATTTGGGTTTGGTTAAAAAAGTTCGGCTACGACATCTGAAGAACAGGTGGCTGAACTCATCTGTAAGTGTAGTTCGGCTAATATTCCTGAAAACACAGGTAGCCGAACTCAACTTTAATAAAGTTTTTTCTTTCAGAGAAAAATTCGGTTAGGAGAAGAAAATTACGGCGTAACCGAACTAGGAGTTCGTCTAGGAAAAAAGTTGCGACGTAACCGAACTCAATATGCAGGTTTTTCGGAGAAAAGTTCGGTTAGGAGAAAAAAATTGCAATGTAACCGAACTATAAGTTCGGCTTGGACATTTTTTTTCGTCCTAATCGAATTTTTCTCTGAAAACAAAAACCTCCATTAAAGTTGAGATCGGCTAGTTCGACAAATTTTTTCACATAATTACTAGCCGAACTTCTCTCTGTAACTTCCATTTTCAACCCATTTTGATGATTACTTCTCATTTTCTCAACGAAAAATGAATGAAAAGTAATGGCTTTGTTATAATTTTGATTTTGTTTTGTTAATGATTTAAATTAAGCTATATATAGAGGTGGCGGTGGTGGTGATTTGATGTGGTCGGTGGTGGTGGTGCGCGGCGACGGTGATGGGAGGAGGTGGTTATATATATATGAGTGATGGTTATGGGAGGAGGTGATTATATATATATAGGTGAAGGGTAGGTTAGTCTTTCCCACACTTTAGGACACCCCTTATAATTATAGGGTAGACATTCCTATCACCCTTAAAAAGTCTTGGGCCATTAAAACTCCACTTGAAGAGATTTACTCCATCTTAAGCGACTATATGTTTTCAAAATTAAACCGCTTTATTTAGAACAGATAAACAAAACGCATATGATGAAGCCTTGTCAATTATAAGAAGCCTTCCTTACTTGTTTTTCAACAGTTTCCAATTGTCTCTCTATGTCCATCAGCTTTTGGTTCATGGAATTCAATTTATTCTTTGCATCCCTGTCTACAGAAGTAGAAACATGAAGGAAATCAGTTTTGTACTCGCTTTATGTGGCTTCGAATTGACGAGCTACAGCCTCCAGCAATCATATTTTAGCTATTCTTATGCATGTTCATCAGTTCATGAGCTCTTTATATACATTTATATTCATCAGATATAATCCATCCTCTAGTAACTAATTTGATGGTTCTTTTTATCATCCAATTAATTAATCCATGATGTCTTTTGCAAGAATCATTCGACCAATTCATGCAAAAAAAACAAAAAACAAAGTACAAACTTATTGAAGGTTTCTTTAAAATGTAGTACTCGATATTCCACCTACAGCGAGAAAGAGGTGAGCAAAACGTTGACATATCCGCATCCAATGTCGTAGCATAAATGTAATTATTCATGGGTGAAGGAGAGTATAAATACTCTACTATATATATATATATATATATAGAAAGAGAGAATATACAGATTATATAGGAGGATAAGTAAGGAAGAAAGTAAACCCTATAAAGTGAAAGATCACATGAAAACATTCGGCATGCATAGATCATGCACACACAAAATCGTGTGTGATTCTTTCCCATGCTGCCATGGCCATGAATATCAGTAGCATGTTTAGGGATCCTTATTGGAGTAAACTCGTGTCCACACGGTTCGGCCAACACATTGGTCCAAGAACTTAGACAGGAGACAATCATCATAGACACAGACGGGAATCTAATGGAATTTTCCTTCGTTAGACCAAAATCAGTTGATAGTTTGTACGATATTCCTGACCTTTTTTTTTATATACTACGATATTCCTAACCTAGGACATAGGTATCTAGCCCTATGCTTTCAACAACAAAAAAAATGTACCTAGCCCCAGTAATAAATTAAAAAAATAGTTGACCATGTGTCCCGGTTCCAGAAGAAAAAACAATTACAGATAGATAAATAAAGCGAAGTCAAAATCCTATCGACTTCCTTCTGTTGGAGTTTATATTGATGTGTTTCAAAATACATCACCTATTAAGTTAGTTACAGTAACCAACTTCAAGTGGTTGCATGGACGCTAGTCCCAACAGCCATATCAAATAGGTAAAATTGGTGAAGAGTTGTGTTGGCTTGTTGACACTAATGTCAACAGACACATACCCATGAAGGGATGGTTTAAGGGTTTCATGCCATGAAACACATCCATACAAATGTTACAATTTGATGGTCATGTGTCTGTTCAATCTCTATATATACATAGACTAATTGACTGTCCAAGAGATGAAAACTGTCTCTCTTATTTCTTCAATATCAATACCGCAGTGTCTTATGTTTATGCTTACTGTGCATAAACATTGTGCTTTGCCGCAATCTGATTTCATGTTGTTCATAGGAATCCAGTATCGAGAGTGCAATCTTACCGGATTGAGATCGTTGAATCCTGGAGAATAGATGTCGTTAAACCGCTTGCACCTTGAGGGGAGAAATCTATTCTTAAGGACAGTGACTATATCATGCCTCGATCTGCTCTTGTTCGCATAGCGTAGCATCCTTTGCTCTTAAGGACAGTGACTTCATTATGCACGATAAACATAGTCCAAGGCTTCAAGACAACTGTAAAAAATGTCTCAAGATACATGTCTTCAAGACATACATAACCTACAATTTCAGTTCTGTAATAACAACTACACAGCCAACACTAAGTTCAGTTCAACCTCACAACCAGTTTAACTCTAACTCCATCTGCAACTCAAAGTCAGACAACCTTGCCTTAACCTCATTTCAATTTCATTAAAAGTTCTTATCTTTGTAAACATTCTTATCATACAAACACATCAATTCCACTCAAACAACAATCATTCATAATCCACTAATTATGCCTCCTTTCCTCTTCCAGCTGGTTCACATCAAAACCAGTTTCAAATCTCAACTTCCCATTCATATTAACTCTTAATATCACTCTTACAAATCCACTATCAATCGCAGATACATGAGTAATGAAATTGAATGACTATACAGAAATCAACTCAGAGAAACAATTACCTCAGATAAATTTTGCTTCAGCACCAACCAGTTCAATACCCATAATAATTCCATCACCTTCTTATAATCATAATCAAACCCCAATTCTGTCTACAACTTCAGTCATGAGCTCTAATCGATCTCAGCTTCAAAACCAATCTTTAACTCTTTATTTGAAACAAACCCATCTTCAATATCAGACTTCTAAACTCTTAATTTCATCTTCCCTGACTTTCCATACAAACCCTAATTCACTTAATTAGTCAAAACCCATCTCAAATGAATCCTCCATACTCTCAATATCAACTTCTGTCTCTTCTCTGAACAATTCCACGAAACCCTAAGAATCCTGGTATAATGATTCTCCATCAGGATAGCTTCTCATCATCCATTCAACAACAACCCCTTCTATTTCTCGTCTATCACTAGCCCTACAACTCATCTGACTCCAAACAGCTCAACATCAAATGAAACCCTAACTTTCTGATTCTCTGTAGGTGTCGTTTATTCTTTCTCTCATAACAAATTAATATCAACATCACTAGAGATAGTCACTTCTTGATCCTTCCATAACTCTCACGATCTCGAATCTCTACCAGAGGATGAAACAGAGAAGAAACGAAGAAGAAAGAGAATAAAGAAGAAGAATGAAAATGAAGAAGAAGAATAAGAAAGAGAGCCTAGTAAGCAATTCGGGATTCGGCAAACGTACGGAACGGCAAACGTACGAGTATTATACGGTTTTGTAAAATCCAGATTCGGTCCAAAATTCGGTCAACGGGACGTGATTCGTCAGTAATTCGGAACGGCATACGTACGTGTATAATTCGATTTATAAATGTGAGTTCGGCTCTGAAAATTCGGTATCTATATATAACAAATAATTTGTATTTATAAGGTCAAAGACCAATTTTTATGCATATGTGTGAGTTATTTAAAGAAAAAATAAACTTAATATGATGATATTAATAATATATACAACATTAGTTATCCAAGAGGACGTCGTATGGTGGTTTAGATGCTTGGTTAGTGAGTTTGAGATCTCTCTCACCTTCACCTTCAAATCTCTTCAGTCGTTTTTGTTTCATAAAAATTACAACACTTTTAATATTCGGTCGTGTATGTTCGGGAGGCAGTAAAGCCCAAAAAGTGGAGTCTTTGAAAAGTAAAAGCTAAAGAATTTATGGCGAATTAAGCGGACGTATCATTCGGGATACGTAAAATTCGTGAACGGTTCGCAAATAATCCGGGAATGCCACATAATACGCGACTTGGGTTCGGAGTTGCAAACGTACGCGAATAAGACGGTAAAATTCGTGATACGGAAAAATTCGCGAATGATTCGCGAATCATTCGCGAACTTACTAACTAGGAAAGAGAGTAAGTTTATCCTCTCGGTTCGATGGGATAAGGACGACCGAACTTTAATGAGGCACCCATACTTGTATAAGGGCTGCCGAGTCGGTTTGACTATAAAATGATTAATCTTCCCTTTATACTCATTCCGTGATATCTTCTCCGTACCATATAACTTCTCGAGTTCTATCTGACAGTACTAGTTTCGTATCTAGATCGTTGTTAGATTAATTTCTTTTAATTAACGTTCGTGTTACACTAATCGAGTTATTAGCGGATAAATCGTCTCTTGATCGACTCTTGACCGGTCTAATAGCGTTGACGAGCTTGAGGATCCTTACACTTCTGATGTATCTTTATCACCTACTATTGAAAGCGATGCTACCGGGGATATTTCTGATAAGGCGGTTCGACGAAGTGTTCGGAATCGGGTACTTAATACTCAGTTAAATGATTATATATGCAATACTGTCAAAGCAATAGACCCCGTCTCCTCCACTCCTCACTCGTCGACGTCCTCAGGTACGCCTTATCCCATAACCAATTATGTTTCTTGTGCAAATTTTTCTGCTAATGATACTCATTTTTTGGCGGCGATTACTATTCTTAAAGAACCTACAAATTATGCTAAAGCCGTTCGTCTTCCCATTTGGCGTGTAGCTATGTGAAAGGAAATTAGTGCTCTTTATAAGAATGGCACGTTGTCTGTTACGAATATTCCCCCAGGGAAGAAGGCTATTGGTTGTAAATGGGTTTACAAAATTAAATATAATTCTGATGGTACCGTGGAGTAGTATAAAGCTCGCTTGGTTGTCCTCGGTAATAGACAGGTGGAAGGTGTGGATAATCATGAAACTTTTGCTCCCATAGCTAAAATGGTTTCCGTTAGAACATTTTTAGCAGTCGCAATTGCTCGTGATTGGAAGTTACATCAAATGGATGTTCACAATGCTTTTCTACACGACGATCTTGATGAGGAAGTATATATGCAACTTCCTCCAGGATATTCGATTAAGTCTCCTGGTAAAGTGTGTCGCCTCCATAAATCTTTGTATGGTCTTCGTCAATCTCCTCGTAATTGGTTTGCTAAGCTTGCAGGTGCTCTTAAGGATTTTGGATTTGTACAGTTTTATGCTGATTATTCTTTATTTACGCTACGATAAGGTGAGAATTCTATTAACGTACTTGTCTATGTGAATGATTTAATTATTGCCATGAACAATTTCGTTGTTATTACTGCTTTTAAGGCATATTTAAGCAGTTGCTTTCATATGAAAGATCTGGTACATCTCAATATTTTCTTGGTATTGAAATGTCTCGAGGAACTGATGGTCTATTTTTATCTCAACGGAAATACACCTTGAATATTTTGTCTCAGACTGGACTTCTTGGAGCCAAACCAGCTTCATCACCCATTGATCAACATCACCGTTTAGCTCTAGAGGATGGACCTTTGTATTCTGATTCATACCAGTATCGTTGGCTTATTGGAGGTTTGATATATTTGACCATAACTCGTCTTGAATTGTGTTACTCGGTGCATGTTTTGGCTCAATTTATGCATTCTCCTCGGGTGTCTCATTGGGAAGCTGCTCTTCGAGTTCTTCGTTATCTAAAGGGCCATCCGGGTCAAGGAATTATTTTACGCAAGGATAGTGCTCTTCAGCTTATTGCGTATTGTGACTCTGATTGGGCATCCTGCCCTCTTAGTCGTCGTTCTCTTACTGGTTACTTTATCTTTTTGGGAGGCTCACCTATATCTTGGAAGACAAAGAAGCAGCACACCGTATCTCGTTCTTCTGCTGAGGACGGGTACCGTTACATGGCTCATACTTGTAGTGAACTCACGTGGCTAAAGGAATTTTTGAAATCTCTAGGTGTGTTTCGCTCTCAACTCTATCTCAAGTTATGTCACCAAGATGTGGTGTTCCTGACAATGATGATCATAACAAGTTACGGCATACAACTAAACATTACTCGCTTATGACGGGCCACCCCACCTGGAATCATTCCACAGTGCCATTCATGTTAACGTACGCATTATTGCCGAAACATATTATCCAATACATAAAAATATCAGATATTCGCGTTGCCCTTGAGCAGGCATTCTCGAGATGGTCCTCAGTTATTCCAGTTAAATTTACAGAAAATCAAGATTACAAGCATGCTAACATCACAATCGGTTTTTATCACGTCGACCATCGATATGGGATCCCATTTGATTATAGGATCCTTGCATTTGCAAGTGGTCCTAGATCAGGGGCAGAATTACATTTCAATGCAGCACATACTTGGGCAGTTGATTTCAATTCAGAGAAATCAAAAAGTGCCTATGATTTGGAAACTGCTGCGGTACATGAAATCGGCCATTTGTTGGGGCTGAATCATACATCTATTGGCGAACTAGTCATGTGGCCTTCCATAGGAGCTAGAACGAAACACGTAAACTTAGCTTTGGATGATGTCAATGGTGCTCAAGCTCTCTACGGCGCAAACCCAAAGTTTAAATTAGATCCTCCGAAAGGAAAAGAAGTGGCTAGTAGTGTGTCTTCTTCTTTTGGTTTAAGAGAAATCATAACTATTTCTATTTGTCTAGCAGTTAAAGCATTGTATTAAGAGATACACGTAATAGATTTGTATATAATGTATATATGGTTAGGTCATAAATTAGTTAGGAAAGATATTATTCTACTAGCCTAATTTGTTTTGGTTTTGTACCTATTTAGTGAAGGGAAAACCCGGTTGTATGGGAAAGCTTTTAATAATACAAAATCTTCATCTTCTCTACCTTGTCGTTTCACATTGTATTCTTTTTATCTCTAGTTGATGAACACGGTCCTTTCTTGTTAAAACATTTTATTTATTATGAATTCAATCCTCTTCACTATTGACATATGTCTGATTATGCTCTTCCATGTTATTATCATTATTCTTCTTATATGCCATACTTCTATGCAACCACGATGGTTTCCACCAACAAAACACAAATTTCGTCCCATCAACTTGAGCTTCCTATCGACCATTTGAACACAAGGAAGCATTGGTAGCCATTGAAACTTCTCATCTTTCAAGTTGAAGGCAGAAAATTTATGTTCTTCTATCTCATAATTTAACCAATGCAGAACTCCATTATCATAGACACCACGGGAGGAACACAAATTGTGATCCATAATTCCTATGTTTCTCCACTTATGACTACCAACTGTGTAAACTAGGATATTTTCCACGTAAATTCTAACAACCTTGTACTCGTTTGTTGAGTGACAATAGCCGAACCCATCTGATATCAATGCCTTCTTCGACCAAGGTCTCTGATACCTGTTTTGCAGGGAAGTGTAATCAAATCGTGGAACAAAGACATATTCTCCTGTTAAAGGATTGCAAATTATATAATGAATTTCGTAATGTTTATCACGTTCGTGGAGACAAACCAAACCATTGCATGATCCAACAACGAGATTATCGCATCTGAATATTCGCTTAAATCTGCCGTAATAATAGTTCATCATCTTAGTTTGATGATCAAAATCACCGTGAATATCATCATCATACTGTTCTCCATAATAAAGTTGGACGTCGCAGTTTTCGGAGAGATGGTATGAAACAAGAAAACATACCTCGTTACAACACCTATTGGAAAGAAGAGTTTTCCAAATCTTGCATACTTGTGAAGCTGGTAAGATTGTCGTAAAATGTAAGCGGAATAGTATGTTTTCTAGGATATCGACATGAAAATTCTCCATAATCGATACCGGAGCTATCTCCTTCTTTCGTGGGGTGATCCGGCTCAAAGATAGTATAAATTATGCGCTTTGCTTTTTAGGATTTTTTATTTCTTTTTCTTTTTTCCAGCTTTGCTTTTTAGGGTTTTATTTTTTCCTTAGAAAGGGTTTGATACATTATATATATATCTAGTTTTAGGAGAAAATACTCTGTTGTGGTTAAAATGTGTATCAAGCTCTCTTCCTAGAGTTTATGACCCTACCGAAAAAAATTTAGACCAATAAAAAAAATTTATTCAAAATTTAAAATATTTAATAATAAATTCTGTAACTTCTGGTCCCACAAAGAATATTTAGACCAATAAAAAATTGTTTTACAAAATTTAGAACACTAATAACCGCACGGCTTAAATAATCCGAAATCTAAAAATAATGCTGCGCGGGCTACGTACATTTAAGACATGGGCAACTTATCAGAGCCCGTGCAGCGCACGGGCACACATCTAGTATATATATTTATTATCTAATTTAACAAAACCCTGTCACCTGTGTAATGATCCAGGGACGCGTGTAGAACCATATTCGCTTCCCATACCAACGAGCTATTTTGCATATTCGTTTGTATAAATATGCATTTTAACTGTCCACACATCTACAATAGTCTTTTGTATAAATATGCACTAGTGTACATTACTGGATTAACATGGGGATTTCACCATAATGCTTTTGCAAATTGGGCTTGATACCTAATTCTTAAATAGCCGACCAATCATATCTTGGCCGTGTTCAATAATGCATTACCAACGGTCTTTCGGTTGTTACTATACCCTTTTCTTGTTTTTCATATTCATCACACTACACCTTCTCTATCAATTATATATGTCACCAAGATGTGGTGTGCCTGACAATGATGATCATAACAAGTTACCACATATACCTAAACACTACTCGTTTTTGAAGGGCTGGGGCAATTGGCATCATTCCACACAACCATTGATGTTAACCTACTCATTATCTCCAAAACATATTATCGATTTACTCTTGAGCGGGCTTTCTCGACATAGTCCTCAGTTATTCCAGTTAGTTGTACAGAAACTCAAGATTACAAGCGTGCTAACATCACCATCGGTTTTTATGATGGCGACCATGGGGGTGTGAGCCCATTTGATGTTACGGTGCTTGCACATGCAACTGGTCCGGGAACAGGCGCGTTTATACATTTCAATCCAGGAATTACTTGGGCATTCAAAGGAATCGGCAGATGTCTTTGATTTGGAATCCGTGGCCTTACATGAAATGGGGCATGTGTTAGGGCTGCATCATTCATCTGTTAAGGAAGCTGTCATGTGGAATGGCACACCCCCTAGAACGAAAAACAGAGTCTTATCTTTGGACGATGTCAATGGTGCTCAAGCTCTCTACGGCGCAAACCCAACCTTGACGAAGTTAGATCCTCCGGAAATAAAAAACGTTGCTAGTCGTGAGTCTTTTTTTGGTTTAGGAGAAATCATTGTCATTTTTATTTCTCTAGTCGTTAAAGATTTTGATGAACTCGATCCTTTTTTTTTTTTTGTAACCATTGGATGTGTTTTATTATGACTTCCTCTTCATCAACTTTAAAGATTTGGCTATGGAAAATCTACTTTCATATTATCATCCTGTTCTCACATCAGATAGAGATTCTTTTATAACAAACAAATCTTATTCATGAACTTCCAAGATTACAAATAAACAAGCGAACAAACAAACACATAAAACAATCTGGAACTGGAAAACAAACACACCACTGACAAAGAAGCAAAGCCAAACAGTCTTCACCCAAACCACGCACAGTGGCCGTTCAAAGGCTGCTTCAGTCATAGGGAGGAAGGATTAAGGTTGGTATTAGGGAGGGAAGCAGATGAGAGAGATCAGAGGACAAGTTATTGCTCTGAGAATCTATGAGAAAGTTCTGTGTTAGCTTGGAGAAATATATGACTTATTTATAGCTGAATTCTCTAATCTTAGGTTGGTGAAGATAGGGATTACTTGTCGTGCGGATCACTTTTCCAATTTCTTCAGGAATAAATAGAGATAAACTAGGATGAATTTATTATCTCATTATTCCACCGCCTTTACTCTCTTCTACAGTGAGAAATAGGCCGGGTATTTCTCGCATGTGTCGTAAACCGCCAGACCAAAATCCTAATTGATATCCCCTCATTTGTGTGAAGATGAATCAACCTTTATGATGATGTGTTGAGAGAGAGAAATATTATCTTTAGCCAAGCCAGCGAGCTAGCCAAGATAGAAAGATATTCTCTGATTTATGAGAATGACAAGGATGAGTCACGTGAAAAGACATGGAATGCCTCAGAAATCGTGTGTGGAGTGTGAGAGAAGCTGAGTTTTGAGCTATCTCTCTCCATGATCGGTCACGTATGTCACGTGGAGACCGCATTATTTCATGTGGGTCCTTTTGTTGAGCATGCAAAGCTCAATGGATCTTATCTACGTTTTGGATAGACATGTATAGTTGAGGCCCAATTTACTAGCCGTGAGTGTGTTGTGACGCTGAGAACTAGGCTTGATCCTTAGATGAGGATTGTGCCCGAGTCTTATGCATGTATAAGACCCTCCTGACGAGCTGGCCCAGCTCAGTTAAGGCCATCTAAAGCTTCGCTGACCTGACCGACACGACTGGGGATGTCTGAGACTTGGATGACGTGACTGAGGTCGTCTCATACTTGGTTGACGGGACTGAGGCCGTTTGATATTTGGATGACGCGATTGAGTCTCTCCGGAGTCAGCTGGGACATGTTCGGGAGAGAAAGGAAATCTTGCACGCCTAATAATGTCTTTGCAAGACTTCGACTCACTTATCTTTGACCAGCGTATCTTGTAGAAATGTGCTAAGATCTAATTGTGTCTGTATTGTGGGGCTGACATGACCAATGTATTTCGAAATGATGTTCTAGGAGTTTGTCGAAAGGGCCAAAAGGCAGAATAACCAGCGTTCTTGCCGGAATGTCATAGGAATTATTCGAAAGCCTCAGTAAGTTGAGTCAGATCCTATAATAGACATTACTGGTTTGTCTCTTGATGATGTATTAGGAATCATTCCTTGATCTCAAATAGGATGAGTCGTTCTTACAAGAGACATATATGTCTCCGCTTTGGGTCATAAGTCCGTTAGGGACGTTTTTACGCATCTACAAATCCTACATGACAAGCAGTGTTTCTTCGAGGATGTATACTAGGAATCATGGCATCACAACCAGCTATGTCACGCGAAGACATGCTGGAATTGTGGGTATTCTGGTTCATAAGTCTTTCGGGAAAGTTTTATGCTCTATGGAACCTATGTGACCATCAGTATCTCGCGGGGACGTATGCTAGATCGTGGTTATGGGTGACTTGAGGGGAAAGGGATTAATCTCTCCTGTAAGATTTGAGTTTTGTCTTATGGTCTTGAAATGATATTTTTTACCCTTATCCAAATTTCACCATCTGCATTAAGTCTCTTACTTAGAGTAGAACCTTGATTGTTCTATGATGAGTATATAAATGGTGAAAAATCATTCAGATGTGGATTTACAATCCACCCGTTCTTTTTTGACTTGCAGAGTCCCCGAATCAATACTTACTTTTCTTTGCTTGTTCTGACTCTGAACTTAAAATCGACTATGGACATGGAATCCTTTCGGGCGGTTGATTGGAGGAGTTAATGGTGTGAAACTAGAGTTTTTATGAGAAAAATTTTCCAAATTGATCTAATGAAATTGTTAATTAGGGTCTACCTGGCCAAAACCCTGATTTCGGCTCTTTGTGCATACTTAGGATTCCGAGTTTGTATAGGCGAGTATGTGGGGAAGATAATTTTTAAAAGGATTCATGACTGGACTTGATTTGGGTAAAGATCCATGAGAAAATACAGGCATTCCATTTTTAGTTGGTGAACCCTTATCACCTACATATTTTGAGTTCATATTTGTATTGCACCTAAACCTAATTTCTCTCTTTTGTTTTTCTTGACTCCCTCAGACAATCTGGAGAGGTTTGATGAGGCTTGGAAGGTGTGCATCTATGTTTTGGAGTCGACACCTTGTGTGATGAGAGCTTGTATAATTCCTTGTACCAATCAGACACCTCTTTATTAGAGAAAATACCTACTTTTGAAACTAAGAGTATTTTCGTCAAAAACCACCATGAGCTTAATTTTTATTTGGCTTGAGAGAGGCTGTGATATTCCCTAGGTATGTTTGTGACTTGACAAAGAGAGAGGCATATGTCCCGTCCGGCCTTTGAGAATTATGAGCTCGATTTTCCTGTTTGAGCTAAATTCCCTTTATTTCCTATGAAGTTTGTTCTTTCTGTGTTTTGTTTCAATCCCTTTCTTCCTTGAACACTTAGAGAAATTAATATTCACATGTATGATGTCGTGGGGATGGTTAGAGGATCGCGTGGTCGGCTCTTGGTGTGCCTGACAATGATGATCATAACAAGTTACCACATATAACTAAACACTACTCGTTTTTGAAGGGCTGGGGCAATTGGCATCATTCCACACAACCATTGATGTTAACCTACTCATTATCTCCAAAACATATTATCGATTTACTCTTGAGCGGGCTTTCTCGACATAGTCCTCAGTTATTCCAGTTAGTTGTACAGAAACTCAAGATTACAAGCGTGCTAACATCACCATCGGTTTTTATGATGGCGACCATGGGGGTGTGAGCCCATTTGATGTTACGGTGCTTGCACATGCAACTGGTCCGGGAACAGGCGCGTTTATACATTTCAATCCAGGAATTACTTGGGCATTCAAAGGAATCGGCAGATGTCTTTGATTTGGAATCCGTGGCCTTACATGAAATGGGGCATGTGTTAGGGCTGCATCATTCATCTGTTAAGGAAGCTGTCATGTGGAATGGCACACCCCCTAGAACGAAAAACAGAGTCTTATCTTTGGACGATGTCAATGGTGCTCAAGCTCTCTACGGCGCAAACCCAACCTTGACGAAGTTAGATCCTCCGGAAATAAAAAACGTTGCTAGTCGTGAGTCTTTTTTTGGTTTAGGAGAAATCATTGTCATTTTTATTTCTCTAGTCGTTAAAGATTTTGATGAACTCGATCCTTTTTCTTTTTTTTTTTGTAACCATTGGATGTGTTTTATTATGACTTCCTGTTCATCAACTTTAAAGATTTGGCTATGGAAAATCTACTTTCATATTATCATCATGTTCTCACATCAGATAGAGATTCTTTTATAACAAACAAATCTTATTCATGAACTTCCAAGATTACAAACAAACAAGCGAACAAACAAACACATAAAACAATCTGGAACTGGAAAACAAACACACCACTGACAAAGAAGCAAAGCCAAACAGTCTTCACCCAAACCACGCACAGTGGCCGTTCAAAGGCTGCTTCAGTCATAGGGAGGAAGGATTAAGGTTGGTATTAGGGAGGGAAGCAGATGAGAGAGATCAGAGGACAAGTTATTGCTCTGAGAATCTATGAGAAAGTTCTGTGTTAGCTTGGAGAAATATATGACTTATTTATAGCTGAATTCTCTAATCTTAGGTTGGTGAAGATAGGGATTACTTGTCGTGCGGATCACTTTTCCAATTTCTTCAGGAATAAATAGAGATAAACTAGGATGAATTTATTATCTCATTATTCCTCCGCCTTTACTCTCTTCTACAGTGAGAAATAGGCCGGGTATTTCTCGCATGTGTCGTAAACCGCCAGACCAAAATCCTAATTGATATCCCCTCATTTGTGTGAAGATGAATCAACCTTTATGATGATGTGTTGAGAGAGAGAAATATTATCTTTAGCCAAGCCGAGCTAGCCAAGATAGAAAGATATTCTCTGATTTATGAGAATGACAAGGATGAGTCACGTGAAAAGACATGGAATGCCTCAGAAATCGTGTGTGGAGTGTGAGAGAAGCTGAGTTTGAGCTATCTCTCTCCATGATCGGTCACGTATGTCACGTGGAGACCGCATTATTTCATGTGGGTCCTTTTGTTGAGCATGCAAAGCTCAATGGATCTTATCTACGTTTTGGATAGACATGTATAGTTGAGGCCCAATTTACTAGCCGTGAGTGTGTTGTGACGCTGAGAACTAGGCTTGATCCTTAGATGAGGATTGTGCCCAAGTCTTATGCATGTATAAGACCCTCCTGACGAGCTGGCCCAGCTCAGTTAAGGCCATCTAAAGCTTCGCTGACCTGACCGACGCGACTGGGGATGTCTGAGACTTGGATGACGTGACTGAGGTCGTCTCATACTTGGTTGACGGGACTGAGGCCGTTTGATATTTGGATGACGCGATTGAGTCTCTCCGGAGTCAGCTGGGACATGTTCGGGAGAGAAAGGAAATCTTGCACGCCTAATAATGTCTTTGCAAGACTTCGACTCACTTATCTTTGACCAGAGTATCTTGTAGAAATGTGCTAAGATCTAATTGTGTCTGTATTGTGGGGATGACATGACCAATGTATTTCGAAATGATGTTCTAGGAGTCTGTCGAAAGGGCCAAAAGGCAGAATAACCAGCGTTCTTGCCGGAATGTCCTAGGAATTATTCGAAAGCCTCAGTAAGTTGAGTCAGATCCTATAATAGACATTACTGGTTTGTCTCTTGATGATGTATTAGGAATCATTCCTTGATCTCAAATAGGGTGAGTCGTTCTTACAAGAGACATATATGTCTCCGCTTTGGGTCATAAGTCCGTTAGGGACGTTTTTACGCATCTACAAATCCTACATGACAAGCAGTGTTTCTTCGAGGATGTATACTAGGAATCATGGCATCACAACCAGCTATGTCACGCGAAGACATGCTGGAATTGTGGGTATTCTGGTTCATAAGTCTTCCGGGAAAGTTTTATGCTCTATGGAACCTATGTGACCATCAGTATCTCGCGGGGACGTATGCTAGATCGTGGTTATGGGTGACTTGAGGGGAAAGGGCTTAATCTCTCCTGTAAGATTTGAGTTTTGTCTTATGGTCTTGAAATGACATTTTTTACCCTTATCCAAATTTCACCATCTGCATTAAGTCTCTTACTTAGAGTAGAACCTTGATTGTTCTATGATGAGTATATAAATGGTGAAAAATCATTCAGATGTGGATTTACAATCCACCCGTTCTTTTTTGACTTGCAGAGTCCCCGAATCAATACTTACTTTTCTTTGCTTGTTCTGACTCTAAACTTAAAATCGACTATGGACTTGGAATCCTTTCAGGCGGTTGATTGGAGGAGTTAATGGTGTGAAACTAGAGTTTTTATGAGAAAATTTTTCCAAATTGATCTAATGAAATTGTTAATTAGGGTCTACCTGGCCAAAACCCTGATTTCGGCTCTTTGTGCATACTTGGGATTCCGAGTTTGTATAGGCGAGTATGTGGGGAAGATAATTTTTAAAAGGATTCATGACTGGCCTTGATTTGGGTAAAGATCCATGAGAAAATACAGGCATTCCATTTTTAGTTGGTGAACCCTTATCACCTACAGATTTTGAGTTCATATTTGTATTGCACCTAAACCTAATTTCTCTCTTTTCTTTTTCTTGACTCCCTCAGACAATCTGGAGAGGTTTGATGAGGCTTGGAAGGTGTGCATCTATGTTTTGGAGTCGACACCTTGTGTGATGAGAGCTTGTATAATTCCTTGTACCAATCAGACACCTCTTTATTAGAGAAAATACCTACTTTTGAAACTAAGAGTATTTTCGTCAAAAACCACCATGAGCTTAATTTTTATTTGGCTTGAGAGAGGCCGTGATATTCCCTAGGTATGTTTGTGACTTGACAAAGAGAGAGGCATCTGTCCCGTCCGGCCTTTGAGAATTATGAGCTCGATTTTCCTGTTTGAGCTAAATTCCCTTTATTTCCTATGAAGTTTGTTCTTTCTGTGTTTTGTTTCAATCCCTTTCTTCCTTGAACACTTAGAGAACTTAATATTCACATGTATGATGTCGTGGGGATGGTTAGAGGATCGCGTGGTCGGCTCTTGGTGTGCCTGACAATGATGATCATAACAAGTTACCACATATAACTAAACACTACTCGTTTTTGAAAGGCTGGGGCAATTGGCATCATTCCACACAACCATTGATGTTAACCTACTCATTATCTCCAAAACATATTATCGATTTACTCTTGAGCGGGCTTTCTCGACATAGTCCTCAGTTATTCCAGTTAGTTGTACAGAAACTCAAGATTACAAGCGTGCTAACATCACCATCGGTTTTTATGATGGCGACCATGGGGGTGTGAGCCCATTTGATGTTACGGTGCTTGCACATGCAACTGGTCCGGGAACAGGCGCGTTTATACATTTCAATCCAGGAATTACTTGGGCATTCAAAGGAATCGGCAGATGTCTTTGATTTGGAATCCGTGGCCTTACATGAAATGGGGCATGTGTTAGGGCTGCATCATTCATCTGTTAAGGAAGCTGTCATGTGGAATGGCACACCCCCTAGAACGAAAAACAGAGTCTTATCTTTGGACGATGTCAATGGTGCTCAAGCTCTCTACGGCGCAAACCCAACCTTGACGAAGTTAGATCCTCCGGAAATAAAAAACGTTGCTAGTCGTGAGTCTTTTTTTGGTTTAGGAGAAATCATTGTCATTTTTATTTCTCTAGTCGTTAAAGATTTTGATGAACTCGATCCTTTTTCTTTTTTTTTTTGTAACCATTGGATGTGTTTTATTATGACTTCCTCTTCATCAACTTTAAAGATTTGGCTATGGAAAATCTACTTTCATATTATCATCCTGTTCTCATATCAGATATAGATTCTTTTATAACAAACAAATCTTATTCATGAACTTCCAAGATTACAAACAAACAAGCGAACAAACAAACACATAAAACAATCTGGAACTGGAAAACAAACACACCACTGACAAAGAAGCAAAGCCAAACAGACGAACAAGCAAATTGAGGTGGATGCATGCATGCAATTAAATAAGTAATCATCATCATCACCGATGAAGATGAAGCGAGCTTTACACGAGAGGAAGCTCGACAACCTCGTACCTATAACCGTATCCGCCGGTGCCAGTAAAAAGACCATCGTGCTTTTCATAAACTTTTGTAGTTCCATTCATTAAGACGTCATGCTGAGTGTATGAGAAAGGTATGTCGTAAGAAACTCGTGTTGCCATCAGACTCGCCTTCAACCTAGTCATAGCTGGCACAGTAATAGTTTTCACAGACCCAACTTCTTGGCTTTCTGTATGCGTTTCTCCCCAGTTCCTTGATCCAGTAACCTCAGAAGAAACTTCAATCGCACCCGAGGATACGCCTGGGACACCAGCAGTGCAAGTCGCCTTGACTCCCACTTTCACCGTCACATTATAATTCCAATTAGTTGTATTGGTCACTGTAGTCTTGAGATTTATTGATGACGATAAGGGACTTTTAGTTCTGTTGCTGGAATCATCAGTGATAAGCGCAAAAGTTTTCTCATTGTAAAGCCTTGCATCCGTTAGGTGATATCTGACATTATTAATCTTCCTTGATATAACGGGCTCCTCAATCTGCATGGTGCTCCAATCGTCAGGCCACTTATTAAGTGTGGCGAGGCAGCTCTCCGTACCGTCCTGTGTGTGTCTGTTGCAAAACTTGCCATTCTTCAAAGATCGCATCATGATGCGGTTGCCACCAAGTAACGTGGGTAAAAATACGGTGTTGGTATCATGGACTGTGGTGGAAGCATCCTTTAACCATACCCAAGGATTATTATCATCCATAACCGTCCAATACTGGCCATAGTAAGTACTCTTCAGGCGAATGCCTCCGTCGCGACTTGGAATCACCTCATAGTCAAACACTGAGGTGTTATCGGCGTTGTGATTGAAGTCCATAAACCCTTCTCCGCCGTAGGCCTTAAGGTGGTTTCCGCAATTTTCTCCCTTGATCCTGATAAGGTCGGGCAACACAACGACAGATTCCCAGTCGATGAAGGTGTACGTGGTTTGTTCTTCATCAGGCCATAAACTCAAGACACGGTCATAATGACCGAAACTATGTAACACCCTAACGTATTTTCCGGTTCTGACGTGGCGGAGCCTAACTACATGGTTGCTGTTGTTGGAACCTACGAAAATAGGCTGCAAGAGCGTGCAATGTTCGTCGGACTGGTTCTCCTCAGGTTTGTCGGCCATGGCAGTGACCCAATCGTTGACCGTACCAAAGTTTGCCCAGTATTTGTTGTTGCGCAAACACCTGATATGCACGAGACCAGCTCCGCTGGTAGCTTTCACCACCTCGAACCTTGTATCCAGATCGAAGCTATAATCTCCGGTATACCGGAGGGCGTTAGGTACTTCTGGATTTCCCGAGTACAAGCGCAAATATTCATTTCTTAGGTTTGATTGAATGATGACATACTTGGGGAGTGTTTCCATTTCTCTCTGAATCTCAAGAACTTGTTTTGTGTTTTTCTTTCTTGGTTGCGTGTTTTCTGCATGTCAATCATGTGGTATTTATAAGACCCATTTGTGCTTTGCTTCTTCATGGAGCAATTTCTTTTCCACATTGAACGGAAATCACCGGATTCTTTCTATCCCTTCCCTTTTGATAATTCACTTTTGCTTTAATGGTTCACTTCTTTTTTTTCTCTTTGAAGAAAGATAGAAATGCTTATCCACTGGAAAAAAGAAGAAGCAAAGGATTATTTCTCAGAAGAACATGGAGTGTTGGAATCAAACCCTTTCTTTGGTTATAATTCATGATCCGAAGCTCATATTCTGAACTGATCAGGCCAACCTAGGCACCACTTCATGTTACCATATCCATATTTCTTCATGATGAATAATTCATAATGTATAGACAAATAATTTACCATATTCGACATTCATAGTACTATATCCAGGTCATTTTTCTTCATGATCACATGATAAATGGCATTATATACTAGTATGCAAAATTTTGATTAACATGATCAAAAACTTTGTGCTTTGGTTCTGTTTCAAGCGATTTTCTCAGTAGAAAATGCTATTCATGTTTTGGTTTTGTTTCTGGCACTAAACGGAAATCACCGGATTTTGATAATTCACTTTTGCTTTAATTATTCTCTTTGTTTTTCGTTTTAGTAAGAATAAAATAGACGTGTCCACTTGAAGATAAAGCCACGTATTAATTTCTCGCTGGTGATATATCCCATTTATTTGAGGCCTACCGCTAAAAAATTGTTCTGAAGTAAGTAAATACTCCTTAACTAATTATTTTGGTTAATGACTAATTTTTCACTGATCAATTAGTGTTAATTCGGTGGATATGGACGTCCATATTACCGGATTGTTTGAAAATCACATTCTAGTATCCATCTATTGACATTAGCGTCCATCGTTTGTAACCTTGAAAACATACTCAAAAATTGACAATTTGCTCTTACCAAAAAATTAGTCGATATGGATATCCAAATCGGCCGACTATATGTCTACTCTCAATTTTACCATTATTTATACATGTTCGATTGTTTTTAGAATGGGTATGCTCGAATTCACAGTCATACTTTGTTTTAAGAATGAATATGTTATACTTGGTCTGAAAATGAATATGTCACTTTTTCAAAAATCATACTAACAATTGGCATATACAGAGTTTCATATCAGTCGGTTCTAAAATTAAGGTTCTTCATTTTGAAATCACAACTAGAATCCGCATATTTAGAGTTTCATAGCCTGAAAAAACTATTGATAAATGTACATTTTTTCTTTATGTAGAACAGTCTGTCTATGTGGCTGCGAACATCAGTTGATTAATATAGGAAATTGTCTATATTGACATGAACACCGACAGATCCTAGTTAAACACGTAAAACCAAGATTTTTATAATTTTTAATCTTTGAGTGTATAAACCAACTACAAGCATAATTAAGAGTTATGGGTTTGTAATCGATAATGTTTGGTTGGAAATAAAATGGTGAATGAAATTACTTTTAAACCGACAGATGTAGTTAGAGTCGGTAGACGTATTTAGGTTTTAGTTTTAGTTTGTGAGGGAAAGAATAGGATTTGGGATTAAATTTTAATGGTCCAAGTAACTTAGTATGTTTACCTAGTTTAGACACCCCTTAGGGCAACTGCAGTGGTGCGATCAAAACCAAAGATCAAAGATCAAAAAAAAGACCAAATTTTGGGTTTAGTCCGTGTTGTGACGCAACGGTACATGATTAAAATTTCGTCAGGCGGACTTTAAAAGTCCGCCCCATTTTTTTTTCATTAGGCGGACCTTAAAAGTCCGCCCCATTTATATTCCATCAGGCGGACTTTAAAAGTCCGCCCGTTTTTTATAAAATTCCATCAGGCGGACTTTAAAAGTCCGCCCATTTTTTTAAAATTCCATCAGGCGGACTTTAAAAGTCCGCCCATTCTTTTTCTTTTTTATTTAATTTCAATTTTCATCGGGCGTAATTTAAATCTCCGCCCGTTAACAAGCGTACTTTAAATTTACGCCCAGCAACAAGCGTACTTTAAATTTACGCCCGACTATATTAGAATTTGGGATTTGGTCGCGACCATATTTGGTCTGGAATTTGATCTTTGGTCCAAATTTGATCTTTACTCCGTCCCACTGTGTTAGGATCTCATCCCATAAATTTGGTTATACTCGCCCACTGTGGATGCTCTTATCCCCTTACTACACTATGTGGGAATCAAAATGCATAGACCTCAAATAAAAAGCATGGCCTCAAATGAGATTTTCTCCGTAATGGATCTTCAAAAATGGTTGAAATTGCGCGTCCCTCCCAAGAGTCCTAAAATCGGTGAGAGGCTGAAAATGAGATTCTAAGGTTTGAAACTGAGTTACGGGAGGTTGAGCACGAACAGTCTTCACCCAAACCACGCACAGTGGTCGTTCAAAGGCTACTTCAGTCATAGGGAGGAAGGATTAAGGTTGGTATTAGGGAGGGAAGCAGATGAGAGAGATCAGAGGACAAGTTATTGCTCTGAGAATCTATGAGAAAGTTTTGTGTTAGCTTGGAGAAATATATGACTTATTTATAGCTGAATTCTCTAATCTCAGATTGGTGAAGATAGGGATTACTTGTCGTGCGGATCACTTTTCCCATTTCTTCAGGAATAAATAGAGATAAACTAGGATGAATTTATTATCTCATTATTCCACCGCCTTTACTCTCTTATACGGTGAGAAATAGGCCGGGTATTTCTCGTATGTGTCGTAAACCGCCATACCAAAATCCTAATTGATATCCCCTCATTTGTGTGAAGATGAGTCAACCTTTATGATGATGTGTTGAGAGAGAGAGAAATATTATCTCTAGACAAGCCGAGCTAGCCAAGATAGAAAGATATTCTCTGATTTATGAGAATGACAAGGATGAGTGTGAAAAGACATGGAATGCCTCAGAAATCGTGTGTGGAGTGTGAGAGAATCTGAGTTTGAGCTATCTCTCTCCATGATCGGTCACGTATGTCACGTGGAGACCGCATTATTTCATGTGGGTCCTTTTGTTGAGCATGCAAAGCTCAATGGATCTTATCTACGTTTTGGATAGACATGTATAGTTCAGGCCCAATGTACTAGCCGTGAGTGTGTTGTGACGCTGAGAAGTAGGTTTAATCCTTAGATGAGGATTGTGCCCGAGTCTTATGCATGTATAAGACCCTCCAGACGAGCTGGCCCAGCTCAGTTAAGACCATCTAAAGCTTCGCTGACCTGACCGACGCGACTGGGGATGTCTGAAACTTGGATGACGTGATTGAGGTCGTCTCAGACTTGGTTGACGGGAGTGAGGCCATTTGATATTTGGCTGACGTGATTGAGTTTCTCCGGAGTCAGCTGGGACATGTTCGGAAGAGAAAGGAAATCTTGCACGCCTAATAATGTCTTTGCAAGACTTCGATTCACTTATCTTTGACCAGCGTATCTTGTAGAAATGTGCTAAGATCTAATTGTGTATGTATTATGGGGCTGACATGACCAATGTATTTCGAAATGATTTTCTAGGAGTCTGTCGAAAGGGCCAAAAGGCAGAATAACCAGCGTTCTTGCCGGAATGTCCTAGGAATTATTCGAAAGCCTCAGTAAGTTGAGTCAGATCCTATAATAGACATTACTGGTTTATCTCTTGATGATATACTAGGAATCATTCCTTGATCTCAAATAGGGTGAGTCGTTCTTACAAGAGACATATATGTCTCCGCTTTGGGTCATAAGTCCGTCAGGGACGTTTTTACGCATCTACAAATCCTACATGACAAGCAGTGTTTCTTCGAGGATGTATACTAGGAATCATGGCATCACAACCAGCTATGTCACGCGAAGACATGCTGGAATTGTGGGTATTCTGGTTCATAAGTCTTTCGGGAAAGTTTTATGCTCTAGGGAACCTATGTGACCATCAGTATCTCGCGGGGACGTATACTAGATCGTGGTTATGGGTGACTTGAGGGGAAAGGGCTTAATCTCTCCTGTAAGAGTTGAGTTTTGTCTTATGGTCTTGAAATGACATTTTTTACCCTTATCCAAATTTCACCATCTGCATTAAGTCTCTTACTTAGAGTAGAACCTTGATTGTTCTATGATGAGTATATAAATGGTGAAAAATCATTCAGATGTGGATTTACAATCCAACCGTTCTTTTTTGACTTGCAGAGTCCCCGAATCAATACTTACTTTTCTTTGCTTGTTCTGACTCTGAACTTAAAATCGACTATGGACTTGGAATCCTTTCGGGCGGTTGATTGGAGGAGTTAATGGTGTGAAACTAGAGTTTTTATGAGACAAATTTTCCAAATTGATCTAATGAAATTGTTAATTAGGGTCTACCTGGCCAAAACCCTAATTTCGGCTCTTTGTGCATACTTGGGATTCCGAGTTTGTCTAGGCGAGTATGTGGGGAAGAGAATTTTTAAAAGGATTCATGACTGGCCTTGATTTGGGTAAAGATCCATGAGAAAATACAGGCATTCCATTTTTAGTTGGTGAACCCTTATCACCTACAGATTTTGAGTTCATATTTGTATTGCACCTAAACCTAATTTCTCTCTTTTATTTTTTGTGACTCCCTCAGACAATCTGGAGAGGTTTGATGAGGCTTGGAAGGTGTGCATCTATGTTTTGGGGTCGATACCTTGTGTGATGAGAGCTTGTTTAATTCCTTGTACCAATCAGACACCTCTTTATTAGAGAAAATACATACTTTTGAAACTAAGAGTATTTTCGTCAAAAACCACCATGAGCTTAATTTTTATTTGGCTTGAGAGAGGCCGTGATATTCCCTAGGTATGTTTGTGACTTGACAAAGAGAGAGGCATCTGTCCCGTCCGGCCTTTGAGAATTATGAGCTCGATTTTCCTGTTTGAGCTAAATTCCTTTATTTCCTATGAAGTTTTGTCTTTCTGTGTTTTGTTTCAATCCCTTTCTTCCTTGAACACTTAGAGAACTTAATATTCACATGTATGATGTCGTGGGGATGGTTAGAGGATCGCGTGGTCGGCTCTTGGTTGTATTAGGGCATCCCTCTTTGCAAATATTCAAAACTGTGAACTATGAGTATTTTGGTCAAAATCCCTTATGTGCTCGTCTCTAAAACTGGGTGAGGTGATAAAACATTTGAGAGGCATTCATGAGGGTCGGCTAAGTGAATGAGAGAGGCTTGGCTTCTTTTTTTATTTATTTATTTTTTTTGGTTTTTTTTCTTTTTTCAAATTCTTGAAATTAGGGCTATTTTCAATAAAACCTTAATTATCTTCATGTAGGAGAGTCTTGGAAATGGTTTGGAGTGATTTTGGAAGAAGGGTTTCCTAGGTTTCTTTATTTGAGAGCCAAATATCTTTAATTTCCTTTTTTGGCTTTACCTTTTCATTTTGCATGATGGAATCTCTTTCGAGCTAGGCTTGAAAAAAGAACTATTTCAAACTCATTTGAGAGTGAACTAGGTATGGAGGTAGGTTCATCCTTCTTCCACACATTATTTTTATGTTGGGATTCTTCGTCTGGGTGCTCGTCAAAAAACTTCAGTTTTGAGAGACTTGCGTAGAATGGTTGTAAACTCTTCATGCAGACTCTGATTTGATCCAACTTTGAAATATAAGAGGATAAGATTTATAATGCAAAAATAATGACTCCAATTTCGTTTGGCCAATCAAATCCATGTATACTTTTGTCTTCAGAAATCCCGTATATTTTTCAGAATTTTTTCAGATTGCACTTACTTGTCCGTTTGATGCACCATTTTGATATGCTGTACCATACGCATAGGGTAACATACTTGCTCAAGAGAGTACCCAAAAGTTCCTTACGGATTATTACCAGTTAGCACGTCTTTACACATAGGGTAGCATACTTGCTCAAGAGAGTACCCAAAAGTTCCTTACGGATTATTACCAGTTAGCACGTCTTTACAATGTAGTGTACATCAATCCTAATGGTAAGAGAATCCTACCTTGTGTTTCCTTCAACTCCTAGGATGTCCAGACGCCTCAAGCATGACTCTTGAAGTATTATGACTTAATTAACCTTCCTTAGATTAAAATAGGCCGTGATTTTTTTCTCTCTAGGTCAGAGAAATGCCTCATCCTTTGATTTTACATTTGTACCCTTGGTCGTGAAGAAAATGTATTTTTCCTTGATCCTTTGTGAAAGTGCGCGTGGCCCAAACAAATCCATGAGTATCCCGTGAGATGTGAGATGAATCTCTTGATAAGAATATGACTCTAGGCATGAGGTTGGGCTTGAAGGGATTAGGGGAGACAAGGCTTAAAGTGATTGGATGAGACCAAACTTTAAGGGGAAAGGCCGGTCCTCATTTAGAGAAAACCCAAGTCGTATGTTGGTCCTCATATAGATCACTCTTTCACATTATTTGCATACTTATTACGTTGGTGGTCGTTCTGGCCAACTCTCTTTCTATATTGGGATCATCTTATCTATTTTACTTTTAGTATTATTTTCAGAATCAAAATTGGAAATGGACAGAAATAAAAATCAATTTTTAATCGATAAAAAATCTGGTGGTCCTGGAGAGTTTGGAACTCATATCACTGGTATCATCACTCAGCAAATCCTTTTGAGAAGCGTGATTGTGTGCGATTTACTGACCCTAAGAGCAATTCCAATAATACGGAGGTAAAATCATTCATAAGCCAAGGAGTATATGCGGACCCTCCGCAAGGCATTCTAACCGGAAGTCGGGAAAGGCTGGGGCTTAGAATTTGTATTTCACTTTAGCTGCTTAGCATAGTGACTTAGATGGAAGCGGTCTACTGGTAAATTTTCAGTTAACTCAGCTTACAAAGCTTTAGTGAACTCCAGAAACCAAGACTCTGGTTATACTAACACTATACCTTTTTTTTTGAATCATTTCTAGAAGACTAAGCTTCCTAGAAATATTCTCCACTTTCTTTTGAAATGTCTCCAAATTAGCTAGATTCTGTAATAATTTTGGTTCCACTTGCCTTCTGTGTAACAACCATACTGGATGCACACACATCTCTTTAATGAAAACTCCCTGGTTGAAGATGTGTGGAATTTTGTAATTAATAATGATAGTATCCATGTTTTATCTGTTCAGTTTGACGATCGGCTTGTAGCATGTATCATGGGAACAATCAAATTGCTACTAGAGTGAATATATATTCTGGAATGGTTAATTTAATTTTGTAATATGGCATGTTTGGAAATGCAGGTGCGTGAAAGTCTTTGATAACGAAAAGCCTAACATACTTGACTAAATTGATTATGCTAATTAACATATAATCATTACTTTTTCATCTCTACCAATACTGTTGATATTCAATTTTTTATTATACCTATTGATTTATGCTTCCATAAAAATTAGAAATTGTTCAACGAAAATCAGAACCCCAAAAAAGTAACCTAATTTTTATCTTTTAATTTAAATGTGTATTGTATATGCTCTGTAAGGAAATGGAATTTCTACTGCCAAACGTAAAATCATAAGAGTATGTTCTTGGTCGAAAAAGTTATACGTGGGAACTATTAAACAATAGTTATCAGAAGGAAGTATATTATTGTTGCACCACCTAATATTAATATGGCTAGGTTAATGTGTAACAATAGTACGTAAACGGTCGATTAGTGATAATAGTGGTTTGATTATTTTTACCCAGAATCAGCATAATCTTGTTGATAATCCATTTGATTTTAGGTTTGATTGTTTTTACCCATATTTTTCAATTCTTGAATATTACATAACACTGGTTTACGGATTGATCACCGGTTGTTCTTTTATGTCTCAGAGAATTAAACAATAAAAAAATAAAGGAACAATACTGTACTAATTTAGGGTACCATAATAATAAAAATAATCAAAACCAGGGTTTTCGAGTTGATAGTTTTTCAATGGTTTTTTCTTAATGAAAATGGAAGGTAAATAACGGAGGAGGCAAATTGGAGTGGCAATAATAGTCATGGTCAAATTTAATTTGACTATTGAAGGCGCACATTTACATTTCAATGCAGGAATTACTTGGGCAGTTGATTTCAATTCAGAAGATGCCTTTGATTTGGAATCCGTGGCGATACATGAAATGGGGCATGTGTTGGGGCTGAATCATTCATCCAATGAAGAATCTGTCATGTGGCCTTACGCAACCCCTAGAACGAAAAACATAGACTTAGCTTCGGACGATGTCGATGGTGGGAGAGTCTTTCTTTGGTTTAAAAGAAATCATTATCATTTCTATTATATTGAAGGTAGTTACAAGACAAGATTGTATGTAGAAAACAAGAGTGAAGAAAATAGACGAGACAAGAAATTGTTCTACCTTTTCATTGTCAATCAGAACTCCTATATAAAGGAGTTAGCTTACAGAAGATTATCTCCAATATCCTAACATAAGCAACATATCTTTTAAAGAAGGTAAGTAAATATTTACATCTAATACAAAAGATACAGGAGTATCCAAAAGATACAGGAGTATCCAATAGATACTAGAATATACAGCTAATACCCCCCCTCAAGTTGGAGCATGAAGAGTCGAAATGCCCAACTTGAGAAGAAGATTGTGAAACTGCTGACGTCCCAAAGCTTTAGTCAGAATATCAGCTAGCTGAGAAGTAGTATGAATATAGGATGGAATGATAGTACCTCGAAGAATTTCATCACGCACAAAATGACAGTCAATCTCGATATGCTTTGTACGCTCATGAAAGACGGGATTATTAGCAATGTGTAACGTAGCTTGACTATCACAATGAATTAAAACTGGTTTTAGATGTCCGATACCAAAATTTCGGAGCAATCCTCTTAACCATATAATCTCACAAGTTGTGGAGGCCAAAGCACGATATTCTTCTTCGGCTGAAGAACGAGACACTGTGGTTTGTTTCTTCGTTTTCCATGATATAGGAGAACCGCCAAGAAAAATAAAATGGGCCGTGAGAGATCGACGACTAATTGGACAACTAGCCCAATCTGCATCACAATAGGCCTCAAGAACGAATTTGGAATCAGCTCGAAGTAAAATACCTTGCCCAGGGCTAGATTTCAGATAACGCACAACTCGAAGTGCAGCATCCCAATGAGATTGAGTTGGATGTTGCATAAATTGAGACAACGTATCAACAGAGTAACATATATCAGGCCGTGTAATATTTAAATAAATTAGTCTCCCCACCAACCTTCTATAACGAGCCGGATCAGGCATGAGCGTGTCAGAAGCAAGAGCCCGCCGATGATTCTCCTCCATTGGAATACTAGCTGGTTTGGATCCGAGAAGACCTGTTTCCGTCAAGATGTCTAGCACATATTTACGTTGGCAAAGGAAAATGCCTTTAGAGCTTCTAGCTACCTCAATACCGAGGAAATATTTTAATTTGCCCAAATCCTTCATATGAAAGCATCTACTGAGATATGCTTGAAACTCGCAAATGGCAGCCTTATTGTTGCCAGTAATAACAAGATCATCCACATATACTAGAATATACATAATAATATTTCTTCTGCGATAGAGAAATAACGAGTGATCTGAGGCACTTGTAGAGAAACCATAAGTACGCAAAGCGGTTGCCAGCTTTGCATACCAGCACCGGGGAGCCTGACGTAGACCATACAAAGACTTACGAAGTCGACAGACTTTGCCAGAAAATCCATTACCGAACCTAGGAGGAAGTCGCATAAAAACTTCTTCATATAAATCGCCATGAAGAAACGCATTGTGAACATCCATTTAAACTAACTCCCAGTTGTTGATTGCAGCAACTGCAAGAAGAGTTCGTACAGTAACCATTTTTACTGTAGGAGCAAAAGTGTCTGAAACTTGGATGACGTGATTGAGGTCGTCTCAGACTTGGTTGACGGGAGTGAGGCCGTTTGATATTTGGCTGACGCGATTGAGTTTCTCCGGAGTCAGCTGGGACATGTTCGGGAGAGAAAGGAAATCTTGCACGCCTAATAATGTCTTTGCAAGACTTCGACTCACTTATCTTTGACCAGCATATCTTGTAGAAATGTGCTAAGATCTAATTGTGTCTGTATTATGGGACTGACATGACCAATGTATTTCGAAATGATGTTCTAGGAGTCTGTCGAAAGGGCCAAAAGGCAGAATAACCAGCGTTCTTGCCGGAATGTCCTAGGAATTATTCGAAAGCCTCAGTAAGTTGAGTCAGATCCTATAATAGACATTACTGGTTTATCTCTTGATGATATACTAGGAATCATTCCTTGATCTCAAATAGGGTGAGTCGTTCTTACAAGAGACATATATGTCTCCGCTTTGGGTCATAAGTCCGTCAGGGACGTTTTTACGCATCTACAAATCCTACATGACAAGCAGTGTTTCTTCGAGGATGTATACTAGGAATCATGGCATCACAACCAGCTACGTCACGCGAAGACATGCTGGAATTGTGGGTATTCTGGTTCATAAGTCTTTCGGGAAAGTTTTATGCTCTACGGAACCTATGTGACCATCAGTATCTCGCGGGGAAGTATACTAGATCGTGGTTATGGGTGACTTGAGGGGAAAGGGCTTAATCTCTCCTGTAAGAGTTGAGTTTTGTCTTATGGTTTTGAAATGACATTTTTTACCCTTATCCAAATTTCACCATCTGCATTAAGTCTCTTACTTGGAGTAGAACCTTGATTGTTCTATGATGAGTATATAAATGGTGAAAAATCATTCAGATGTGGATTTACAATCCAACCGTTCTTTTTTGACTTGCAGAGTCCCCGAATCGATACTTACTTTTCTTTGCTTGTTCTGACTCTGAACTTAAAATCGACTATGGACTTAGAATCCTTTCGGGCGGTTGATTGGAGGAGTTAATGGTGTGAAACTAGAGTTTTTATGAGACAAATTTTCCAAATTGATCTAATGAAATTTTTAATAAGGGTCTACCTGGCCAAAACCCTAATTTCGGCTCTTTGTGCATACTTGGGATTCCGAGTTTGTATAGGCGAGTATGTGGGGAAGAGAATTTTTAAAAGGATTCATGACTGGCCTTGATTTGGGTAAAGATCCATGAGAAAATACAGGCATTCCATTTTTAGTTGGTGAACCCTTATCACCTACAGATTTTGAGTTCATATTTGTATTGCACCTAAACCTAATTTCTCTCTTTTCTTTTTTGTGACTCCCTAAGACAATATGGAGAGGTTTGATGAGGCTTGGAAGGTGTGCATCTATGTTTTGGGGTCGATACCTTGTGTGATGAGAGCTTGTTTAATTCCTTGTACCAATCAGACACCTCTTTATTAGAGAAAATACCTACTTTTGAAACTAAGAGTATTTTCGTCAAAAACCACCATGAGCTTAATTTTTATTTGGCTTGAGAGAGGCCGTGATATTCCCTAGGTATGTTTGTGACTTGACAAAGAGAGAGGCATCTGTCCCGTCCGGCCTTTGAGAATTATGAGCTCGATTTTCCTGTTTGAGCTAAATTCCCTTTATTTCCTATGAAGTTTTGTCTTTCTGTGTTTTGTTTCAATCCCTTTTTTCCTTGAACACTTAAAGAACTTAATATTCACATGTATGATGTCGTGGGGATGGTTAGAGGATCGCGTGGTCGGCTCTTGGTTGCATTAGGGCATCCCTCTTTGCAAATATTCAAAACTGTGAACTATGAGTATTTTGGTCAAAATCCCTTATGTGCTCGTCTCTAAAACTTGGTGAGGTGATAAAACATTTGAGAGGCATTCATGAGGGTCGGCTAAGTGAATGAGAGAGGCTTGGCTTCTTTTTTTATTTATTTTTTTTTTCGGTTTTTTTCTTTTCTCAAATTCTTGAAATTAGGGCTATTTTCAATAAAACCTTAATTATCTTCATGTAGGAGAGTCTTGTAAATGGTTTGGAGTGATTTTGGAAGAAGGGAAACCCTAGGTTTCCTTATTTGAGAGCCAAATATCTTTAATTTCCTTTTTTGGCTTTACCTTTTCATTTTGTATGATGGAATCTCTTTTGAGCTAGGCTTGAAAAAAGAACTATTTCAAACTCATTTGAGAGTGAACTAGGTATGGAGGTAGGTTCATCCTTCTTCCACACATTATTTTTATGTTGGGATTCTTCGTCTGGGTGCTCGTCAAAAAACTTCAGTTTTGAGAGACTTGCGTAGAATGGTTGTAAACTCTTCATGCAGACTCTGATTTGACCCAACTTTGAAATATAAGAGGATAAGATTTATAATGCAAAAATAATGACTCCAATTTCGTTTGGCCAATCAAATCCATGTATACTTTTGTCTTCAGAAATCCCGTATATTTTTCAGAATTTTTTCAGATTGCACTTACTTGTCCGTTTGATGCACCATTTTGATATGTTGTACCATACACATAGGGTAACATACTTGCTCAAGAGAGTACCCAAAAGTGCCTTACGGATTATTACCAGGTAGCACGTCTTTACACATAGGGTAGCATACTTGCTCAAGAGAGTACCCAAAAGTTCCTTACGGATTATTATCAGTTAGCACGTCTTTACAATGTAGTGTACATCAATCCTAATGGTAAGAGAATCCTACCTTGTGTTTCCTTCAACTCCTAGGATGTCCAGACGCCTCAAGCATGACTCTTGAAGTATTATGACTTAATTAACCTTCCTTAGATTAAAATAGGCCGTGATTTTTTTCTCTCTAGGTCAGAGAAATGCCTCATCCTTTGATTTTACATTTGTACCCTTGGTCGTGAAGAAAATGTATTTTTCCTTGATCCTTTGTGAAAGTGCGCGTGGCCCAAACAAATCCATGAGTATCCCGTGAGATGTGAGATGAATCTCTTGATAAGAATATGACTCTAGGCATGAGGTTGGGCTTGAAGGGATTAGGGGAGACAAGGCTTAAAGTGATTGGATGAGACCAAACTTTAAGGGGAAAGGCCGGTCCTCATTTAGAGAAAACCCAAGTCGTATGTTGGTCCTCATATAGATCACTCTTTCACATTATTTGCATACTTATTACGTTGGTGGTCGTTCTGGCCAACTCTCTTTCTATATTGGGATCATCTTATCTATTTTACTTTTTGTATTATTTTCAGAATCAAAATTGGAAATGGACAGAAATAAAAATCAATTTTTTAATCGATAAAGAATCTGGTGGTCCTGGAGAGTTTGGAACTCATATCACTGGTATCATCACTCAGCAAATCCTTTTGAGAAGCGTGATTGTGTGCGATTTACTGACCCTAAGAGCAATTCCAATAATACGGAGGTGAAATCATTCATAAGCCAAGGAGTATATGCGGACCCTCCGCAAGGCATTCTAACAGGAAGTCGGGAAAGGCTGGGGCTTAGAATTTGTATTTCACTTTAGCTGCTTAGCATAGTGACTTAGATGGAAGCGATCTACTGGTAAATTTTCAGTTAACTCAGCTTACAAAGTTTTAGTGAACTCCAGAAACCAAGACTCTGGTTATACTAACACTATACCTTTTTTTTTGAATCATTTCTAGAAGACTAAGCTTCCTAGAAATATTCTCCACTTTCTTTTGAAATGTCTCCGAATTAGCTAGATTCTGTAATAATTTTGATTCCACTTGCCTTCTGTGTAACAACCATACTGGATGCACACACATCTCTTTAATGAAAACTCCCTGGTTGAAGATGTGTGGAATTTTGTAATTAATAATGATAGTATCCATGTTTTATCTGTTCAGTTTGATGATCGGCTTGTAGCATGTATCATGGGAACAATCGATTTGGAATCCGTGGCGATACATGAAATGGGGCATGTGTTGGGGCTGAATCATTCATCCAATGAAGAATCTGTCATGTGGCCTTACGCAACCCCTAGAACGAAAAACATAGACTTAGCTTCGGACGATGTCGATGGTGGGAGAGTCTTTCTTTGGTTTAAAAGAAATCATTATCATTTCTATTATATTATTTATCTTTTGTTCGGTAAAGACGTAGACATATTGATCGAAAAACGAGGGAGAGTTGTGTTTGTGAGGTTATAAACTTATTGCATTTCATTAATCTTATTAATAACATTATCTCATTGTAATGAAGTTTTAATGTTCTTCATGGGATTGTTTACTTGAGTATTAACTATTCTAGTTTACGTATTTCCTCTTGTGATTTCGATGCATGGTTTAGTCTTATTTACATCTTATTAAGTTTGGTATTTGGGTGTATTGTGGGTTTACTGCATGCAGATACAAAGAAAGACTCTTTCCTGCAGTGCATTTAAACTGTCCACACATCTACAATATTCGTTTGTATGTATGCATTTTGTGAACACGTAAATCACGAAGGCATTTATATGTTCACAAACAATATTCACATTCTAGGTACCAACTCGTGCTGATAATACAATGGTATTGATTCCTTGGCTCAAAATCTTCGGGTTTATCATAGCCTCATCTAAGAACATCGCGGGTGGCGTTTACGCAGGGGAAGATAAAGAAAACGAAGCATAAAAGTAAAACTCATGGAGCGTTAGGCAAAAATAAAGTGCTGAAGTGTAAATAAGACTGGGATTTACGTGGTTCAGCACTAAGGCCTACATCCACGGGGTTGTTGTTTCACTATGTACTTGATGATTACAAAGATAGTCGAGTGACTTTGGGGTTTACATAGGTCTGTATATTGTAAAGGACTAACTTACACTCAAAATATTTCTCTCTCCTTCTCCTCCTGATTTTTCCGATCCCCTTACTCTTGGTGGAGAGGGGGTATTTATAGGGTTAGAGTGTGGGACCCACCTCTGAGGACCGTTGGAACCTTATCTTCTTGTGTTTTGTGTCCATCCCGCGGGGGTCTTCGTTTATTACTTCATCACGCAGAGTCGTCTTCGTTCGTTCCACGGGTTGATCGACACGTATGTTGCTCAGAGTGTTTAATGCGGGTAGTTGAGGTGCCTGCTCGTGTCAGGCAAGTGTCTTCTGCCCCTGTCACATCCATGTCTGTTCATTTTCTCTCCACCGTTGATCTTGGCTTCTTTTGGGATGAGATAAAGTAACTCTTCGGGAGTTATCTGGTGCTCCGCAGTACATCGTGTTACCCCTTAGATTTGTTTGGGCAAAGATCCAACGTCGGCGGGATGGGCATCTTAGCTGTGGGCACATGTCATCATGCTTTGATGACTTTGTCCGCATGATCTCCACGTATGTTCCTATATACACGTGTTTGATGATGAAATATGTGCACATAATTTGCCCCTTTTCTTCGGGCTTGAGTGTTTAGTGGGAACATTGAAGAAAACAATCGTTACATATTCTTCCTCTCTCCTAATAACTTCTCCTAGAGACTTGGGCATGTTTCGTATTCGTGCATTAACTGCTCATTTAATGGGCACGTTTCTTATTCCTCCCTTAACTTCCTTCTCTTTCTTTCGAGTATATTAAGGAGGGGAGAAAAATTAATTTCATTCTCCTTCGAAAATTAATTTCATTCTCTGTCATTCTTTATTCGTCAGCCATTAAATTCTCTGTCTTAGCATTTATCACGCTCCCTTCTTCATTGTTTCTAGTTTGTTTCACTATCTGTCAGTCTTCATTCTTTGTTCTTCGACCATTAAATCCTCTGTCTTAGCATTAATCACGCTTCCTTCTTCATTGTTACTGGTTTGTTGTCCTCTTCCTGCTGATGTTTGTGGTGGTAAGGTTTCTTTTCTTTGTTCCTTTTTTTTTAAGCTGTGTTGGTTGTAAATTTGCTGTTGTTGATCGTATTGTAGCCTCCCATTTTTGTTGTTGTCGTCCTTGTTTGTGATGAAGAACCCTTTTCTAATGCTTGTATGCTAGTTTGCCCCTGTTCTTCGTCGGAAATCAAGGAGGCCATTGTTTTACGTGTATTGATTGGACTTTTGAGTTTGGGGTTTTTAGGGTTTCTGTGCTATGTTGAGGTGGACTGCTAATTTTGTGGTTTTTTGATCTTTGGTAATGACCTTGTGTTTGTTTCTAACTTGTTTATGTTGTATCTCTTCGCAGCCATGTCTGACCGTCCGCGTCTTCCTCATCAAACTCCTGGTTCTAGTCTACCGAGATCCCCTCCGCGCAGAGAGTCTCAAATGGATCCCTGTGGTATCAGAGTTTCTTCTTCAGGGGCGAAGGCCTCTCCTCCTAGGAAAGATGGTCCTTCAAAAAATCCTTCCGGGTCTCGAAACGCTGCCGAGCGTGCGGTTTCTCGTCCTCGTGATGACGTTAGGTGTGCGCAGACACCTCCTCGTGCTGTTGCTTTTGATGTTCCTCCTCTGCGTTCAGTAGTGCCTGTGCAGCACCCTCTACCGCCGCCTCCATTACTTCCTCTCAAAGGGAAGAATACCAAAGGTTGTGTCCCAAGGACTGAATCGTCTAAAAATCCTTCTTTTAAAAGATGAGCTTCCGAGGCTTTTGTTGGTTCTTCTGAGCCCGCGGAACAGGATGAGGCTCCCCCGGTGATACGCAGTGTTCCGGTCAGCAAGAAGAAAGTGACGTTCAAGCATATTGACCTTGAAGTTTTCAAGGAAAAGCATGAGCTTCAAGCCTTCGAAGTTTGTTTTTATGCCCCTGAAAATTATATTACTTATGATCTCCTCTCGAAGTATCAGTTTGACGAGTTCCATATGTTGACTACGGTTGGAGCTTTCGAGGCGGGTCTTATGCTGCCGTTGTACAAGTCTGGCGACTCCTTCTATTACGATGTGCTTGCTGGTCGTGAAGGCTCTTCTACCAATACTCACAGCCGTTCTGTGTCGCAATTATCGGGGAATTATCTCCGTGCACTGAAGGAGTGTTATCTGCGGAGTAAGGGGCAGACGACGATGACCTGTTACGTTCCAAATCCCGCGGAGAGGGAATGGTACACTCCTGAAAACTTCAACAACTCTTTTGGTGATTACGTCAATAGTAGGAATCGTAAACCGTGGAGTGTTAGCCTTCGGAATCTCGCTTCTCCTCTGGGTGAGATTCGTCTGTTAAGTGAGGTCACCGATGCCAAACTGAAGTATGTTCCGGGCACCGAGGGGTCTAGTCAGCGGAAAATTTTTCCGGCCCGTGAGAGGATCAAGCGTGACCATGACTACGAGTGGCACGCTACTGTGATCGAAGTCGTTGGTCCTTGGGCGTACGGTTGGATTACCGGTCCACGAGGTTGGCGTCCTTCTGGGATTAGCAGGCCACGTGAATCTCCTCCGGCTCGTTATGGAGATTTCTGTCCCTGACGTTTTAACTTCGCAGGTATGAACTTTCCTTATGCCCTCGACGTCGTTGAAGGATACGAGGAGGAAGGTTCTGGTGTTATATTTCCACCGAAGAGTGCCACTACTGCTAAGGTATGGTTATTTCAGTTTCTGGACGCGCTTGGTCGAAAAGTAACTCTGTGGAAAGTAACTTTTCGTAAAGTAACTCTGTGGAACATGTGTTGGTTTGCAGGTTTCGAAGAAGAAAAAGATTGGGCCGAAGCGGTCTTCTACAATTGTGATGGGTGAGGCTGAGGTTCATGAAGAAGTTACCAGTCCGGTAAACGAAGAGTTTGCCGAGGATGAGATTTCTGATGGGGAAGAACGTACTGATACTTCCCCCCCTAATGTTAAGGATATTGGTGCGGGTTTTGAAGGGGATGGAGGAAATAATGCCGCGGTAGCTGATGGCAGTGTTCTAGTAGATATGTCAGTCCCTGCTGGTGATGCTGAGGGAACTCTCCCCACCATGTCTCAAGAGTTCTCGTTTGACCGGATTTATTCCGCAGGGGATCTCCTTGACGATGCTCTTGATTTTCCTGAAGACTTCTCTCTAGTTTCCCCCAATGATGATTGAGATGTGCTCGGGGGGTCTGGGAAGGAAGACGCTGCTGTTCAGGACGGAGGCGCGGGTGATCACGATGTGCGTGTTGATGCCGAAACTTGTGTTGATGAGGCAATATCAGCCAAGGGGAAGTCCGTGGTTGATTCGCCGTCTGAGGATTTCCCTCATTCGCTGACTTTTGAGGGTGAGGACGCCATAATGGATTGGCTTAAGAAAAAGGGTTTGTTGTTCGTCCCTCATCCTGCCCCGGTGGTTTCTGGTGAAAAGGATTCCGATGCTTATACCCGTCGGATGATGGAGCTATCTTCTAAGGCGCGGGTATCTGATATGTGGGGGAAAATTTTGAGTGTTCTCGAAGCTACCCTTGTAGCGGAGCCTCCTACTTCTGTCGAGGATATGATGGACATAGACGACGGCTACCAATATGGTTTTCCTCAGCAGCGTGTCTTGGAGGTAAGTCTTCGTACATATCTCTTCATGACGATTGAATCCTTCGGTGTAAATAATGTTTGTCGTTTTGATGTGTAGATGATGAGGAGTGAGCATTTCAACCATGTGATGTATCAATTCTTTAAGGCGAAATCTTTGAAGCTGGAGGCTAAGCTTCGTCACAGAGAAAAGGAATTATCTGCGGCTGAGGTAGAAATAGAAGAACTGAAGAGAAGCCTTAAAGAGAAAGAAAGGCTGGGTGAAGCGGAGGCTGGGCTTCGTTCAGAGCTTGCTGTCGTTCGCGCTGAGTTAGAGCAAACTCGCGGCCAAGTTTCAGCTTTCACAGGTTTGATTCTTTTTCTTCTTTTACTCTCGCAGTGCTTCGTAATTCCTCTATATTCCTTAGTTGTTCTGTCTGAGTCTCCCCACACTATCTCCAGTGGGTGGCGTTCCCGAGTTGATATGGCTTCGAAACGAAAGGGCACGGCAAAAATCTCGTATCAAAGAGCTGGTCGAGAAAATTAAGAGTGAAGCCAAAAAGTGGGATGCGCGGGCTGAAGTATGGCGTGAAAGGCATGTTCAAATGGTTGATATGCAGAATCTGTATAACCATGACCGTACGTTGTTTAATGGTACGCTGCTGTGGACATGTGAGAATCTGCGGGAATCCCATGAGCGAACTTCATTGTTGGAGTTTAGGGTACATCTTCTAGAAGAGGAATTACGAAAGGCTCGCTCCCTTCCTTTTCCGAGAGTTAATGAGAGCATGTTGTGTCTTACCAGAGAAAGGGACGATGCCCGAGCCGAAGTTTGGGCTCTAAGAAAGGCCCTTGCTGCGTCTCGTGCTGAAATAGCACGTCTGGCTGAGTCTGAGAGAAATCTTGAAGTATGTATGTACAGACTTAGCAAAGGGGTATCAGAGATAAACAACGAAGTCAACTATCTTCGTCACATGGATTCGATGAAGCAGGTAGAACTAGATGCCAGTAAATTTACTCTCACCAACCTTCAACTAGATTATAAGAAATTATCCGCGGAATATGACCATCTTGATGAAGCGCGAGATGCGGTTGTTAATGAGTATGAAGAGGCTTCGGCTTGTGTCGAAGGTATAACTCTATTTCATCGAGTGTGATTGTGTCTTTTCTGTGCTAACTCCCTTGTGTTGTCTTTTTCAGAGCTCGAGGGACAACTCCGCGTTGCGAATGAAAAATTTGAAAAGGCTCAATCTTCCTTAGCGCAGCAGGAAGAACAGACCAATCATTTTAAGAGTTTGGCGGCATCCCGCGATGAGGCCGTTGGTGAAGCTTCTAGAGAAGTGAATCGTCTGTCTTCGTTTTTATCCCAAGCCCAACAGCGGACGACAGTTATTATGCATAAGGCTCGGTGTCAATTGGCTGAGGAGACAAACAAGATGCTGGAGAAGATTGAGCTTGGCCTTAAGACCGAGCATGGCCTTGTGAAGAGCTATCCGCGTCGTCTAGTGCCTGCTTCCTTGCCTGGATCCTCTGGTTCAACTCTTCGGAACAATCCTGTTGATGGGGCGGCATCTTCTAAGTAGAGACCGCGGCATCATTATCCTTCCGTTGAGATTTTGCTAGTCTTTTGTAAAGAGAATATTTTTGGTGTGTATTCCTTGTAAATTTTTGATGTGTATACCATGGACTTGCCGCCTTTTGTAACCAACCTTTATGAATGGATAATTTTTTTGATATACCTGCAATATCAGTTTGTTGTTTTATTTTAGTCATTGTGATGAAAGACGCTAAAAATAAAAGAGTTTTTTAAGTGTTTGGGTGCGATACCGAAGGGAGGTACCTTCGTGATCGGCTTGAGACCTGTCACCCCGCTGGCGAACCCTTGGCCAAAGGATTCCCATACGGTGGGGGCCGAGGCAACGTTCTAGGATATGGGGTTAAAAAATTTACATACACCCATTCCGTCGACCCGTTTCCTTAAGATTGGTTGGGTATCTCTTTCTGCTGGGTGCCTTCCCCCTGGTCTTACACTTATGGACACTGATGGGGGAGCCCTGAGAGATTGTAGCTTAACTACTTTCCCCAATATTGTTGATAAGTTGATTTCTTGAATTTTTAGGAAAGATTGTTTGATTGATAGGTTGAGGCCTGCAATTCCTCGTCCAGAGATAGAAACATGTAGAGCGGTCACGCTGCCTTCTTCTTCTGGTACTCTTCACGCAGATGCAAAGCTGCGTTGCTCCTATGGGTAATATGGTTTAAGCCACTTAGCATTCCAAGGATGTCGGAGGAACTCGCCTTTCAGATTGCGAAGGTAATAAGCCCGCAATGTCGTGTATTATAAAGGGTCCTCCCCACGTAGGTGCTAACTTTCCCCATCTCTTTTCTCGTTGATACTTCGGGATAGTTCTTAACACATACTGTCCTTCTACAAAATTCTGAAGCTTGACCTTTTTGTTGTACTCCCTTGCTAGTCTTCGTTGATAAATTTCAATCTTTTGCAATGTTGCTTCCCTTCTTTCTTCTAGGTCGTCCAATCTCTCTAACATCATGTCTGTTGTGAGATTTTTTTTCCCATGCTTCGGTCTTCGTGGTTGGCATGAGGATCTCTGTCGGGATGACTGCTTCAGCTCCATAAGTGAGGAGAAACGGGGATTCCCCGGTGGCAGATCTTCTTGTTGTTCTGTATGCCCATCACACATTATGCAAATGTTCACACCATCGCCCCTTATGTTCGTCTAATTGTTTTTTGAGGATAATGGCGAGGGTTTTGTTGGTAGCTTCCGCTTGTCCGTTGCTTTGAGGGTATATGGGGGTGGACTTGTTTTTCCTTATTTTGAAAGTGTCAAAGAGAATGTCTATGTTTTTCCCCTGTAATTGTTTACCATTATCGGACACGATTTCTGCTGGTATGCCGAATCTGCAAACAATATTTTGGAATATGAAAGTAAACACGTCCACGTCTCTGATCCTGGCTAAGGCTTTGGCTTCCACCCATTTACTGAAGTAGTCCGTGGCTACTATCAAAAATCGTCTTTTCCCTGACCCTTCGACGAAAGGCCCGACGATATCTATGCCTCATTTCGCAAATGGCCACGGGCTATCTACAGAATTTAACAGTGTTGCCGGCGCGTGTATCTTTTTGGAGAAGCACTGACATTCTTCACACCGTCGGGATATCCTTGCGGCATCCTGTATCATTGTGGTCCAGTAATATCCCTGCGTTTTTGCTTTGTCGGCTAGTGACCTCATGCCGCTATGATTCCCTGCGTCACCATAATGGATGTCGTTTAGAATTCGGTGCCCCTCTCTCCGGGATAAGCAGCGTAGTAATGGCCCGAGGAAGGATTTCTTGTATAGGACCCCATCTCGGAGATCATATCTTCCTACTTTGGAGAGTATTTTCCTAGCTTGTTTATGATCCGCGGGTAAGCTTCCCTTTTCGAGAAACGCATGGATCACCGTTCTCCAATCATCTTCGTTGCTGAAGTCTTCGTCTTGATTTTCTCTTGACAGGATGTCTTCTTCGTCAAAATCGTTATGGATGTCTTCTCCTATTTGGTCATCGATATTTTCTTCCATTGTCTCTTGATTGGTAGTGAAGGAGAATTGAGATGCAATCGAAGGCTCGTATACCCTTGTTATTTTAATAGCTTCGACGCTTTTATCCTTCAGCATGGATGATATATATGCTAGGGCATCCGCATGCCTGAGATCCTTTCTGCATAAGTGCCGAAATTTGATGTTCGGAATTTGTGACGCCAATGTTTGGACCAAGGCCATGTAAGCTGAGAGGGTGTCATCGTACACATTGTACTCGAGCTCTATTTATCGTATGACAAGCTGCGAATCACTTGTCAGTCTTACATCGGTTACCCCCATTTCTATTATTACACGGAGGGCATGTACGACTTCCTCGTATTCAACGATGTTGTTGGTATGCTCTTTGAATTCTAACCTGAGTGCATGTACAATCCTTTCTCTGGTTGGGGTGGTAATGACAATGCCTATTCCTGCTCCTTCCTTATTTTTGGAACCGTCGACGAAGACTTCCCATTGTCTTTGACTTGCGGGTTCGAGGATATCCATTGGATCTTTGCTTTCTTCTTCGGCTTCTGGTATTCCCTTAATATCTTCGTCGTTGTCCAGGGGGAGGTCTGCTAAGAAATCCGCCAAAACTTGGGATTTTCGAGAATGTTGAATTTCATGAATGATGTTGAATTGGTCCAGGTGGGTGTTCCACTTGGCTATTCTGCGCACTTTTCCCGCGCTTTTGAGGACTGCTTCCAGTGGTGCTTTGCTTGGGACGCGGATGAAGTGAGTTAGGAAGTAGGTTCTCAGATTTTGAGTTGCCCAAACCAATGCTAGGATAAGCTGTTCGATCTTTGTGTAGTTCCTTTCCGCAGAATTGAGGGTCTTACTGACGTAATAGATAGGCTGTTCTATCTTCGTATTGGTTTTGACCAACACTGCGCTGACTGCGTCTTCTGTTGCTGCTATGTACAATGCTAAAACCTCATCAGGATACGGTTTCTGCAAGATCGGAATTGAATCTAGGTGTTCTTTGATTTTTTGGAAGGCTTCTTCGCATTCTGCGGTCCATTCAAACTTGCTCCCTTTTTTGAGAATGTTGAAAAAATGTTTGCATTTGTCCGAGGATCGGGCAATAAATCTTCCCAAGGATGCGATGGACCCATTGAGTTTCTGCACTTCTTTTAAATTCTTCGGGGACGGCATTTCTACTATGGCCTGAATCTTTACTGGGTCTACCTCGATGCCCCTTTGTTACCAGATACCCGAGGAATTTTCCCGAGGTGACGCCGAAAGTACATTTCTCTGGATTTACTTTCGTGTGGTGTTTTCTCATTGCTTCGAAGATATCTCTCAGATCCTGGTGGTGATCTTTGTGCATCTTGCTTTTGACGAGCATATCGTCAACGTAAACTTCTAAGGTACTACCAATCCATGGCCTGAAGATAGCATCGACCATTCTTTGGTATGTTGCCCCTGCGTTGCGAAGTCCGAAGGGCATTCTAGTGTAGCGATAAAGGCCATGTGGGGTGTAAAACGCTGTGTGTGGCTGATCTTCTTCTGCCAGGGCTACTTGGTTGTAGCCAGAATGTCCATCCATGAATGACAGCTCTTCATATCCTTCTACCGCCTCCACCAGCTGATCTATGCTCGGCAGGGGATATATGTCCTTTGGACATGCCTTGTTGAGGTTAGTAAAGTCGATGCATGTCCTAACCCCTCCATTTTTCTTAGGAACGACGACCATGTTGGAGATCCATGTAGGGTATTTGACTTCCTTGATGAAGCCTGCTTCTAGTAGTTTTCGAAGTTCTTTTTCTACTGCCTTATGATACTCTGGTGCAACTTTTCTTATTTTCTGCCTGAAAGGTGGCGTGCCTGGTTTGATGCGCAGCTCGTGTTGGATTATTTTCGGATCAATCCCCGGCATCTCTCCTAACTTCCAGGCGAATACATCCGCGTATTCTTTAAGTAATTTAGTTAAGGAATCTTCTCTTTTTTCGTCCATTATGGTCCCTACTTTGATCATCTTCGGGTTTTCTTCCGTTCCTATGTTGATTTCTTTTACGGGCTCTACTGGCGTGAACACCGGCTTCGGATCCCCGAGAACTGGGACGTTATTTGATTGCTATTTAGTATGTTTCTGTCCTTCGTTGGCTGCTGAAGTACTTGTCTCTGTGTTTAGGACATTATCATCTTTGGTCAAACCCCTTCTTGTAGTTTCCTTGAGGGACAGGTCTATGGCCTTCTCTTTCGCGGTTTCTTTATTCTTAATTCTTCGGGTTTTTCGCTGCTCTTCTTGTTCGTTGTCGATGCGATCCTGAGTGGCCTGGCACTCCCTTGCAGAGACCCGATCTCCCTTGATTTCCATTACTCCCTCAGGTGTAGGGAATCTGAGATATTGGTAGTACGTTGCCGCCACTCCCTTGAGTTTATGTAACCACTTTCGTCCGATAATGGCGTTGTAGGGGGATGGGGCATCAACCACGCTGAATCGTGTCTCTACCTTCATGGGTCCGGCGTTAACTTGCAACACGATGTATCCTAATGGCTTCGTGGGTGAACCATTGAATCCGTAGATGGTGTAATAAGAGGTCATCATCTGTTATTCATGGAGTTTCATTCGTTTGAATGCGTCGTAGAATAGGACGTTTACTGAGCTTCCCTCGTCTATGAGGATCTTTTTGAGGTTACATCCATCCACTGGTAGTGTGAGGACCAGGGGGTCGTTATGGTCTTCCATGTCCTCTTCGATATCCTCAGCGTCGAAAATAATAGGCGAGTCCATCCACTCTTCGTGCTCGTCCATCCACTCTTCGTGCTCGTCCACCTCTATCCCGTCGATCTTATACAATTCGCAGCGGTCTTCGAACTGCTTCCGTAACCTCTTTCCTATCTGTGATGTAAGTGAGGGCCCTGCGGCTTCAGAACACGAGATGGTGTTGATTGTGCGGTTCCCTTCTGGAAGCTGGACTGGCTTGGTTCGTTTGGATCTATCCTCGGTGACATCCTTTCGTATGTAATGTTTGATCTCGCCAGCATCGATTAATTTTTGGATCATTATTTTGAGGTTTTTACATTTTTCTGTCTGGTGTCCGTTGAAGCAGTGATATTCACAATAATCTTTAGACTTCTCGGTTCTCGAGGGTTGCTTTCCCTTAGACAATGGCCACTCCAGGTTTTCCCTTCCTTTGATCTCTCTCAGGATCCGAGCATAGCTAGCATTGAGCTTCATATAAACTTGATCTTCGAATTTTCGATCGCCTGATCGTCGTTCGTCCCTTCGTTCCTTCCTGTTTTCGTGAGGCCGCTCCGCTGAAAAATTCCTTTTGGCCCATTGGTTTGTTCTGCTGAATTGGTACGGTGATACTTCTGAGTGTATGCCCTAGGATTTTCACGCTGGATTTCTTCAAGACGAGCGTGTTTTTCAATAATTATTCGAAGATCTCCCTCTGTTTTAGGTACGCTTCCATGAATCTCAACGAATAGTGGACTCATTCGGTCTAATCCCCATTTGTAGCAGTTGATACTTACCACCGGGTCCACACTCCCTATGGCTTGGCAGACCTTGTGCCATCTGTTAGTGTATTCCCTCGTGGTTTCCTTATAGCCGATTGCTAGCGAAAAGAGCTTATCCATTCCAGTATTAACAGCCTTGTTGTACATGTAAGTTCTTAAGAACTTTTCTGCGAGTTGGTCGTAGGAGTGGATGGAGTCTGGCGGCAGATTATCAAACCAAGACAATGCCGATCCCTTCAGGCTCGATGCGAAGTATCTACAGAGTACTGCGTCGTTTTGACTCCATCTAGCCAAGACACGGTTATAATACCGAATGTGTGCAGCGGGATCACTGGATCCGTCATAGCATGCAAATATCGGGACAGGGCACTTGAGTGGAATAGGGGTGCTGGCCAGGCGATGAGTTATGGGCGTGGAGTTAGCCTCTCTCATGACCTCTTCTAACCTTCCCCCTCCTTGTCTACTTTTTAACTGCCTGATCTCTGCCATCATTTCATCACGCAGCTCTTCCATCGCGCGGTGGTGCCCTACGCTCTTATGCTCGTGATAGCTTGACTCTCCGTCGTTATAATCCGGGTCGGATGCGCTACTACCCCTTGCCGCTTTTCCTTTTTCTGCTACGATGACTCTTCGGTCTCGGTTTGGTTCTGGTGCCTTTGAACTTGCTTCATAGAGTTGTTGGCTCGTCTTTGTGCTTAAGGCAATCCGGTATTTTAAATCCTGGTTTTCTCTGGCTAACAGAGCTACATCATCTGCGTAAATCTTCTGGATCTTCTTCAATTCCTCAAGCTCGACCATCAATCGATGTGATTGGTTCGACCCCTGATTGGGAGTCCTAGCTCGTGCTACTACGGCAATGGTGCCGCCTTCTTCTATGGTTTGCACTAAAGGTGGGGGAGGTTCAGCTTCGATTGTCGGCGTTTCCAGATCGGGTGAAGTGCCCATCAGCGGCGTTAGAGCCACCGTCACAGTATGATTTTGCTCGTTTGTTGATGGCATTCCGAAGGTCGGTGGGTGCGCGGGTTGGTGTGTTCTGGATTCGTCCACCCTTTCTTTTGGTTGGTGAAACTGATTCGTAGCAAAAGTTTTGCTGGCTTCCGCAGCCTTTGGGGCAGCCGTTGTTGTACTATACTTTGTTGTCGCCGCTTTGATGGCCGCGGCTGCGATGGAGTTAGCGTTCATAGGCGAAGTGATTTCCGCAGTGTCCTTCCTCTGACTGGTCATTTTGACTCTGTCTCCTTTCTGCTTGCTCCGGATGATGATCGGGGTTGTCCTTGGTGCTTCCTTTGACGTGACTTTGGATTTTCCTACTTCCTGCATCTTTTCCGTCGTGGGTCCTTTTGTCGCTTTCGTTTTCTTCCTGCACAAGGGAATTTCAAACAGCGAGAAACAGAAATGTCCGTGCGGATCGGGTTAGTTTACAAAATTCCTTACTCCAAAACCGGGAAAAACTGCCCGAGGGCCATAGAGAACTTTTAAAAATGCGGGTTCATTGAAGGTACGCGGGAACGTGAAAAGATCCCCTTGAAAATGCACGTAGATCTTTTTGAATTTTTTTGAAAGCAACCCACTGGAAAGACAGGTCCGTACGAGATCTAAAAAATGTAAATCCATGGATCTAAGCGATAAATCTTTTAACCAGTTTAAATTGCTTCGACGGATACTGCCAGAACCATCGAAGATAACGGGTGCATTTTTGAATATAGTAAAGTTAACAAAAGGTAAATATTGCTAGAGCTGATGAAATAGAGAAATCATATGCTAACTTAATATGAAATCACAGGATAAGATAAATCTTTTACCGGGACGAAGTCCCTGTTTCTAGCGCCAAATTGTGAACACGTAAATCACGAAGGCATCTATATGTTCACAAACAATATTCACACTCTAGGTACCAACTCGTGTTGATAATACAATGGCATTGATTCCTTGGCTCAAAACCTTCGTGTTTATCATAGCCTCATCTAAGAACATCGTGAGTGGCGTTTACGCAGGGGAAGATAAAGAAAACGAAGCATAAAAGTAAAACTCATGGAGCGTTAGGCAAAAATAAAGTGTTGAAGTGTAAATAAGACTGGTATTTACGTGGTTCAGCATTAAGGCCTACATCCACGGGGTTGTTGTTTCACTATGTACTTGATGATTTCAAAGATAGTCGAGTGACTTTGGGGTTTACATAGGTCTGTATATTGTAAAGGACTAACTTACACTCACAATATTTCTCTCTCCTTCTCCTCCTGATTTTTCCGATCCCCTTACTCTTGGTGGAGAGGGGGTATTTATAGGGTTAGAGTGTGGGACCCACCTCTGAGGACCGTTGGAACCTTATCTTCTTGTGTTTTGTGTCCATCCCGCGGGGGTCTTCGTTTATTACTTCATCACGCAGAGTCGTCTTCGTTCGTTCCACGGGTTGATCGACACGTATGTTGCTCAGAGTTTTTAATGCGGGTAGTTGAGGTGCCTGCTCGTGTCAGGCAAGTGTCTTCTGCCCCTGTCACATCCATGTCAGTTCATTTTCTCTCCACCGTTGATCTTGGCTTCTTTTGGGGATGAGATAAAGTAACTCTTCGGGAGTTATCTGGTGCTCCGCAGTACATCGTGTAACCGGTACGTCTTTTTAACTTCTGCCCTTAGATTTGTTTGGGCAAAGATCCAACGTCGGCGGGATGGGCATCTTAGCTGTGGGCACATGTCATCATGCTTTGATGATTTTGTCCGCATGCTCTCCACGTATGTTCCTATATACACGTGTTTGATTATGAAATATGTGCACACACATTTAGGGTACACTAATCGATTAACATCGAGATTTCCCCATAACGCTTTAAATAGCCCACCAATCATATTTCGGTTTTAAGTAGCATCATCGTCGGAACCGGAAAACTTTTCCTTCCAAGAAGCGGAATTCCGTAATACTATAAGTAAAGGCTTTATTGCATATGTTTTAGTCATCGAATTGACAGAACAGGTGAGTTTGGAGAGTCCTCCTGAGATCAGATTAATATCTTGGCCGTGTTCAATAACTAATAATGCATTACCAACAGTCATCTTTCGGTTGTTACTATACCTTTTTCTTGATTTTCCTCTTCATCACACCTTCCGTTCCAGCCAGAAACGTGTCATCTCAAGTTATGTCACCAAGATGCGGTGTGCCTGATCACAATGATGATCATAACAAGTTACATACAACTAAATACTACTCGTTTAAAAGGGCCGACCCACTTGGAAGCATTCCACAGTGCCGTTGATGTTAACCTACGCATTATCTCCGATACATATTATCGATTACATTAGCATATCAGACATTCGCGTTGCTCTTGAGCGGGCTTTCTCGACATGGTCCTCGGTTATTCCGGTTAATTTCACAGAAACTCAAGATTACAGGCATGATAACATCAAAATCGGTTTTTATTATGGCGAGCATGGGGACGGGAGCCCTTTTGATGGTACGGTGCTTGCACATGCAATTGTTCCGGCAACAGGCACATATTTACATTTCAATGTAGGAATTCGTTGGGCAGTTGATTTCCGTTCAGAGAAATCAAAAAATGCCTATGATTTGGAATCCGTGGCAGTACATGAAATCAGGCATGTCTTAGGGATGGATCATTCATCTGTTTTCGAAAATGTCATGTGGCCTGACACATCGCCTAGAACAAAAACGCAGACTTAGCTCTGGACGCTGTCAATGGTGATCAAGCTCTATACGGTGCAAACCCAAATTTTAAATTAGATTCTCTGTGTGAACACATAAATCACGAAGCCATCCACGTGTTCACAAACAATATTCGCATACATTCTAATTCTAGAATTATACGTCGTATGCGTAACGGGGATGATTATATCGATTCATCGACTCGAAGCATTCGGTCTTGTCATTGTCTAGTCGAATATTATCATAAATAATGTTCGTATAAAGGAATAAACCAAGAAGCAATTATAAATGTAAAGCATATGAAGTTTAACGCTGAATGTAAGGTGTTGAAATGTAAATAAGACAGATTTACGTGGTTCGGCACTAAGGCCTACATCCACGGGGTTGGTGTTTCACTATGTATTGAATGGTTACAAAGATAGTCGAATGACTTTAGAGTATACATAGGTCTGCGGAAGTAGGGGGATTACTTACTCTTCCTATTTCTCTCTCATATATTCTCCTATAATTGCTCTCAATTGGTCGACCCCTTCTCTCTTAGTGGAGAGGGGTATTTATAGGGTTGGAACGTGGGTCCCATTTCTGAGGCGCCATTGTAATCTTATCTTCTTGTGCTTTGTGCCTATTACGCAGAGGTCTTCGGCATATGCTGCGGCCTGAGCTTGAATACGAAGGATTATCCTCGCCTCTTCCACGAGCTGATTGACACGTGTATATCTCTTTGGTATTTAATGCGGGTAGATGGATGTCTGCTCGTGTCAGACAAGTGTCTCTTTGTCTGGTCACATCTGTGTCAGCCAAACTTCCTCTCGGCCGTTGATCTAGGATATTCCTCGGGATATGGTGTGATAACACCCAAGGGGTATTATCTAGTGCTCCTCTGAGCCATCATACCTCTGTGCTCCTCTGTCCCTGACCGTCAGATCTGCTGACCGGTGGCATCTTCTGATGAGATGCTTGCTATCATGTTTTGATATCTTGTTTTGCATGCCTTCCACGTGTCTCTTTCTGTACACGTGGTGGATGATGAAAGGTGTACATACAATTTTCCCCTCTTGCAATTTTGAAGAAGAAAGGTCGTCCTACACGTTTCTCATTTTGCATTAACTTTCCTCGTAACTGCTCCTTGGTACGAGGAGCAGTTATTGTCTTCTCTAGCTTCATAAATAGGAAAGAGAATGTGAAAAAAAAACTTTTATCCTCTTCTTGTCAGTGTTCATTCTCTTCTTGTTTTCTATTCTTGTTCTTTAGTCATTTATTATCATCATTCTTGTGATGAAGATAACAGCATTCAATTTTCTGTTTCTTTCGCTCTCGATTGTTGTTGCTCTTGTATCTTTTAATATCTCCGATCCTCCTTTCTTCGACTGAGGTTAGTGTTTGTCGTCCTCTTATATACAGGTATGGGGTTTTTCATTAGCTGTTCATCATTGATTTATCTATGTATCTACCCGTTTGTCTCCTGCTATTGTATTCTTGGTTTCGTGATGAAGATCATACATGTCGAAGCATATATGTTTTCCCCTGTTCTTTGTTACAACGTCTGTGAGTCTGTATCTGAGTATTATCCCTGGAGTCAGATGGAGTATTTTTTAGTTCTTAGGGTTTTTAATGTTTATCCGGATGAACCATCAATTATGGGTTTTTTGATCTTTAGTTATCTCCTCGTATTCTTCTCTAAACTGTTTTTGTGTTTCCTTGTAGATATGTCTGATCGTCCACGGGATCCTTACCAAACCCCGCCGTCTAGTCCGCCAAGATCCCCTCCGCGTCGAGATTCTGACAGATGTCCACTTGAGGAAGGTCCTTACAAGTCTTCGCAATCGGATCCTCGGGGTCATATGGTTTCATCTTCCTATGGTGCGAAGGTTGTGCCTACTAAGAAAGGGGATGTGCTGAAGGGTCCTTATGGATCTAGGTATGCTGTTAACCGCGCCCCTTCTCGTCCTCGTGAAGATTCTAGGAGTATGCAGGCTCCTCCTCGTGATGACTCCAGGACTACGCGGGCTTCTCCTCCTCGTACTGAAATAGTGGATATTCCGCCCATTCGTTCAATGGATCCTCCTTCAGTGCCTCCGCAGAAATCTTTGCCGCCTCCTCCCGCGGTTTCTTTCAAAGGGAAGTACTCCAAGGGTACTATGTCGAGAGACGCTCCGTCTAAAAATCTTCCTTCTAAAAGGAAAGCTTCGGAACTGAGTCCTACTTCTGATTCCGCAGACGGAGAAGAAATTGTCCCCGTAATACGCATCATTTCAGTTGGTAAGAAGAAGGTCACTTTAAAGCATATTGATCTTGAGATGTTCAAGGAAAAACATGAACTTCAATCTTTTGAGGTTCTCTTCTATGCCCCTGACGATGATATCACTTACGAGCTCCTTGCTAAGTATCAGTTTGACGAGTTTCATCTGTTGACTACGGTTGGAGCCTTCGAGGCGGGTCTCATGTTGCCCCTATATAAGTCGGGTGACTCCTTTTATTATGACGTGTTGTCTAGTCGCGAAGGCTCTTCCACGAACACTCATAATCGTTCCGTGTCACAACTATCTGGGAATTTTCTTCGTTCACTGAAGGAATGTTACGTGCGAAGCAAGGGAGAGACTATGATGACCTGCTATGTTCCAAATCCTGCTGAGAGAGAGTGGTACACTCCTCAGAATTTTGACAGTTCTTTTGGGGATTATGTCAACAGCAGAAACCGTAAGCCGTGGAGTGTTAGTCTTCATAATATTGCTGCTCCTCGTGGTGAAATTCGTCTTTTGAGTGAGGTGAGTGATGCCAAGCTGAAGTATGTTCCTGGTACTGAGGGATCTGCTAAACGGAAACTCTTTCCTGCTCGTGAAAGGATTAAGCGTGACCA